>NW_023416346.1:91433547-91736806 GCF_014108235.1 Myotis myotis
TGTATGGGACGATGCTCCAACCAACTGAACCACACCAGCCTGGGCTTCCTAGATTGACTTTAATGAACACAGTTATAATCTTTAGAAACCTAACTTCCTCTTTTGACAAACACACTTTCAAGAAACTTACAAAGTATGAGACATTTATTAACAGCTTCAGATCAACTTGACAGCCTATCTGCAACAAAAGCCAAAAGCAGGTAAACCTGTGACTTGTCTAGGAATTAATGTTTCAGTATTTCATGTTTCAAAATACCTAGATATTCAATAGCTTTTATCAAATTTACTAATTTAGAAATGAATAGCTGAAATAAATTAAATTGATTTGCTTAGATATGGCTAAAGTGCTGTTTGATTTAAAATAAATCTTTATTGTTGAAAGCATTATATATGTCCTCCTTTTCCCTCCATTCCTCTCTCCCCCCGCCCCCCAAGCCTTCACTACCCTATTGTCTGTGTCTATGGGTTATGCATATATACATACTAGAGGCCCGGTGCACAAAAATTTGTGCACTCGGAGGGGGGAGGGGAGTCCCTCAGGCTGGCCTGTGCCCTCTCCCAGTCTGGGACCCCCTCACCACCCTAGTGTTTTTGTCCATTGGTTATGCTTATATGCATGCATACAAGTCTTTGGGTTGATCTCTTACCCCCACCCCCCACCCTTCCCTGCTTTCCTTATGAAGTTTGATGGTCTGTTCAATGCTTCTCTGTCTCTGGATCTATTCTTTAAAACATATCTATATTGATTTCAGAAAGGGAGGGGGAGAGAGAGGAAGATAGAAGCATCAGTGATGAGAGAGAATCATTGATCAGCTGCGGGGATTGAGCCAGCAACCCAGTCATGTGCCCTTGACTAGAATCAAATCCAGGACCATTCAGTCCATAGGCCAGTGAATGATTCACTGAGCCAAACTGGCTAGGGCTCGCTCTGAATCTATTTTTTTTCCTTACCATTCCATTTTTTAAAAATTTTATTTATTTATTTATTTATTTATTTATTTATTTATTTATTTATCTTTATTGATTGAGGTATTACATATGTGTCCTTATCCTCCCATTGCCCCACCCCCCACTCTCCCACTCCTGCCTGCACCCCCCTGGTATCTGTGTACATTGGTTAGGCTTATATGCATGCATACAAGTACTTTGGTTGATCTCTTCCCCTGACCCCCCACCCTCCCCTACCTTCCCTCTGAGGTTTGAAGATATGATGGATGCTTCTCTGTCTCTGGATATGTTTCTTGTTCATCAGTTTATGTTGTTCATTGTATTCCACAAATGAGTGATAGCATGTGATATTTATCTTTCTCTGACTGGCTTATTTCACTTAGCATAATGCTCTCCAGGTTCATCCAAGCGGTTGATAATGGTAAGCGTTCTTTCTTTTTTACAGAAGCATAATATTCCATTGTGAAGATGTACCAGAGTTTTTTAATCCACTCATCTGCTGATGGGCACTTAGGCTGTTTCCAAATCTTAGCTATAGTGAATTGTGCTGCTATGAACATAAGGGTGCATATATCCTTTTCTATTGGTGTTTATGATTTCTTGGGATGCATTCCTAGAAGTGGGATCACTGGGTCAAATGGGAGTTCCATTGTTAATTTTATGAGGAAACTTCATACTGTTTATTTTTATGTAGTCCCATTTGTTTATTTTCTCCTTAGTTTCCATTGTCCTAGGAGTTGTATCGGTAAAGATGTTACTAGAACATATGTCTGACATTTTGATGTCTATGGATTCTTCTAAGATTTTTATGGGTTCCCATCTTACATTTAAGTCCTTTAGCCAGTTTGAGTTTATTTTTGTGTATGGTGTAAGTTAGTCTAGTTTCATTTTTTTGCAAGTATCTGTCCAATTTTCCCAACGCCATTTATTGAAGAGACTGTCCTGACTCCATTGTATGCTCTTGCCTCTTTGTCAAATATTAATTGAGCTTAGTGGTTTGGGTCCATTTATGGGTTCTCTTTTCTGTTCCATTGATCTATACATTGAGTGGCCAGATTATTATGACCCAATTGCCTTCAATACTGTGGCGATTCTTCCTGGCATTGACTCCATGAGATGTTGAAAGGTGATGGCGAGGAATCTGACACCATGCCTGATGAATAGCACTGTCCAGTTCTGTGAGATTTGATGGTTGTGGAACCAGCTGCCTGATGGCTTTTTTAACTTCGTCCCACAAATGCTCAATTGGATTGAGAGCTGGTGATTGTGGGGGCCATCTAAGCAAGGTACAGTCTCCCTCATTTTCTTGAAAGCACTCCTGCACAATACGAGCACCGTGGTATGGTGCATTGTCTTGTTGGAAGAAGCCGTCTCCATTGGGATATGCCATCAACATGATAGGATGAACTTGATCAGCAAAGATACTTAGGTATGTTGTGCTATTCAGACATTGTTCCACACAAATTAAAGGGCCCAAATCATGCCAGGAAAACATGCCCCAAACCATAACACTGCCCCCACCAGCTTGAAGGGTTGTATTCATGCATGTGGGGAGCATGCTTTCATGCTGTTTCCGCCAAAGTCTCACTCTGCCATCTGCATGATGCACCTGGAAACGTGATTCATCGGACCACATGACTTTTTTCCAATGCTCAACTGTCCAATCCTTGTGTTCCTGTGCGAATTGGAGACATTTTATCTTGGTAACTGCAGACAGCAAAGGTGTTCAAATAGGCCTTCGGCTTCCATATCCCATACGATGCAGTGTACGGCTAATTTTCCTACAAACGTCAGGTGGTCATAATAATCTGGTCACTCAGTGTGTGACTGTTCTTGTGCCAGTACCAGGCAGTTTTGAGAACCATGGCTTTGTAATACAGCGTGATATCTTGTATTGTGATCCCTTCACCTTTGTTCTTCTTTTTCAAAATTGCTGAGGCTGTTTCGGGTCTTTTTAAAAACTCCCTATACATTTTTGGAGAATTTGTTCTTGGTCTGTGAAATATGCCATTGGTCTTTTAAGGGGGATTTCATCGAATCTATTGATTGCTTTGGGTAGTATGGACATTTTGATGATGTTGATTCTACCAATCCATGAACATGGTATGTTCTTCCATTTGTTTATGTCTTCCTCTATCACTTTTGCAATGCCCTGCAGTTTTCTAAGTACAGGTCTTTTACCTCCTTAGTTCAGTTTATTCCTAGGTTTCTTAATTTTGGGGGGTACAATGGTAAATGGGATTGTTTTTTAGTTTCTCTTTCTGTGAGTTCATTATATTTGTATAAAAAAGCCATAGATTTCTGGGTGTTGATTTTGTATCCTGCTACATTGCTAAATTCATTTATTAAATCTAGTAATTTTTAATGGAGTCTTTGGGGTTTTCTATGTACAATATCATGTCATCTGCAAATAATGACAGTTTTACTTCTTCTTTTCCAGTTTTGATGCCTTTTATTTCTTCTTCTTATCTGATCCCTATGGCTAGCACTTCCAGTACCATGTTGAACAGAGGGTTAAAAGTGGGCATTCCTGCCTTGTTCCTGTTCTTAGGGGAAATGGTTTTAGTTTTTGCCCATTAAGTATGATGTTGGCTGTAGATTTGTCATATAAGGCTTTTATTATGTTGAGGTATGATCCCTCTAATCCCACTTTGCTGAGAGTTTTTATCAAGAACGGGTGTTGGATTTTGTCAAATCCTTTTTCTGCATCAATTGACATGATTATGTGATTTTTGTCTCTCAATTTGTTTATGTGCTGTATCACGTTGATTGATTTGTGGATATTGTACCAACCTTGTATCCTGGAATAACTCCCAGTTGGTCATCGTGTATGACCTTTCTAATGCAATGCTGGATCTGATTTGCTAGGATTTTGTTAGAGGATTTTAGCATCTATGTTCATCCAAGATATTGACCTGTAATTTTCTTTATTTTTAGTGTTTTTATCTGGTTTTTAGATTAAGGTAATGCTGGCTTTATAGAAAGAGCTTGGAAGTGTTCCTTCCTCTTGAATTTTTTGGAATAGTATGAGGAGGATAGGTTTTAGTTATTCTTTTAACGTTTGGTAAAAACTACCCTGTGAAGCCGTTGGCCCAGGACTTTTGTTGGCTGGCTGTTTTTTGATGACTGCTTCAATTTCCTGCATAGTTATCAGCTTAGTCAGATGTTTTTATTGTTCCTGATTTAGTTTTGGAAGGTCATATTTTGCTAGGAATATGTCCAATTTTTCTAGGTTGAACAGTTTGTTGGAATAGAGCTGTTCATAGTATTATTATTATTATTTTTTAAACAATTCTTTGTATTTCTGTGGGGTCTGTTGTTATTTTGCATCTTTCATTTCTGATTTTATTTATTTGGGTCCTCTCTCTTTGCTTCTTGCTGAGCCTGGCTAGTGGTTCATCAATCTTGTTTATCCTTTCAAAAAACCAGCTCTTGGTTTCATTGATTTTTTTTTTTTTTTTTACGAGAGAAGTTTTTATTCGTGCATGTTGTTGAGATGAATATTGTCACAAAATTAAACTTATAGTATAATTCCATTTTGTAATATTTTTTACTTACTAATATATCATAAACATTGTCTCATAATCATTATCATTTTTAATGGTTGCATAATGTTTCATTGGATTTGTGTAATTCCCCTTCTTTTGAATATTTAGGTTTGTTACTATTTTTTAATTTTTTTTATTGCTTAAAGTAATACAAAGGGTATTACATATATGTCCATTTTTCCCCTCCCGCCCTAGACAGTCCCCTAGCCTCCCCTATCCCCCAGTGTCTTATGTCCATTGGTTATGCTTATATGCATGCATACAAGTCCTTTGGTTGATCTCTTACCCCCCAACCTCCTGTCCCCCAACCCTCCCCGGCCTTCCCGCTGCAGTTTGACAATCTGTTTGAGGCAGCTCTGCCTCTGTATCTATTATTGTTCAAAAGTTTATAATGGTCTCTATTATCCATGAATGAGTGAGATCATGTGGTATTTTTCCTTCATTGACTGGCTTATTTCACTTAGCATAATGCTCTCCCCTTCCATCCATGCCGTTGCAAATGGTAAGAGTTCCTTCCTTCTGAGAGCAGCATAGTATTCCATCGTGTAGATGTACCACAGTTTTCTAATCCATTCATCTACTGATGGGCACTTAGGCTGTTTCCAGATCTTAGCTATGGTGAATTGTGCTGCTATGAACATAGGGGTGCATATATCCTTTCTGATTGGTGTTTCTGGTTTCTTGGGATATATTCCTAGAAGAGGGATCACAGGGTCAAATGGGAGTTCCATTTTCAGTTTTTTGGGGAAACTCCATACTGTCTTCCATAGTGGCTGCACCAGTCTGCATTCCCACCAGCAGTGCACAAGTGTTCCTTTTTCTCCACATCCTCTCCAGCACTTGTCATTTGTTGATTTGTTGATGATAGCCAGTCTGACAGGTGTGAGATGGTACCTCATTGTTGTTTTGATTTGCATCTCTCAGATGATTAGTGACTTTGAGCATGTTTTCATATGTCTCTTGGCTTTCTGAATGTCCTTTTTTGAAAGGTGTCTATTTAGGTCCTTTGCCCATTTTTTGATTGGATTGTTTATCTTCCTTTTGTTAAGTTGTATGAGTTCCCTATAAATTTTGGAGATTAGGCCCTTATCAGATATGACATTGGCAAATATGTTTTCCCACACAGTGGGTTTTCTCGTTGTTTTGGTGATGGTTTCTTTTGCTGTGCAGAAGCTTTTTATTTTGATGTAGTCCCATTTGTTCATTTTCTCTTTAGTTTCAAGTGCCCTAGGAGCTGTATCAGTGAAGAAATTGCTTCGGCATATGTCTGAGATTTTGTTGCCTTTGGATTCTTCTAGAATTTTTATGGTTTCCTGTCGTACATTTAAGTCCTTTATCCATTTTGTGTTTATTTTTGTGTATGGTGTAAGTTGGTGGTCTAGTTTCATTTTCTTGCGTATATCTGTCCAATTTTCCCAACACCATTTATTGCAGAGACTATCTTGGCTCCATTGTATGTTCTTGCCTCCTTTGTCAAATATTAATTGAGCATATTGGTTTGGGCCGTTTTCTGGGCTCTCTATTCTATTCCATTGATCTATATGCCTATTCTTGTGCCAGTACCAGGCAGTTTTGAGAACAGTGGCTTTGTAATACATCTTGATATCTGGTATTGAGATCCCACCTACTTTGTTCTTTTTCAGGATTGCTGCAGCTATTCGGGGTCTTTTTTTTATTCCAGATGAATTTTTGGAGAGTTCGTTCTAGATCTATGAAGTATGCCGTTGGTATTTTAATGGGAAGTGCGTTGAATTTATAGATTGCTTTGGGTAGTATGGACATTTTAATGATGTTGATTCTACCAATGCATGAACACGGTATGTTCTTCCATCTGTTTATGTCTTCCTCTATCTCTTTTTTCAACGTCCTGTAGTTTTCTGAGTAGAGGCCTTTTACCTCTTTAGTTAAGTTTATTCCGAGGTAGCTTAATTTTTTTGGTGCGATGGTAAACGGGATTGTTTTTATAATCTCTCTTTCTGAAAGTTCACTATTGGTGTATAGAAATGCCTCAGATTTCTTGGGGTTAATTTTGTATCCTGCTACATTGCCAAATTCATGTATTAAGTCTAGTAGCTTTTTGATGGAGTCTCTAGGGTTTTGTATGTATAATATCATGTCGTCTGCAAATAAGGACAGTTTTACTTCCTCTTTTCCAATTTGGATGCCTTTTATTTCTTCTTCTTGGCTAATTGCAATGGCTAACACTTCCAGTACTATGTTGAACAGGAGTGGTGAGAGGGGGCATCCCTGTCTTGTTCCTGTTCTTAGGGGAAATGGTGTTAGTTTTTGTCCATTGAGTATGATGTTGGCTGTGGGCCTGTCATATATGGCTTTTATTATGTTGAGGTATGATCCTTCTACTCCCGCCTTACTGAGAGTTTTTATCAAAAATGGGCGTTAACTTTTGTCAAATGCTTTTTCTGCATCAATTGATATGACCATGTGGTTTTTTTCTTTCAATTTGTTTATATGATGTATCACGTTTATTGATTTGTGGATATTGTACCATCCTTGCATTCCTGGGATAAATCCTACTTGGTCATGGTGTATGATCTTTCTGATGTACTGCTGGATCCGATTTGCTAAGATTTTGTTGAGGATTTTGGCATCTATGCTCATGAGGGATATTGGCCTGTAATTCTCTTTCATTGTGTTGTCTTTACCTGGTTTTGGTATTAGGGTGATGCTGGCTTCATAGAATGAGCTTGGAAGTGTTCCTTCCTCTTGAATTTTTTGTAGTAGTCTGAGGAGGATAGGTTTTAGTTCTTCCTTGAATGTTTGGTAAAACTCCCCTGTGAAGCCGTCTGGTCCTGGGCTTTTGTTTGATGGAAGCTTTTTGATGACTGCTTCAATTTCTTCCATAGTTATTGGCCTGTTGAGATTTTTAGATTCTTCCTGATTGAGTTTTGGAATGTTGTATTTTTCTAGGAATTTGTCCATTTCCTCCAGGTTGTCTAGTTTGTTGGAGTAGAGCTGTCCATAGTATTTTTTAACAATCATTTGTATTTCTGTGGGGTCTGTTGTTATTTCGCCTCTGTCATTTCTGATTTTGTTTATTTGGGTCCTCTCTCTCTGCTTCTTGGTGAGTCTGGCTAGAGGTTTGTCAATCTTGTTTATCCTTTCAAAGAACCAGCTCTTGGTTTCATTGATTTTCTGTATTGTTTTTTTGGTCTCTATGTCATTTATTTCTGCTCTAATCTTTATTATCTCCTTCCTTCTGCTCACTCTGGGCTTTTCTTGTTGCTCTCTTTCTAATTCTTTGAGTTGTAGAGTTAGATGATTTACTACCATTTTTTCTTGTTTTTTTTTGAGATAGGCCTGTAGAGCTATAAACTTCCCTCTCAGGACTGCTTTCATTGTGTCCCATAGGTTTTGGATTGTTGTGTTTTCATTGTCATTAGTTTCCAGGATGTTTTTAATTTCTTCTTTGATCTCATTGGTAACCCAATCAATATTTAATAGCATGCTATTCAGCTTCCAGGTGTTTGAGTATTTTGGGTTGTTTTTATTGTAGTTTATTTCTAATATTATGCCATCGTGGTCTGCGAAGATGCTTTTTATGATTTCAATCTTCTTGAATTTGGGGATACTTTGCTTGTGACCCAATATATGATCTATTTTTGAATATGTCTTATGAGCACTTGAGTAGAATGTATATTCCCTGGCTTTGGGGTGAAGTGTTCTGAAGATGTCTATTAAGTCCATCTGATCTAGTGAGTCATTTAGGATTGCTGTATCTTTGCTGATTGTTTGTCTAGAGGACTTACCCAGTGCTGTCAGTGGTGTATTAAAGTCCCCTACTATGATTGTATTGTTGTCGATCTCTCCTTTGATATCTTCCAGGAGTTTTTTTATGAATTTGGGTGCTCCTGCATTGGGTGCATATGTTTACCAGGGTTATATCTTCTTGTTGTATTGATCCCTTTAGTATTATGAAGTGGCCTTCCTTATCTCTTGTTATGGCCTTCACTTTGAGGTCTATTTTGTCCGATATAAGTATTGCTACCCTGGCTTTCTTTTCCTTTCCATTTGCCTGAAAGATATTTTTCCATCCTTTCACTTTCAGTCTGTGTGAGTCCCTTCTAATGAGGTGGGTTTCTTGTAGACAGCAGATGTATGGGTCATGTTTTTTTATCCATTCAGCCACTTGGTGTCTTTTGGTTGGAGCATTTAGTCCGCTCACGTTTAAAGTTATTATTGAAAGGTACTTGTTTGTAGCCATTCCTTTTTTTGTGTGGCTGTTTTTTTTTCTGAGCTTTTTATTTCTTCTTTTTATACCAGTCCCTTTAGCATTCCTTGCAATGCTGGCTTGGTGGTGATAAACTCCCTTAGCCTTTTTTTGTCTGTGAAGCTTCTTATTTCACCTTCAAGTTTGAATGATAGCCTTGCTGGATAGAGTATTCTTGGATTCAGTCCTTTGCTTTGCATCACTTTGTAAATTTCCGTCCATTCTTTTCTGGCCTGATGTGTTTCTGTTGAGAAATCATTTGACAATCTAATGGGAGATCCCTTGTATGTAACTTTCCGTCTCTCTCTTGCAGCCTGTAGGATTCTCTCTTTGTCCTGAACATTTGCCATGGTAATTATGATTTGTCTTGGTGTGGGTCTTTTCGGGTTCACCTTGTTTGGGACTCTCTGGGCTTGTGTGACTTTTTTCTTCCCCACCTCAGGCAAGTTTTCTGACATTATTTCTTCGAATAGGTTTTCTAATCCTTGTTCATCTTTCTGTTGTTCTGGCACCCCTATTATTCGTATGTTGTTTCGTTTCATGTTGTCCCAAAGCTCCCTTAGGCTCTCCTCCTGTCTATTAATTTTTTCTCCAATTGCAGTACATTTTGGGTGTGTTTTGCTTCCTTGTCTTCTAATTCACTAATTCGGTCCTCCGCTTCTCCTAGTCTACTGTTGATACTTTCAATGGTGTTTTTTATTGCAGCTATATCACTCTTCATTTCTTCTTGGGTCTTACTTAAGTTGTTGATTTTTTCATCTGTTTCTTCTAGCTTCTTCCATATGTTATTGATTTTTTCATCTGTTTCTTCTTGTTTCTTGCATTGGTAGTTGACTTTTTCATCTGTTTCTTCTTGCTTCTTGTAGAAGTTGTTGATTTTTTCCTCCATCCGGTTTATGCACTCTAGGACCCTTATTCTGAATTCTTTTTCTGTCATGTTGCATGCCTCTGTATTACTTAGCTGCCTTTCTGGAGAGTACTCCTTCTCTTTCTTTTGGGGGTTTCTTTGTCTACCCATGTTTGATCTCACTGACATATCTAGACATTGAGTCATTCAGTGGCTGCTCCCTGGGTGGCAGTGACTCCTTGGTCTGTGGTTGTTCTTCGGGCGGTTGCGGTAGCAGCTGCTCCTCAGTTGGCAGCAGCTCCTCTGGTGGGTGCTGTTCACAGCTGTGGTGGCTTTTCTGGCTGGTGGGGGGAGGCTTCACGTACAGCTGCTGTTCCTCAGCAGAGGGTGTGTTGCTCAGGAGGCTGCTGTTGCTTGGATCTGCTGCGTTGATTTAAAGGCACAAAATACAACACAACAAGGCACCGCGTACTAGGCACTAAACACAAATATATTCACGATATTAATAGCCCCAAATAAAGGTGACCACCCGAATTAAGAGAATTAGGGGATAAGGAAGAAGGAAGAGAAAAAGATAAAAGAGAAAAAAGAAAAGAAAAGTAGGGACCAAAAAAAGGAGTGCAAAAATGAAATTGGGAAAAAGGAGGGGGGGAAATAAAAGCGAGAAAAGAAAAGAAAAAAAAAAAGAAGAGCGAAAAGAGAGAATGAAGTGGAAGAGGGGAAAAGACATTTTATGTGCGGAGAATACTCCTATAGAACCGCCACTAATCCCAACAAATTCCAGCAACACCTCCCTGGAGATGGATGCAGACTAGAAACAACTAATAATATAACGAGGAAAGTAGAATGGAAGACACTAATCCCAAAATAAAATAAAGTAAAAATAAAATGGCACTTTAAAAAATGGTAAAATGGTAGCAGTAATAATACTGGTTAAAAATAAGAAGGTAGTAATTAAAAGGGTAAAATCAGGTGATGGAAAAAGAAGAAAAAAAAGGGAAAAAAAGGAAAAAAAAGAAAGAAAAAAAGAAAAAAAATGGTTTCTTAGTTAAAAGGTGAAAAAAGAAAAAAAAAATTGGAGTAGTGAAGGACCTTCGGTTCTTCTATTCTTCATTCTGGCTCGCCTTTAGTCCTGCCAGGTATTCAGGAGAGTGTTGAGTTTCCTTGCGATACACTGTTCCTCTGTGTTGTAAGCCACAGTCCTTATTTTAAAGCAAGTTGTATTTGTTTCCCAGACTGCCTTATTTTGTGTTTAGCAAAGAGTCAGTTTGTGGCTCAGCCTCTGGGTGGCAATGTTCTGGGGTTGGCCTCTGAGGCTCTACGGCTTCTCTATCGCTTTTAAAACTGATTTGGAGAGGTCAACTATCCAGAGCTGGATCCTTAATAGTTACCCGCTCTGTGTTGTTGCTGGGATTGAAAATCCCTCTATAGGCCAGACCCTGTTAACTCCCAGGGACTGATCAGATTATTTTAATCCTTGATCTCTTTCAGGGTGGAATCTGGGTGTGGCTGTGCTCCTTGCCTGGGGGCTGGGGGGAGGAGTCTCACTCTCCTGAGAAAATGGCTGCCCCAGTCCTGGGCTCAGGGGTGTCTCAGCACTCAATTCGATGCCACCTCTCCCGGCCCCCCTTCTCTCCTCAGTCTCTCCCCAGATTCCACTCCTCCGCACCCTCTCCCTCTCTTCAGCACAGGTGAGTGTCTGTATCCGAAATATCTTATGAACAGGATTCAGTGAAAACAAACAAACAAACGCCGGCCGCGGAAACGGGGAAGGCTTGGTTTCTGTAAGCTCTTCTCTTACCGGCACTGCATGGTCTGGTCAGCTCTTCAGGCTGCCCCCCTTTAGGCTCAGTCCTCCGTGATCACAGAACCCAGCTCTCAAATCCCCCGGAGGTGCCAGGAATCCCTCGAATCTCCTTTCCCCAGTCAGGGGCTGTGCCTGTCCCAAGGGACACGGCTGTCTGCCACGCGGTCTCCCTCCGACCCTCTGGGCTCAGAGGTCTGGCAAACTTTCCTTCCCAAATCCCTGTTTTTTTTTACCTTTCCAGGGGAGTTCTGCCCTTCCCGGCTGCAAACAGTCTCACCAGCTGAGCAATTTCGCCAATTCGGGGTGGGTGTTATTAGTTTCAGCTGCTCACTCCATTTGCTCCGGGACACGAACTGGGTCGCGTCTGCCTATATCGCCGCCATCTTCAGAATCTCGGTTTTCTTTTCTTAATTATTTTCATAATTAATTATGCATCTTCCTACAAGGTGTGATACGATGCAATGTTCCCGCAGCAGCCCAGGGTCTGGTCTGGAGTGCCAGGCACCAGTTCCAGCCTGTTCTCTGCCAGAAGATGTCCCGAGTCCTCTGCAGTCTTACCGCCAACTGGCCTTGGATTAGAGCCTCATTGATCTTTTGTATTTTGTTTTTTGTCTCGATGTAATCTATTTCCACTCTGATCTTTAGTATTTCCTTCCTTCTGCTGACTCTGGGATTTTCTTGTTGCTCTCTTTCTTCTTCTTTAAGTTGTAGAATTAGATAATTTATTACCAGTTGTTCTTATTTTTTGAGGTAGGCCTGTAAAGCTATAAACTTCCCTCTCAGGACTGCTTTCATTGTGTCCCATAGATTTTGGATTGTTGTGTTTTCACTGTCATTTGCTTCCAGGATGTTTTTTATACCTACTTTGATCTATTTGGTAACCTAGTCATTGTTTAATAACATAGTATTTCACCTCCAAATGTTTGACTTTTTGTGATTGTTTTTATTGTAGTTTATTTCTTTTTGAAAAAATTATAAAGCTCATTTTTAATTATCTTCTATGTATTTTGTTCACATTTCACAAAGCAACTTGGATCCAAAGTCTTTATGAATGAGTCGCTCGGAAAAGCAGGAAATATAGACAGGAGGTGCAAAACGGCAATAAACCCAACTCAATTTTCTCCACTTCTAAAAAACCAACCCGAAGGTAGAAGACCCTCATCAGAGTGTGAAACAGGGATGTAAAACAAAAGTTCTTTGTTTTTGGTCATTTTTGCTTTAGTGAGTACAAGTCCAGTTTTTAAGCTTAAGAGTTTTACTTTCTTGCACACTTGCCTCCTGAAACTAAGTGAAGATTTGTAACCTGAACACCCCCTTCTATGCTACATTATCATGACTTACAGTACACAGTTCTGCTTTTTGCCATAAAAATCTTAGAGCATCGCATAAAAAACCCCAACTGAATAATGAACTGCTGAGAATTCTGACTCGCTGGAGATGATTTAATTAGGAATCATCTTTCCAAACATTCATTCAGTGCTTCAAAATAAGTACTCATCTAATTTAATTATGATGACTTCACCGGGATGGTAACACTGCCCACGACGATGTTTACAAAAGCTCTTGTCACTCCCTTCGGATGTAGCAATGCAGGGAGAAGAAAAAAACAGTCTGTTTCCATATTCCTCATGTGTTTATACTCTGTAACAAGTGACAGAGTTTAAGTGTCACTTAAGATTATTTAAACAGCGAAGCACTTCAAGTTTGTGTGTCCCGCCATCTTCCATCCTTAAGTGAATCCTAAACTCGCTGGGCTTTTATTCCAGCAACGATTCCCACTCGGTACACGAGACAGGTATTCCAAGGCAACCGAAGCGAAAGACGACAGGATTCTAGCGTGAGGCCAGCGGATTTCAATGCCGCTCCAACATCAAACAATCCCAAGGAGGTTACTGCAACACCCGAGTGCTTCCAAAATAAGGTGCCCTCCCAGCGCACCCGCGCGGCCAGGCATAAGCAACAGCTGACCAGATGCTGCACCAGGGGCGCTCCGAATAGCCTACCCTTTACCGATCACCTGCTGTTTGCCCTGCACATCTTTCTAGTCTGTCCTAACCACAAACCTGTGAAGTTACGCATTATTATTATTCCCATGAAGAAAGCTGGACACTTGGACCCAAGGCCCCAGGGCTGATCGGTGGCGGCACGAGGCTTTGAAAACACCACCACACATACCCCAACGCTCCAGGATCTCTGCCCCTTAAAAGACACTTCTGTGCAAAAAGGCACCCGCGAGTCGGGAGGCTCCGGAGCTGGCCGCGTAGGCGCGGGGGGCAAGGACACACTCTCCACACAGACGGCCGTCCGGAACGCGACCCGCTGCGCCGGCGGCCCGGGGCACCCAGGAGGGCCGCAGTGGAGAGAGGCGCCCCCACGGGCCGGCGGGCGGGAGTCCTCCGAGCCGGGAGGAACCGCGGCGCGGGCAACCCAGTCGCCGGCACCCGTAGGCTGCGGCCAGCAAGAGCGCGCTGCCGGCCCGCTCGGGGGAACCTCGGCTGCGGTCGCCAGCCGCGCCGCCCAGCAGCCGCGCCGCATATCCGGGTCCCGCTTCATCACACTCACCTGCCTGGCGCTCCGCCGCCAGGGGCCCCAAGCTCGGGTGTGCGGTCGGCAGCCCAGACCACCCCGAGCATCCAGCTGCGGCGCTCCCATCCTGCCTCTCTCGGTCACCTCCCGCCGGCCCCGCGCGGCGCTACACCGTCCAGCTGCCCACTGCCATAGCCCGCCCCGTTCCTCCACCACAGCAGCCACTGCCGCTCCCGCCGCCTATTGTAGTTTATTTCTAATATTATGCCATTGTGATCTGAAAAGAAGCTTGAAATGATTTCAATCTTCTTGAATTTCAAGAGCGTTTGCCTGTGTTCCAATATGTGGTCTATCTTTGAAAATGTCCCATGTGCACTTGAGAAGAATGTACATTCTGTGGCCTTGGGGTGAAAAGTTCTGAAGATGTTGATTAAGTTCATCTGATCTGGTGAATCATTTAGGATTGCTGTGTTTTTGGGTTTTTTTGCTGATTTTTTGTCTAGAAGATTTATTCAGTGATGTCAATTAGGTATTAAATTTCCCTACTATGATTGTATTACTGTGGATCTCTCCCTTGATATTTTCTAGAAGTTTTTTTTTTTTTTTTTTTTTATGTATTTGGGTGCTTCTCAATTGGATGCATATTTGCTTACCAGAGTTATTTCCTCTTGTTATATCAACCCCTTTGGTATTATGAAGTGGCCTTCCTTCTCTCTTGTTATGGCCTTCACTTTGAGGTTTATTTTGTCAGATATAAGTGTTGGTACCCCAGCTTTTCTTTCATTTCCATTTGCCTGGAAGATATTTTTCCATCCCTTCACTTGCAGTCTGTGTGAGTCCTTTGTTCTGCAGTGGGTCTCTTGTAGACAGCATATATATGGGTCATTTTTTCTTATTCATTTAGCCAATTTATGTCTTTTGATTGGAGCGTTTAGTCCATGTACATTTAAGTTTGTTATTGATAGGTACTTGTTTGTAGTCATTTCTGCTCTTTATGTCTGTGTTCCTTCTTCCCTTTTTATTTCTTCTTTTTACAACAGTCCCGTTAGCATTTCTTGCATTGCTGTCTTGGTGGTAATAAACTCCCTTAGACCTTTTTTGTCTCTGAAGCTCTTGATTTCCCTTTCAATTTTGAATGATAGCCTGGCTGGACAGAGTATTCTTGGATTCAGTCCCTTGCTTTGCATCACTTTGTATTCTTCATTCCATTACCTTCTGGCCTGATGTGTTTCTGTTGAGACATCCTTTGATAATCTAGTGGGAGATCCTTTGTAGGTAACTCTCTGTTTCTCTTTTGTAGCCTTTAAGGTTCTCTCTTTTTCATTAATATTTGCCATTGTAGTTATGACGTGTCGTGGTTTGGGTCTTTTTGGGTTCATATAGTTCGGTACTCTGTGTGTTTTGTGTCTTTTTTTCTTCCCCAAATTAGGGAAGCTTGCTGTCATTATTTCTTCAAATAAGTTTTTAAATCCTTGCTCCTCTTCTTGTCCTTCTGGCACCCCTATTATACGTATATTACTTCATTTCATGTTTTACCAAAGCTCCTTTAGCCTCTCTTCCTACTTTCTAATTTTTTTTCTCCAATTGCTGTTGAGGTTGGGTGTGTTTTTCTGCCCTATTTTCTAACTCACTAATTCGGTCCTCTGCTTCTCCTAGTCTACTGTTGGAACCTTCCATTGTGTTTTTTATTGTAGCTGTATCACTTTTGATTTCCTCTTGATTCTTACATAAGTTGATTTTCTCATCTAGCTGGTTTAGGAACTGTAAGATCCTTACTCTGAATTCTTTTTTCTGACCTATTGCTTACCTCTGTATCATTTAGTTCCTTTCCTGTTAACGCCTTTTCTTTCCTTTGGGGGTTGTTTCTTTTTCTTCCCATTTTTGCTCTCTCTTTCTGACCCTGGGCACACTGCTTGGGGTTTGGGTGGTTGAGTAACTCTCAGGGCAATGGTCCAGAAATCATTAGCCTATAAGGCTGGGCCTGCCTTGAATCTCACACCTATATTGTCTCTTCTGCATTTTATTCCCTTTTCCCATGCATCTGGTACCTCAGTTGCCTGCTTCAGATGCTCAGGGTAGTGGGAGAGGGTGCACAGTTCCTCTGATGTGTGACTCCCTGTGAGTGCCCAGAGCCCTCTGACATGCAATTCACTGTGCAGCCCTGACACCCTCTGGCAGCGCACTTGTGGCACAGTCCTGTGGCCCCTGGCTAGGCACACTGGCTTGCTTGGGGTCACCCTGGCAATACTTTCCCATGGCCCGGAGTGAGGCATGTGCTGGGTTTCTTTAGGTAGCCCCTGCAAGACTCTCCCAGGGGCCAGGGAGAAGCAGGTGCATGTTGCTCTGGGTCACACAGTCCTGGCTTTCTTGTAGCCTGGTGTGAGACCTGTGCTGGGTTGCTCCAGTTCACCTCTCCTCATCATGGGTCCTGGGCAGGTTGCCCTGTGTCACTCAGATCGCTCTCCCATGTTACCCGGAGTGAGGTGCACATTGGGTTGTTCCAGATGGCCCTGGCAGGACTATCCCGGGTGCTGGGGTGGAATGGGCATGGGTTGCTCTGGGTTGCACAGTCAGCGCTCCCCTATGGTGTGTCCTGGGTTGCTCTGGGTTGCCTCGACAGCAAGTCCTGGTGCTGGGGGTGGAGCGGGTGCAGGGTGGCTCTGGGTCAGGCTAGCAGCATGGTTCTTGGGTCCAGGGTGGTGGTGAGGAACAGGGTTCCTCCTGGCTTGCTCTCACTGTGGGATTCTAGGATGCTGTGTCCCAGCGGCTGGTGAGGAGGCCTGGTTCAGGAGCTCACTCTTGCAGCCCGCACCCTGCAGACCTCTGGGAGCCTACCAGGAGGTACTGCACCACTCAGTGCCAGGGCACGGTGGTGGTTCCATGTGGTTTATGGCTGGCAAGCGGTGTTCTCTAGGCAAACTCTGCCCTTCCTTATTGAAAACTGTCTCCTCAGCTGTGTCTAATTTATTAATTCAGGGTGGATGTTCTCTGATTTAGTTGCTTTTCTGGCCTGGCCCTAAGAGGAGGTGCACAACACTGCTGCCTATTTGGCTGCCATTTTCTATCCTCTAGTTCTTTATTTTAGTTGTAATTTTTATCTGGTTGTAGGAGGCTGTAAGTACAGGCATTTACCTACACTGCTATCTTGGTTATCCACCCAATGTAATTTTTAAAATGGTATAAAGTTTGGCTACATAAACAAACCTTGAATAAGATTGTGAAGTATTTACACCTGGTTGTTTTTTGGTGGTGGGGTTGAGAGCAGATATACTCCATACTTATCAGTGAGACTGAAAGCTTTTCCCTTAAGATCAGAAACAGGACAAGGATGACCATTCTCACAACTTCTGTTGAACAATATACTGGAGGTTCTAGCAAATACAAAAAGTTAAGACAATCTCAAGAGATTAAAAAACACACATTTGACAAAATTCAACAACCCTTCATGATAAGAACACTCCACAAATTTGGAATAGAAAAGAACTTCCTCACCTGGTAGAGTATGTATATTTTAAAAACCATGGCTAGCATTATACTAATGGTCTTAAAGCCTGAAAGCTTTCCCCCTAAGATCAGGAACAAGACAAGCATGCCTGCTCTTATCACTTCTATTCAACATTTTACAGAACTTCTAGTGAGGGCAAGGAAGTGAAATAAAAGAAACCCAGAATGCCAAGGATGAAATCAAACTATCCCTACTTTCTGATGATACAGTCTTGAATAAAGAAATTTCTAAGGAATCCTCTAAAAAACTGTTGGGACTATTAAATCAGTTCAGTTTAGCAAGGCTTCAGAATTAAAGATCAACATACAAAAATAATTATCTTTCTATAAGCTAAAAATAACCCAAAAATGAAATCAGAAAAATAATTTCCATTTACAACAGCATAAGAAAAAGAATGAAATCCTTAAAAAAAAAATTAACAAAAGAGCCCAGTCAGTTTGGCTCAGTAAATAGAGCATCCACCAGGCAGACTGAAGTGTCCCAGGTTCAATGATTCTGGTCAAGGGCTCATACCTCAGTTGCAGGATTAATCCCGCCCCTGGTTGGGGCAGTGGTGGGAGGCAACCAATTAATGTGTCTTTCTCACATCGATGTTTCTTTCTCTCTGTCTCTCCCTCTCCCTTCCACTGCCGGAAGCCGGTCCATCCTTGCTGCTTGACACAGTCGCTGCAGGAAAGAAACATCTGCACAGCATATGTTTCAAGGGACCTGGCGTATATAGCATACTGTTCTTAATAGGTTTGCTCCCCTTAGCGCTGTGTGTTTTAACCAAGGTCACCTCTCCGAGAAAGGTTGTTTCCCCAGGTAGGAATTTTTCCCTGAAGTCAGGGAGGGGATGAAACTCCTTAACTAAGTGCCAGGCGGGTAGTTAATCACTACAAACAATCATGCTTAAGCTACATAATCTTTACTCCCTGGAATGGAGATAAGAAACGCCCTAACCTTTGTAACAGAAATTGACAGGATTAAAATCAACTGGGATAAATACGGATGTAACAACACAATAAACAGCAGAACTTCGCTGGAGATCCAGACCAGAACTTGGCTGGAGATCCTGGCTAGAGATCCTGGCTAGGCTGCTGATCAACTGAACGCTGTCTCTGTGTCATTCCTTCTTCGCCGACTCCATCCACACCTTTGGGGACCCCTGGACCTGCTGGGGTTGGACCCCGGCATCTGGCGCCCGAACAGGGACCCTTAGGTAAGTCCCCCCGTACTTGGGACGGATAGGACTGCACCGTAGGGTGCTGCAGACCACCCCCCCCCCATAGAGGATAAGTAGGGTAAGTGGGTAGTTAGTACAGAACTTAGATTGACAGGATGGGTCATACTGAGTCTAAAGAAAAAAGACTCTGTATTAATCTTTTAACGCATATGCTTGCTAGCAGAGGAGTTAAGGTTACTCCCAGTCAGACAGAAAGTTTTATAGAAGACATATGTCAATGGCTTCCTGAGGATGGAACTGTTAATTTAGAAACTTGGACTAAAGTAGGAAAGCAATTAAAGAACTATTACAGTTACCATGGATCTGAGAAGGTCCCGCCAAATGTCTTTTCCCTCTGGAATTCAATCTGTGACACCTTGGCACCAGAGGCAAAAACGGTTGAACTTTCTCAAAATTTAAATAGTCCCTTGGCTCCACCCAGAGAGGATACATCATTATTGTCTTCAGCTCAATCTAAAAGCAATTTAGCTATGCCTACTGATCGGGAGGAGAATAAATATCATAAACATGACCATTGGTCCTTTCCAGTCAGTAGAGAGGAGAGAGGCCCTCCCATTCAAAACAGGCTCCCCAAATTAGAAAGGAAGCCTGTGGCTCCTATGAGCTCCATGTCTAAATTTCAAAGGGCGATAAGAGAAGCTGAAGCTAATGGAGATCTTGAATTCTCACTCTGCTTCCCAGTTGCATATGAGAATGAGTCTGGTGGGGACGGAAACCCCACCTTGGAGCCTATACCTTACAAAGTACTTAAAGAATTAAAATTGGCCTGCTCTGAATATGGACCTCTAGCTCCTTACACACAAACCTTGGTAGAAACCCTAGCCAGTAAATGGATGACTCCTTATGATTGGTCACAGGTTTGTAAAGCCTGTCTCTCAGGAGGCGATTACTTATTATGGAAAACTGAATATGATGATCTTGCTAAGAAAGCTGTAGCCACTAGCAAAAAAACAGAAAAGGAATAACCCTAGACATGATATTAGGAGAAGGTGATTTTAACACGGCTCAGGAGCAAATGAATATGCCCACAGAGGCACTTACCAAAGTAACCAGTTGTGCAGTAAGTGCCTGGAAATCCCTACCTTATACAGCAGGAAAAACAACCACCCTTACAGAGGTTAAACAGAAGGTCGAGGAACCATATCAGGATTTCCTTTCTCGCCTCATGCAGGCAGTCAAGAGAGTAATCAATAACAAAGAGGCAGCCGATATCCTAATCAAACAACTGGCTTTTGAAAATGCTAATAATACCTGTCAGGCTTTATTAAGGCCGATTCTCAGAACAGGAACTATAAATGATTTTATAAAACAGTGTGCTGATGTAAGTCCAGCATTTATACAGGGTGTAGCTATAGCTGCAGCTCTTAAAGGGGAGACATACCCTCAATATGTACAGGCTATAGGACAAGCCAGCAATAATACAGGTAATAAAAGAAATATGAACTGCTACTCTTGTGGCTTATCTGGGCACTTTAGCAGAGAATGCCCAAATAAAAATAATAGTAATACTCAGGCCAGATGGCAAGCTCCTCGACAGCCTGGAAATACATTAGGGAATAATATTAATCCTCCCAAAACCGTTTGTCCCCGATGTCAGAAAGGATTCCATTGGGCAAAGGAATGTAGATCAAAATACCATAAAAATGGTCGGCCTTTAAACTCTACAAATAGCTCCCAAGGAGGTTATATCCCATCACCTCAATTGGGAAACTTGAGAAGGGGCCAGCCCCAGGCCCCTGCAATAATAGGGGCATCAACCCTCAACCCCTTTGCAAATTTCAATCAGTCAGTGACCTCTTCAGGGCAACCCCAGGCAGTGCAGGATTGGACCTCCACTCAACCACCCATGCAATACTAACCCCAGACTCGCCAGTAGCAGCCATTCCTACAGGAGTGTCTGGGCCGCTGCCTGAGGGAACTGTAGGTTTAATATTAGGACGGAGCTCCACCTCGTTACAGGGGATCTTAGTCATCCCAGGAGTTGTTGATGCAGACTACACAGGAGAAATACAGATTTTACTTTCCCCACCCACCACAACTATACAGATTCAGCCCAACCAGAGATTTGCCCAATTAATCCTGTTACCAATACATAAAATAGGGACAGCTGTTACCCAGGAAGCTAGAGGGGCCGGAGGCTTTGGATCTAGTGATGCAGCATTTTGGATACAAGAAATCCATGCTACTAGACCTACAAAAATTTTACAAATTCAGGGAAAACCAATTGAAGGTCTATTGGATACAGGAGCAGATGTTTCCTGCATAGCAGGGAAGGATTGGCCCTCTTCATGGCCCACGCACACCACCTCCACTTCCCTAGTAGGACTAGGCAAGGCATCTAATGTAAAAAAGAGTTCTCAGATTCTAACTTGGGCTGATGAAGATCAACATTCAGGAACATTCTGTCCCTATGTAATTACGACTATCCCCTTTACATTATGGGGAAGAGATATCTTGTCTCAAATGGGAGTTGTATTATATAGCCCCAGTGATAGAGTAACATCACAGATGCTAGACACGAGATTTAATCCAGGAAAGGGATTAGGAAAGGAAAGTAATACCTCACACTCCTCGACAGGATCTGTAATTGGGGCCATTGCCCTTAGGACTGCTGATCCCATAGTCTGGAAATCGTCACAACCAGTATGGGTTGAGCAATGGCCCTTAACATCTGAGAAAATATCAGCAGCCCGACAATTAATTGATCAGCAATTAGCAGAGGGACATATAGAGCCATCAAATAGTCCCTGGAACACACCCATATTTGTAATAAGAAAGAAATCAGGCAAGTGGAGACTTTTGCAAGATCTAAGAGCCATAAATGCCACCATGGAAGATATGGGCTCCTTACAACCTGGATTGCCCTCCCCTGTGGCAATTCCACAGGAGTATTGTGTTGTTGTTATTGACTTACAGGATTGTTTTTTCACTATACCTCTTCACCCAGCTGATTGTCAAAGATTCGCATTCAGCATACCATCAGAAAACTTTAAACAGCCTTATCAGAGATACCAATGGAAGGTTCTCCCACAAGGGATGAAAAATAGTCCTACATTATGTCAAAAGTTTGTAGATCAGGCATTGCAAGTTATTAGAAAGAAATTTTCAGATCTATATCTTATTCATTATATGGATGATATTTTACTAGCTCATAAAGATCGGGCTACTTTACAGGAAATTCTTACTCAGACCATCCTTGCTTTAGAAGAACATGGTCTAAAAATAGCCCCAAAAAAGATTCAGACTGAACCTTCTTTTTCATACTTAGGCAGAATATCACATACCTCTACTATCACCCATCAGCCTCTACAATTAAGAAAAGATCATTTAAACACATTGAATGATTATCAGAAACTATTAGGTGATATCAACTGGGTCAGCCCATATCTAAAAATAACCACTCTTGACTTAAAACCTCTATTTGACATTTTAAAGGGAGATTCTAACCCTAAGTCTCCCCGACAATTAACTGTAGAAGGAGAAAAGGCTATAGCAAAAATAGAACAGGCCATCAATAAACAGCAACTACAGTATCTAGATTATTCCAAATCTTGGGCCTTAATTATTCTAGCCACTAAATATACTCCTTCAGGATGCTTGTGGCAGGAAGGACCATTAGAATGGATACATTTACCTGTCACTCCTAGGAAGATTGTACCACCCTATCCCTCCCTAGTGGCCACTCTCATTATCAAAGGTAGACGACACAGTATCGAACTCTTTGGAAGAGAAGTTACTGAGATAATAATACCTTATAAAAGAGAACAATTAGACACACTATTACAATTTGAAGAAGAGTGGCAAATAGCTATAGGTAACTTCCCAGGACAAATTTTACATCATTTGCCAAGATCACCTATATTGCAATTTCTCTCCCTACATCCGTTTATATTTCCTATTTAATGTTCAAAAGAACCATTATCACCTCCTGCCTCCTTAGTATTCACAGATGGTTCCTCTAATGGTAGGGCAGTAACAATCATTGACTCAATAACCCATGTTCAACAAACTCTAGAGACGTCAGCTCAGAGAACAGAGCTTTTGGCAGTCATTTATGCTTTTGAACAATTGCAACAGGTTCCCTTTAACTTGTACACTGACTCTCAATATATAGTTAAATTATTTCCTCATATTGAGACCGCCTCTCTCCCACAAGGAAGAACAGCCATTTTCTCTTTGTTAACTCAGCTACAAACTTGCATTCACAAACGAGAAAAGGCTTTCTATATTGGACATATTAGAGCTCATTCCTACTTGTTTGCTGGTTCTTTGGCCTTTCTCCTTTCCTGAACACAGCCTTTTCTAGAATCTCCCTACCCTACTGTTCCAGGAAGGGCACCTCCCTTTTATGCCATGACTAGGGGTGTTTGGTATATGTCCCATACATGGAGTTGTCTTGTGCCAAGAGCCTGACATCCTGGGCTGAGAAAGCCCTGTTCCAGGACTCTCCTTTGTCCTGTATTGGCGCCTCTTACCCTTGTGCCAAGAGGGACCCTCTTCTTACAATCCAATTGCCCATAGCTGTTGCCTGAGCTCTCTGTTCATGCTGAGGTTGAAGCCTCATGGTGGCTGGTACCATGGATCTGTCTCTGGCTCAATGGCGTAAGCTGGGCCCTCTCTAGAGAAGAAACCTGAGTTCCCTATGATCAATGCCAGAGCCCCGCCAACAGGCGAGGGAATCCAAAGGCAGTTGCTGGGCATGGAGGCCAGAGGGACATAGGCTATCAAGGAGACAAAACTGAACCTCACATCACCCTACTTGGCCCAGAGATGGCTGTTAGTCAACGATGGGTAAGACTCCACAGGGTGGGGCAACCTAAGACAGGCACAGTCGGGGGCCAGTAGGAGAAAACTTGGGGTGCAACAAAGGTGGGGCACAGACCCCCCTCCCCAATGGTGCAGGGGTTGAACACTCGCCCCTTCTGAGGAAGGTCTCCTGTCCCCATGGCTGCTTCCTGCTTCCCATGCCCAGCTCAGATCGGGACCCAGGTAAAGACAGAGACTGGCTGACAGCAGCTGCCCTCTCACTGCAACAGGACTTGTTTCCCATTTCTACCTGATACCACAGGGAAAGGGGAAGCTGAAGGAAAGGGCTGTGTCAGGATGCTGCCTTCTTCCCTTTCTTGTCCCTCTTTTTTCTAAACACTTCCATGCCTTGTAGTTCTTTTGCTTTCTCTTCTTTTTCTACTACCCTCCATTTTCCATATCAGCTGGATCCAGAGGGCACAGCTTACTCCTCCTCGGACATCAACGCCACCATCAACCACGGCCCTGATGGACCCTTTGATGCAGCCCTTGAACTTGCTGACGCTTCGGGAAGCCTGTCGCCAGTGACGCCGCCCGCTAGCCAGACCAACAAAGACAATCAAACCAACAACTTGAGGACAGCTGAAATCCCTTGACTGAAGAGGCTGGCAACCTTCTACAGGAATGGGGCTCCTTCTGCGCTCCATCCATTATGTTTATAGCTATGCTCACTATCATTGCTTGCCACTCTTCTTCCGAGACTTAAATGGCCCAATCTGAGAGATGGCCCCTGATTTGCATGCGTGATCATTTAAAAAATAAAAAAGGGGGAATTTGCCGGAAGCCAGTCCATCCTTGCTGCTTGACACAGTCGCTGCAGGAAAGAAACATCTGCACAGCATATGTTTCAAGGGACCTGGCATATATAGCATACTGTTCTTAATAGGTTTGCTCCCCTTAGCGCTGTGTGTTTTAACCAAGGTCACCTCTCCGAGAAAGGTTGTTTCCCCAGGTAGGAATTTTTCCCTGAAGTCAGGGAGGGGGTGAAACTCCTTAACTAAGTGCCAGGCGGGTAGTTAATCACTACAAACAATCATGCTTAAGCTACATAATCTTTACTCCCTGGAATGGAGATAAGAAACGCCCTAACCTTGGTAATAGAAATTGACAGGATTAAAATCAACTGGGATAAATACGGATGTAACAACACAATAAACAGCAGAACTTCGCTGGAGATCCAGACCAGAACTTGGCTGGAGATCCTGGCTAGGCTGCTGATCAACTGAACGCTGTCTCTGTGTCATTCCTTCTTCGCCAACTCCATCCACACCTTTGGGGACCCCTGGACCTGCTGGGGTTGGACCCCGGCATTCCACTGTCTCAAAAAATAATCAGTGGAGAAATATTCTCGAGTGAGTATTAACAACAAAACTAACAAAAGATGTGTGAAACTTATACACTAAATACTTCATAGTGTTTTATAACATATTAAATAAAAATAAATAGAACAATATCCTGTGCTCATGTACAGGATGACTTAATATTGTTGGGGTAATGCTCCCCAAATTGATCTGCAGCTTCCACAATATTTATCAAAGGGAGAGAGAGAATGGATTTCTTACTTCATGTCTTAGTTAAAACTGCTTAAAAAAGCAATGCTTTATATACTATGGACATGTATTAATTTAATAAAAATATAAACTTAAAGGTAGATTTAAACATGATAAGTAATGAGGTTAACTATAAGCACATATCAAATTTTGAACCACAGAATTTTTACCTCTTGAAATCATTCCTGCAATAGCATTTAATTGTTTAGTAATAAGACTTATTTCCTCACTCTATGTGGGGACTACTCATGCTCTTTGGCTCTAAACTTTAATTTTTGAAAATGTTTTTCTTTGTCATTGCATTTATGGAACCAGTTGCATATCCCAATCAAGTCATATTGAAAATAAAGATCAACTACTACATTCATTATTCTTTTGTCTGTGTTTTACCAAATATATTTGTACTGGCTGTCTAAAAGATTCATATACAAATCATATAGCTAAGTAGTAACCTAAAGAAAAATATTGTGAATTTTAAAAATTACACAACCCAAAATCATTTCAAAATTGTAAAATACAAAGAAGAAAAACAAGGAGAAAAAAAGTCATATTCAATAATATAACCCTCAAATAGCTTTTCTTGATTTTTCAGTGTCTAATTTTCCATATTTATTTATCTATAAAAATGGAAAACATATTCACAAATCTTTATGACGTTTGTATAAGATGTAAACAATTTGGAAAACAGAAAGGAAATCTGTCCAATATGCAAATTATAGTTTTATAATTTATTTCCCCAGTGATAATGGGTTTTTTTATACTGAATGCTCCACTCATGTTATGTTTAATAACTTAAATGGTGGTGATTATGTTGTAAATTAAGATTACTGCAATAAAACTGTGTAATGAGTAAATGTTCTCACTGCAGCACTTTACAGATTTTTTTCTCTCTAATGTATCTATCTTTATGGATATTTGTATTTGATTTTTTAAAACAAAAATGTTGGATTACTCTAATTGGTTATAATTTGTTTCTTTCATTTACTGGATTAGATACATCTCTCAGATATTTTTCCTAAGTCCTTAGCACATACATAAAAACTTGTCATCTACTAGACCACAAAGAAGGCTTAAATCTTAATTAGAAGAAACTCTACCCATCACAATTTTTGAACAGGGAAAGAATCAAACTCACACTTAATGACCCAAGCTTTTATTTTGTTTTAAAAAAAAAATGGAAAACGGCACTCCTGTGCTTTTGGCTTCAAAGACAGGAAGTCAGGAGGCAATAGCAGTTGGAACTCCCGTGACACAAGAATGGGGCTGTACGCAAGCCTTGTGTGACGTCATGGAAGCTCCTCGAGAAAAACAGCCACAGCTTTCTAAGTCACACTAAGGGGCGCTGTGTGGGAACCTCTGGGGCAGTGGTACACCGGCTCACTGGAAGATCTTATAGCCATGAGCAGTAAGGAATATTTCAAGGGTGGACGCTCTGGCTACTGGGTCCGGGGATGCCCTAGAGGGGAACAAGCTCCAGGGAGAAGAGCTAGTGGCCGTGGCAGAGGTTGTCAGTACAGTTCTGCCACCCTGTCTGACATCTGTTACCGCTGCGGTGAATCTGGTCATCACGCTAAGAACTGTGACCTTCACGAGGACGTCTGCTACAACTGTCGGAGAAGTGGCCACATCGCCAAAGACTGTGTCGAGCCTACGCGGTCAAGAGAGCAGTGCTGTTACACTTGTGGCAAACCAGGCCATCTGGCTCGTGATTGTGACCGTCAGGAAGAGCAGAAGTGCTACTCTTGTGGTGAATATGGCCACATTCAGAAAGACTGCATCCAAATCAAGTGCTACCGGTGTGGCAAGAACGGCCATATGGTCATCAACTGTCCCAAGACAATGAAGATCAAGTGCTATCGTTGTGGACAGTCTGGGCATATAGCCCGGGATTGCCCCACTGAAGATACCGCTTAAATTTGTCCTTTGTGCCCCCCGCCCCCCTCCTTTTTCCTGATTGATAATTGTAGTATTTTCTCTGAAACCTCTTCATTGACCAACGATTGATAAATGAAGACTACTCCTAGGCCAGTTAACTTTAATCACCATCTTTAAAGAAGGAAAAGGTTTGTGGAAGTCTTGTAATTAATGTTTCTGCACCACTAGTGAATTCGCTTATTGAACAGTAATTCTGAGCCTAAGGCAATTTCTAGGTCCTTTTGATGTATTTTTATTTAAGCTTTAATTAAGACCTACTGTGTGCCAGCTACTATTGGAGGAGTTTGGGATACATCAGTACATAGATCAGACCAAGTTTGAGGACACGGACCTAGAATCTATGAAGTAAAATATGTAGTGTCTCAGATGAAGATAAATTGCTACAGAGAAAAAGAACACCAGGGCAAAGGATAGAAATTATGTGTGTTGGCGGGGGGTGGGGGGGCCACATGTGATTCTGTTTTAGATAAAAAGGCACCCTGAGGAAGCAAATTTCCTCAGAGATTCATTGCATAAATAAAGCTGATTCTAGAAATGACTGTGATCTTGACGAAGTAACTCTAATTTATTATGTATTGATTGCTTTTAATTATCTGACTTCATTACCTTTTAAGTAACATTAAAAGAACTTTATCTGATCTTACCTAGTTTAATGAAACCAGGAAAATATGTATAATGTGTTTAAAGAGCTTATAGGGAAATAGAGCAATGAGAAAAAAAACAACTAAAAAAAAAAAAAACCTAAGCAGCAAATTGTGGACATAAATATATTGATGGAAAAATTTGGATTTCTATACTTTAAAAATCTAAGACCATAAAAATTAAGATTGAACATAGATTGGGCCTTCAGTAATTTCAAAAATACACATATTCATAGATACAATATTATATTTATATTTAGGGGTTTCTGGAAAATGTGTTTTCACAGATATGAAAATGTTCAGTTTCATAGGCTGAAATCTATTTTTAAGAAGAGTATCTGAAAAACAACTGAATTTCTATAAAATATAAAAGGCACTTTTAAACTGTAAATAAAACCTGGGATAGGGGGAGGGTACTATTGTGCCAAGAAAGAATTGAAATTGTAATGAAAAATAATTTAGAAAAATAACAATGATGACAATACTACACATCAAACCTAGAACGAAACAGAATTGATAGCAGAAAGAATATTGTAGAGGGTAAAATTTTTGACCCATAAACTTAAATGGTACAAGAAATGTAACTAAAGTCACATAAACATTTAAACTTGTAGATAATTTTTTGAGTTTATTTGTGCCAAACAATTGCTGGGAAGCAAAATCTCAACAGATTGAAATTATGCTTCAGGGAATGACAGTTTTTTGGGTTTTTTTTTTAACCTTATTTTATACATTACAATAAAAAGAGAAGATATAAATGGGTTACATGAAATCCAATGCCGATAGATTAGGGAGGCAGGAGAAAGCAAAGTGGAGAAACCTCTGGGACTGGATAAAAAGTGAAACGATAGACATAAGTTTCTTTTACATAGTTGGGTATAGGATAGTTAACAGTCAACAATTAACTCAATAACAATGAGGGAGTTTGTGGTCTCTGCAGATTGGTCTCTTAAAACTGTATCTCCATATTTTCTATTTTTTATATCTCTTGCTACCATACTTTTACAGGACTTTGTGTTGTCCCAGTATCTAAGTAAGGGAGGTATGTAATGCATGTTTATCAGAAGCATAAAGATCTATCATCTACTCACTGACCTTTGACATATATATCAGAAGGCAAATGGTACTTGATCTAGGAAACTTTTTCCGATCTTTCTGGAGAAGAGAAGACCATTGGGATCCATCAGTAGCTACTCCCAGAATTTATTTAAAGAATTGGAGTTGAGTTCTGCAAGGAGTAGACTGTAGTGGAGACCCAGATTGTCTTTCAGGACTGAAGGACTTATTTTCCCAGATCCTGGAAGTGCTTCCAGTAGTTAGTTTTTCCAGCAGATATGCCATACATATGCTGTTGCCCTTCTTTGGGAAATACCTAAACTGAAAAGAGCTGCTTTGGCCACGATTATTCTCCTCTTTTGGGCCAGCTCATACCTAATGACTGGTTTAGCAAGTCTATAAAGAACCCAACTTGCAAAACAAGAAGAGTTTACCTATTTTCAGGATTCCTTGTAATCTCAGCCAAGAACTTTGTTGAATATATTATCAAAACTACATAATTTCTTTCCAATTTAATTAGAATTTTTAACTTTTAGAAACCTTAATTTCCAATCATAACCAAAAAAATTAAGCAGCCAGCATTCCCTAAATTGACTTTTTAAAAATTTGATTTTTTTAGAGAGAGGAAGGGAAAGAGAGGTGGGGGGGGGGGGGAGAGAGAGAAAGAGGGAGAGAAACATCTATCGCTTGCATCCTACACATAACCCAACCAGGGATGGAACCTGCAACCTGGGTATGTGCCCTGACCTGGAATAGAACCCACCACCTCTTGGTGTATGGGACGATGCTCCAACCAACTGAACCATACCAGCCTGGGCTCCCTAGATTGACTTTAATGAACACAGTTATAATCTTTAGAAACCTAACTTCCTCTTTTGACAAACACACTTACTTTCAAGAAACTTACAAAGTATGAGACATTTATTAACAGCTTCAGATCAACTTGACAGCCTATCTGCAACAAAAGCCAAAAGCAGGTAAACCTGTGACTTGTCTAGGAATTAATGTTTCAGTATTTCATGTTTCAAAATACCTAGATATTCAATAGCTTTTATCAAATTTACTAATTTAGAAATGAATAGCTGAAATAAGTTAAATTGATTTGATTAGATATGGCTAAGGTGCTGTTTGTTTTTAAAATAAATCTTTATTGTTGAAAGCATTATATATGTCCCCCTTTTCCCTCCATTCCTCTCTCCCCCCGCCCCCCAAGCCTTCACTACCCTATTGTCTGTGTCTATGGGTTATGCATATATACATACTAGAGGCCCGGTGCACAAAAATTTGTGCACTCGGAGGGGGGAGGGGAGTCCCTCAGGCTGGCCTGTGCCCTCTCGCAGTCTGGGACCCCTCGGGAGATAACGACCTGCTGCCTTATGCCTGCTCCCGGGTGGCAGAGGGCAGGCCCAATCCCTAGGTGCAGCCCCTGGTCGGGGTCAGAGCAGGGCCGAGTTGGGGACTTGGGGCACTGCCCCCTCTCATGCACAGAGCAGATCCCATTGGGAGGTTGCGATGCCACCTTCAGTCTCGTTCAGTGTATTGCTGATTGGGGGGTTGGGGCATCTCCCCCTCTCACACTCAAGGCAGATTCAATGGGGTGGTTGCGGCGCCACCCCCTGTCATGCACAGATCAGCGCCAATCAGGTGGTTTAGGCGCTGCCCCCTGTTACGCACAGAGCAGGGCCCATCAGGGGGTTGTGGAGCTCCCCCCTGTCACGCACAGAGCAGTGTGGATCAGGGTGTTGGGGCGCTGCCCTCTATCACTCACAGAGCAGTGCCAATCAGGGGGTTGGGGCGCCGCCACTCTCACACTCAGAGCAGGGCCGATGGGGAGGTTATGGCTCTACCCCATCACACACAGAGCAGGGCCCGTGTGGGCGCTGTTGGGGTGTCACACCCTGTCACACACAGAGCAGGGCTGATCAGGGGGTTGGGGAGGTCCCCCCTGTCAGGCACAGAGCAGGGCTTATAAGGGGGTTGAGGCGCCTTCCCCTGTCACGAACAGAGCAGGGTGGATAGGGAGGTCGTGGCCCCGCCCCCTGTCACACACAGAGCCGCAGGGCGATCAGCGGGTTGGGGAGGTCCCCCCTATCAGGCACAGAGCAGGGCTTATAAGGGGGTTGAGGCGCCTTCCCCTGTCACGAACAGAGCAGGGTGGATAGGGAGGTCGTGGCCCCGCCCCCTGTCACACACAGAGCCGCAAGGTGGTCAGGGGGTTTGGGCGCTGCCCCCTGTCACACTGATCCCAGTGGCGGGAGGCCTCGCGGCTCCGCTGATCCCGGTGCTGGGAGGCATATTACCCTTTCACTATATAGCATAGAGGCCTGGTACACGGGTGGGGGCTGGCTGGTTTGCCCTGAAGGGTGTCCTGGATCAGGGTGGGGGTCCCCACTGGGGTGCCTGGCCAGTCTGGGTGAGGGGATGATGGCTGTTTGCAGCTGGTCACACACCCTTCAGGGTGGGGTTCCCCACTGAGGTGCCTGGCCAGTCTGGGTGAGGGGCTGAGGGCTGTTTTCAGGCTGGTGGTTGACTGAAGCTCCCAACTGCTCATTTTTTTCTTTTTTCTTTTTATTCTTGGCTAGCTTTAACTCTGGCTCCAGCTCTGAGGCCTCTGCTGCTGAAAGCAGGTGTCTGGTTTGTTTGGGTTCTATTATCGAAACACTGTATCAACTCCAGCTCTGAGATCCCGGTGGGCTGAAAGCAGGTTTGTGGGGTTTTGTTTAGCTTCTATATTTGTAACAATGTTTCAAACTGCAAGTTCAGAGGCCGGCAAGGCAGGCGGGGAACGTTGGAGTTCTCCGTCACTGAAGCAATCAAGCCTCATGTTCGCTTCAAGCTGCCTGGCTGTTGGCCGCCATCTTGGCTGGCAGTTAATTTGCATATCTCGCTGATTAGCCAATGGGAAGGGTAGCGGACTTATGCTAATTACCATGTTTCTCTTTTATTAGATAGGATGAGTTCATTGGTTGATCTCTTCGCCCCCCCCCCCCCAACCACCTTCCCCTGCCTTCCTTCTGAGGTTTGACAATCTATTCGATGTTTCTTTTTCTCTGGGTCTATTTTTGTTCATCAGTTTATGTTGCTCATTAGATTCCACATATGAGTGAGATCATAGGTGCTGTGTGTGGGGTTTTTTTAACCTCAACAATTGGGTTGTGCCCAATTGTTGATGATGTACTGACAAATTTATTCACCCATTTTTGGAATGTTTCTTTCCTTTGGGTACAGTTTTGTAGTTTTTAGATAGCACATAGCTTAGGGTCACCTCTGAAAGCTATAAAGTTTTGGCTATATGGGACCTTTGTCCATTTTCCTTGGGAATGATAAAACAGGTCTAGCTGCAGCTGAAAGGGCGAGGGCTATGACCTCCATCTTGCCCCGTACCCTCCATGTTGGGGCAGCCGCCATGTGCTCAGGAAAGTACCTTCTTCCCGGAAGCCCAGGCCTCTGCTGGCCACTCCCGGAGTCTTCTTAAACTAACCAATGACAATCAAGGGATGTGTGCGCCATAGAGATGACCACATCTTGTGTAAGAAGACCCGACTGGTGCCTGGCCAATCTGCAGGGCCCACAGTCAGCTCCCCTCCCCTCACACCACCCCCTATTAAACCCTGTTTTTCCCATGGTGGGGGCACTCCGCTTCTGGTCGCTGCGTCGGCCAGGAGGTGGAGCCGAGCTAGCTCAATAAAGGACCCTCTGCTTTTGCATCGGACTGGCCGGCTCCCTGGTGTGGTTTTCTTGGGGATCTTGAAATCTGGGCACAACATTTTGGGGGCTCGTCCGGGATCCCCAACACCATCGAGGGACCCCCAGTCCGGAGGGCCTGACTGACCGCGGTAGGTGTTTGTGTCGTTGTGTGTTTTGTATCTGTCCTGTGTGAGCTCACTTCTGAAATCTGTAATTGTATTCGCCCGCATGATCTAACGTGGATGCACAGGGGGATCAAGGGCAGGAGGAGTCGGGGGACGCCTCGATCCTCCATCTGAAGGGGTATAGCTTTGTTTCCGCGGAGTCGGAAGGTCTGTAGAAACCCCCTCAATCTGAGAAAGGCGGGTCGCTCCTGCTGGTTGGCGCACAGCCATCGTCTAGATTTCGGTTTTTGCTTCCATGGAGTTGGAAGGCTGTACTTTTTTGGGCCCTTTAGTTGTTTGTGTTTCCGTTTTATTTTGTGGACTTGCTGGATGGACATTATGATGGACTCAGACTGCTCCTTTGGGTATTGTGATTGATCATTTCAAGGAGATTTGGGGAGGCTTTGGAGCTCCCTCAGGAGTTGGGAAGTTGTTAGAAATTGAATGGATTGTTTAAACTCTGAATGAATGTCTGGTGAAAGTGTATGAATGTGGAGGGAGGGGGCCTGCCTTCTCCCCTCCTTTGTGTGGCTATCTGAATATGCCTAGTATGAAGTCTAGATGATAGAAGTTAATCTATTAATTGAAAATGCCTTATATTTTATTTGAAATGTATCCTTAAATGTAAAAGTATTAATTTGAAAAATGCTAAGTATTTAATTTGCTACCTAAGATTTAAAGCTCTGAAAGTTTAAGATCTTTTTTTTTGCCACTAAAAAGTTTAAAGCTACACCTTTTTTTTAGTGGAGGGAGGGGTAGACACGCCCTTCCCCTAGCAGGAAGGTAATCCAATTCCCGCCAGTAGTCATCTTTTGGAATGTTAGTTTGCATTTCAATGGCTACACCTTTTGCTAGCCGACCTTCTCAGAAAAGGTCAAGTGGCCAAAAGGTGGCTCCTTTGAAATCAGCTTTCCACCAGTACTCATTTTTTTGTTGGCCATCTATCTTTTAGGGGTGTTGGTTTGCTCTTCCCTTGTTTATTGTGAGAATGAGGAAATCATCTTTTCTGTCAGAGAGCAGTTTAGACAGCCACAATGTTGAGCTGCCTGACTTGGCAGCTGCCATGTTGGCCGCATGGCATGCCGTGCCCCTGGGGGCCGCCATCTTGGAACAACAAAGGCCCTTCCCTCTGACTTAGTCAATCACAAAAGGAATGTCTGCTCACTGAGGCAGGATGGGATTTCAGGGGTGGAGTTTTAAGGTGGAGTTTTACTAAGGAAATGCAGATGGGGCAGAAAGTGTGCCTGCCTCTCAGATTTATTTAATACTATTTTTAAGAAGATATCTTTAATGCTTAATAAATTAGCAATCACGGTCTTAATAAAAAAGAGTGCCATGGTCACCTCAATGTGGTTTCTTGTTCAAATTAATATCTTAATTTGTGTTTGGAATCTAAAATCTGTACTAAGAAATGGAATCCCACTGCCGAATCCGCCTCTGGTGTGGAGAGATTCAAAGGTGGCAGGAGAGGGCAGAGCTATAAGCTCTCCCACAATGAGATTACTTAATGTTCTGTTTAAAAATTACCGGAGAACATGTTTGGAACATCAAACTTTGGCTAAGATAACATTGGGTGCTAGCCATTGCTTTAGAAAGCGAAATAGGGAAAAACTTAAAATGTCTTTTTCTATTAAGCATGACTTTGGGAAAAATACCCCATCTGAGTCATTTGCTGAAACTTCCCCCAAAAGCAGGATGTGGGGAAGGGAAGAAAGAGCACCTGGCAATCCAGTGTGAACGCCCCCTCCCCAAGTATTCTAAAATTAAAGTCCTTCTTGTAATTGAAAAGCTTTTACAAATTTATAAATGCATCCAGGATTTCTGTGCACATGTAAAGGGAAAAGGCCAGTTTAAAAATGAATGCACATAGTTTTGAGCTGAACTTGACCTTTTGCTGTGTACAGAATAAAAACCCAAGACTGTTTTGGCCTTAAAAATGGTGGAGATGAACCTGACAAAGAAATACAGGCTGGTTTCCCAAGGCGATTTAAAGTAGCTCTTTTGAAATTTCCCGCCCTGAGGCAAGTACCACCAGGAAGTTGATAGTCAAGTTTACATGTGAATAGCTATGGATTACTTCTTGACTTCCCCAGCAGGAAAATTGTGACCATTTTGAAATTTAGCAGCTATGCCAGGATAGCAGTAATCCAATTTCTAAAGTAAAGTACAATTATTTCAGGTAGAAACTGGTTTCATACTGATCTTAGAGGGCTCCAGTTCAGTGTTCTGGAGACCCAGGACATGCCTAAGTATAACCTATGTTACCCAAGGACTCTAGATAATATGTTTACCCAAGGCTGTGGTTTAAATTGTATGCTGTCTCTGCTTCTGTAAATTGATCTGTCCTTATTGCTTAAATATGTGTCTTTGTTGTTTAAAATTGTTTAGTGAAATTCCTGTGTCTCTTAAAAAAATTTTGAATGTATTGCTAATCACCTAAAAATTAAGGCTAAGAGTTCTAGCTACCTGGAAAGCATAGCCTTGGTGTGATGGGAGAAAAAAAAAATGTTAAATGGATGATAGACCAGTAAGCTGGGACTGGTCACTGATGGTGGATTGTGAGAAGGGCTGGACATGGCCTAACTTCTCCTTCCTTGGTACCCCTGAAACGTCAGAGGGTCCAATGTGTTTAATCTGTCAATTTTGTTGTTTCGCCGAAATCCTCTTGAAGGACATTGAATGGTTCTTTCCTTCCTCTTTAACTTTTAGGGGATTGTATGAATAGATTACTGATGTAGATTATCAAGAATCTCTAAGAGACTTGTCCTGTATCTGGAGGAATGGCTTCTAGATGGTATTCACTGTCTCTGGGACTTCCGGAGGGAAGTCGAAACTCGGACTGGCTAAGGGTTCGAATCTGGCCTATCTTTTAGAAAGGTAGAAAAGAAGCATTCCTAGGCAGTTTTCTACCGCCTCTGTTCAGGGACTTGTTCTGTATCTCGACACAACTGAAACTGATTTGTTGGTATTTTGTGGTATAAATGTGGCATGCACCTCAAAGTTCTTAATGGGGAATGTATCTAGTTATCATGTCTATTTAGTCTTGATTTCCTTGTTCAATATGAGTACCGTTTCTATCTGGATGAGACATAGGTCAAAAGTCCTGTCCTGGGATGTGAGAAAGGGAGGCCTCCACATCTGTTTCTGTCTGCTCAAGATCCCAAGACTGTAAAGGTACTTGTTCACTAAAAGGGTGTAAGTGTAAATGTTTATTTGATGTTTGTATGTCTACTTGGGCATAATTATTTGTTAGAAACTCCACACGCTTTATTTCTTTAAGGCTAAATGCTCTGACCAAAAGCAAAGCGCCCCAGGCGGCTTTCCCCAAGGGCGCTTGCTCTGTCAGAGGTGGAATTGGCCAGCCTAACTAGTAAACATCTCTGTCTGTTTGCTGGAAACTTTGATTTGCTATGCTGGGTTTGGGATTTTGGAATTCTGGGGTAGATTTAAAAGGTATTTGTGGCTTTTCTAGTCTGATTGGGACATTTAAGGGTGGGGCTCACAGTTCCTCAGGGCAGAGATTTCATGGGCCCTTCCCCCTGCCTGTGCTGAATTAAATAATACAGGCCAGTGTCATTTAGCTTGCTGGTTAAAGGAAAACAATGGGCCTTAGAATCTGAAAAGGTGTGAGGAAATGAAGCTGGTCAAATGTACTGAAAGGGTTTGGTACCTGTTGCTGCTAGCAAAGGAGGGGCTGATACCCACTTCTAGCGCACTCCCTTGAAAAAGGCCTGGTTGCTGCTCTGCCACAAAGGGAACTGGTAGAAAGGCAAGAAAGCAGAGTGCTGTAACTAATAAACAGGGTTACCTAGAAGCCATCAGGACTTTGAAGTTCTCCAAAGAGAAGGAATCTGACTCGGGGACTGGCGGGGACTGGATGGCTCTCCTATCATGTTTGGCAGGCCACCCCCTATAAAACCCTTTTCTTTAACTATCTCTTTCCTTGAGAGGGCTCCAGAGGGCGCACGAGGACATTTGGCCGCGCCTCCACGCTATCTAGGAGACCAGCCCAACCCCAACTCCTCATCAGCACAGACCAGGAGATTGGATCTACATCAGAAGGCACCGCCGGGAGACCCTAGAGCCACGTTGGAAGGGTCCCTACACTGTGGTGCTGATGACCCCCACTGCTCTCAAGGTAGACGGTGTCGCGACCTGGGTCCATCACACTCAAGTCCGGTCAGTGGATCCATCCATGACCCGGAAAGACTTCATCACCAAATGGAGCATCGATCGAGATCATTGCAACCTGCTCTACGGCGTGCTCGACCTGCCTGGTGCGATCACTCCTGTCACCAGGAGCCCCCACAATACTGTGTAATACACTTAGATAATGCCTGCATCTTCATGGACATGGCTCCAAAGTGACAAGGACCATTTATAGGATCACATGTTTAGTAGAAGATTTGGCTGCCTGAAGCGGCCATGATGCCAATATTATGTTTCATTGTATTGATATGTTATATTAACCTTTGATTCTTTTGCAGGTTTGAATGTATGTTGGCTGTCCTGGAAGGGAGCTGTGTGGGGTGACCCCCAAAAGTAAAGGTTGCCTAGCTGCCAAGGGGGCAGGTGCCCAACTGGGCAGGGAAGGGTGCCCATCAGGTTTTGGTCTCTGTTGAGAGACAGCTAACAGTTGGCACCCTGTAATACTGTCTTGCAGGCCTGAGTCACAATGCCCATGTCAGGGGTAGTAAAGCTGGAAAAAGCCTGTTTAGAATAGAAGGTCTGAGGCGTGGTTATGCATAGAAAGAAGGTTTTATACCAACAGTTGCTGTTTTGCTTTAAATCCATGAAAAGGAATTAGCAAGGAAAGTCAGAAAATCTTAGAGTAGGTCAGTATGTTTTTCTCCTTATGTAATTCCTCCAAAATCTGGCAATGCTAAATAAGTACGTTTCTTTGCATAGATTCAATAAGACTGGTTCCTAATAGTGGTTTTATTAACGGAAAACTTTGACTGGAGTATAATGTTTTAAAGAGCCCTGTCTGAGCTCTAAAGAATTGAAGCCAGTAAAAATGCCACGAAGAAAGCCTGGTATCCTGCTTGGGAGCCCTGAAGATGGCTGGCGCTGGAGCGTCAGGCCCATGCCCTACCATCACTGGCGGTTGGTAAGAGTAGAAGGGGAGCAGTAAAGATGCCTCTGCATCCCTGCGGAACCCCCACACACTCTGGGCCGCAACAAGTAGGAGGGCTACTGAGATGGGCCTTAAAGCCTGGAGCATGGGCTCAGGTGGAGTTGCTACAGGTGAAAGATTCACCTAACTCAGCAGATACCTCAGGCAGGCCTGATGGCAGCTGGATGGCTTGGCTTCCTGGCCCTACGGGGCACATTAAGGTTCAACCATGAAATTCCAGCAAAGGTAGTCAGTCACCATTCTTGTCGTGTTTATGCAAACATCAGGACAGTAGATAAATTAATCTTGATTTGGCTTTTTGATAGCCATGGAGGAATTTTAAGAAGAAAAATCCTATTTCAATAGAGGTTGTTAAAGCTAAAATGGTTCCTTTCCCTTCCACTGGACCATTTGTTAAGCATATAGGGATAATTCAGTTGATAGTTCTGTGTGCCCAGTATGGGCCTCTAGCAACGGTGGAATAGAAATGCAGTCCGTCTCATGATTGAGCCGGAAGTTCCAAGAAAAGGGGGGAATGAAAGGGCGAGGGCTATGCCCTCCATCTTGCCCCATATCCTCCATGTTGGGGCAGCCGCCATGTGCTCAGGAAAGTACCTTCTTCCCGGAAGCCCAGGCCTCTGCTGGCCACTCCCGGAGTCTTCTTAAACTAACCAATGACAATCAAGGGACGTGCATGCCATAGAGATGACCACATCTTGTGTAAGAAGACCCGACTGGCACCTGGCCAATCGGCAAGGCCTACAGTCAGCTCCCCGCCCCTCACACCACCCCCTATTAAAACCCTGTTTTTCCCATGGTGGGGGCACTCCGCTTCTGGTCGCTGCGTTGGCCAGGAGGCGGAGCCAAGCTAGCTCAATAAAGGACCCTCTGCTTTTGCATCGGACTGGCTGGCTCCCTGGTGTGGTTTTCTTGGGGATCTTGAAATCTGGGCACAACACAGCATCAGCTAAATAATTTCCTTTTGCTGCCATGGTGACAACTTTAGAATGTTCTGGAATTTTAATAATTGCCGATTGTTTTCATTTCTGTATGACATATAATAATTCTGCAACCTATTTCCCATTCTTTATGGGCTGCCTTAGAAAATCAAGAAGCCTCACTGCTTCCACAACAATCTAAAGTTGTGAGCTACACTAACTGCATAGCTACTATTAGTGTAAATATTGGCTATTTGAACTTTGGCCAGTTGACATGCCTGAGTTAGAACAATTAGGCTTATTGGTCAGATTTTATTCAGTTAAATAAGAACCTTCAATTATGTCTGCCATGGAAGTTACTGCACATTCAGCTCAGTAACATTCCTGCTTATGGTTTAAAGATACATCTGTGGGGGGTGAGGAGGGAGGAGGTGGGGACGCAGGGCAGGAGGAGGGCGAGCGCCGGGGGTGGGGGGGACGGGAAGGGGCCGCGGGGCGGGGAAGGGGGTTGATTTACCTGAGACCAGCCACTGGCCTCCATTGTTGGAGAATTCAATGGCATTGACACAGCCGAAGTGGCCGAGGAGGTCCTTCTTGTAGAGGTTCCGGCAGCCCCGCAGGCGTCTCCTCTGAAAGTCCTGAGTGAGCAGGGGGTCCCCATGCAAGCCCCGCTGGGACAAGAAGCCCACCACTGACCTCATGCTGCCCCCCAGGCCAGTTCTCCTCTTCATCCTGGAACCGCCGCCGCCGCTCGCGCCGCGCCCCTCCCCGGGCCCCCGCGCGGCCGCCGCTCCCGCCCGGCCCTCCCCCCGCGCTGCGCTCCGGGCGGCGCTTTAACCCGCCATGGCAGCCCGAGCGCGGTGTGCAGGCTCCCGGCGGCGTCCGCGGCTTCCTGGCGGCGCCCGCCCTCCTCCCCGCCAGGCCCCGCCCCCTCCCTCCCCGCCGCCGCCGCCGCCTCCTCCTCCTCCTCCTCCAGCAGCTGATGCCCAGCTGGGGCCGCGCCGCGGCGGGCCGCGGGCGCCGGGAGAACGCGGGCGGCGGCGCCCCTCCCCCGCCGCGGGCTGCGGCCGGAAGAACGCGGGCGGCGGCTCGGCTCTCGCGGCCGCGGCTCCACCTCGCGCGCGCGGGGCCCCGGGGGACGCCGGGCGGGGGCCGCGCTGCCCGCCCTGCGCGCCGCACTCTGTTAAGTTGGGGGCGCGTAACAATCCCCGTGGCCGCGGGGCTGCGGGCTCGCCTTCCTACCCGCGCGGCTCCCCGACCATCGCCTCCCGGAGGCCCCGCGCCGGGACCCGTTCGGCCCCCCGCCCCGCTCTCCTTTTCCAGGTCGGGAACATGCAGCCCGAGGGCGCAGAGAGATGAGGGCGGGCCGCGGGCAGGGGCTGCGGCCAGGCGTCTTCCCTCCTCTCGTCTCAGCCCGGGGTCGCCCGAGCCCTGTCCAAGGGAAGGGAGCCAGGACTCGCGGGGTAAGGTTGCTTAGGGGTTTTGTGGGTGCACCCGTTCTTACCCCTCCAGATACATGTTTAACACGGCCCCCCTCCCCGTTCGGTGCTATGATTTCCCCTCCGGCGATTCGGTAAAAGGCTAAACTTGTACCGTCTGGTAGATAACGGAGCGGTATCTGGGGGAAAAGAGGGTGGGAGGAGGATGCTTAAAGAAGTGAAAAGACAATTGCCAAAACCGACTTGAGAAAGCTCTGAGATGCAGAGAGGACTCGTGTCCATTAGTTCCAAGTGCGTTTGCAAGACACAAGAAGCATTATTCGAAAATAGGGATATATGTATGTTGTTTCATTGGGTGCGGTGAGCTCCTCCTCAAGGTCTCAAGTGTGGGCGTCTGGGGCTGCACAGCTGTCAGCCAGCAGCTGGTTCCAGGCCTGAAGGAGCTGCACTTCAGCAGGCTGGGAGCCTTGGCCTTGACCCCAGGGAGGTTAAGTGCTTTGGAATTCTACCAGATCCAGTGAAAAGCCCCCTTTTCAGTGTGTTGTAGTACTTTTCCAAGGAGCTATCCTCTGTCAGTAAATGGCAGTACGCTGCTAGAATAGGCAGGTGTCAGTTTTGCCCTTTGAATTTCACAGAAATTACATCCTCTGTGCTAGAGAAGGCATATGGTAGTCAGTTTAGTATGCTGCCATAAAAGATGGGCTGAACATGGAAAAACATTCACCCATCAAGAAAAATCACCTACTTCTACTTTTTTGTACAATGACGACAAGATGACTGATAAACTAATGACAAATATGCAAGTAAATGTTTAAAAGTCAACATTATCACCAAAAATGCTGAAGTTAACAGCAATTCACCAAATCCCAGAAATTATGGTTTAAATGGGATATTATTTCCCTAAATAGGAAAATGTATAGTGCTTTAAAAAAGCTTATTTTATTCTCAGGATGCTTCATCAGTGTTTAATATAATAGCCTCATAAAAATCAGTATACCAGTGTGATTAAATAGCAATATTATAATGTATAATTAATCATTTATTTTGTGATTATATCGTAGTGTCCTCCACTCTGCTATCAGCTATAAGCTTTCTGAGAGCAGGAATGGACCATGTCTGTTCTGCTCATGGGTGTATGTCCAGAGCCAACACATGCCAGCACTTAGGGAGTGGGGAGGAATTTGGAGAGGAAGGTAATGACTCAGGTAGGGTGTGTTGAGTTTGAGGTGTCTTCATTCCAGTGCAGACAATTTCAAGGCCAATTTTCCATTTCACTGTTTCTTTGCTTGGCATACTTACTCTACACATTAAAAAATGGAGTCCTCCAGCTCCTTTCAATTAGTAGAGCATCATTTATACCTATCTTATTTGCCTGGGGTGAGGGTTATGGGCATGGTAATGGTGTGGTTGAAGTGGCCTTCATTGTGGCAATATTGAAGACACACACTCCTCTCCCCTTTTTCAGCACTTATCTCTTCTCCCCAGCTTTAAATGAGACTTGATTTTCCCCAGTCTCTGGAATAACTGCCCCATTTACCGCAGCCTAAAAATAGACCAGGACCTGGTCGGATGCCAGCCCAATTCCAGGATTTTGCTGGAAACTTCCTTAACTTTCACTGACCAGCCAGGACAGATATGTAGACAACTCAGTCTGTCTATATCCTACAGCTACTCTGGACCGCTCTCTGTAAGGGTAGTACATAAAACCGCTCTCTCCTTATTCCCATAATTAGGTTGCCAGATAAAACACAGGCTGCCCAATTCAATTTGAATCTCAAATGAACAGTGAATGATTACTTCAATAATTACTATTTGCTAAATCTGGCAACCCTACCTATAACATAACCCAACTTAAGAAAATCAAGTCCCATAGTATCTATTTGCTTTTATTAAGAATTTAACATACTCCCTTGGGTCATTTATTGCAAACTAATAATATTGTACATAACTATATAACACGAACATTTCATCAACTTCAGTGACCACATGAGGATGGCCTTTCTGATAAAGGCATTTATAGTGAAAAGGGCAGTGTACTTAGCAAGTGGAATTGGACACGTGAGTAATCTTTCCAGTGTGTAGAATGTGTGGAGGAAGAGAGAGAAAAGTGAAAAATTCCTATTTTTCTTACTGAGGCCAAGAAACTCCTGTATATTAACATTCATACTCAGGAAGCCCTGAAACACTGTTTTATAAATTCATCATGGAAAAATCAAGATACTGAAATTACTTAATCCTTACTTAATCACTCCACCAAGGATTGAATACTGATCAAATGTAGAGTTCCCAGAATTCATCTACTCTTTGACTTCTATTTTGCTTGGCCCTGATATCACTGGTAAAAGCATAAAGAATCTTTAAAAATTGACTGAATGCTAAGGAAAAGTTCAAACATCAGAAATTGTTTGTTTAAAAAAAAACTAAGAAAATATTCAAACATTCAAATACTCTCAAACATTTACTAGATGTTAATATATTAAGAGCTACATATGGATACTAACATGCTCAGAAATTTTTCACTTAAAAATATTTTCAACTTTTGCTCCGGCTGGTTTTGCTCAGTAGTGAGAGTGTCAGCCTGCGGATCGAAGGGTCACAGGTTTAATATTTGAGGTGCATGCAGGAGGCAACCAATGAATGTTTCAAGTCTTCCTCGTATCCCTTCTACTCTTCTGTACATCAGTGGAAAAAATGTCCTCAGGTGAGGATTTAAAAAAAATAATAAAAATATTTTCAACTTTAAAAAAAAAAAAAAAAAAAAAATAAAGATACATCTGTAAACCAAATTAAGTCAGCATTATTAAGGAGTTTCCTATAAACTATTCCTAGAATAAGAAGGTCCTCAATAAGCAAAACCCAATGGTGGATGTCTTTATCCTGTAAAGAAAGTAGCAACGTTGCTGGGTTAAGACTGTTACATTGAGCCAAACCGGTTTTGCTCAGTGAATAGAGCATCGGCCTGTGGACTGAAAGGTCCCAGGTTTGATTCCGGTCAAGGACATGTACCTTGGTTGTGGGCACAGTCCCCAGTAGGAGGTGTGCAGGAGGCAGCTGGTCGATGTTTCTGGCTCTCTATTCCTCTCCCTTCCTCTCTGTAAAAAATCAATAAAACATATATATTTTTTAAAAAGACTGTTACATTGAGTTTAAGTGAAATTAGGTAGAAAAGGCAAGAGCCAATTAGGTGGCAGAAGTGTTGAATTGTAATAGGCAATTAAATAGACATGAGCAGAGCAAGGACACTGGGCTGAATATAAAAGGTCAACAGGGTGGAGAGCCCTGGGTACCTAGCAAAAGACAATTGTAGGATTGAACCACACTCCAAAGATTACCTTTAATCCCCTACCATATAAGTGGTCATGGCCTCAGTTATATTTAAGCTCCAGGCCCAGAAAAGCAACAAAACCAGATTAATGACCCCACAACTGATCTCAGGACCAGCTACATTGGATAATGACCCCCTGTTCTGGGGTCAACCAATCAATTAAGAGAGACAGGACCCTAAAAACTATTAAATATTCTATTAAACTTTTAACCTGGGACCTCCCCCAAAATTTCCACCCTTAAAACCCTTAGAACAGCCTGGATATCATGTGATTGATATCAGCGATTGAGTGCTGACCTATGAATCAGGAGGTCATGGTTAGATTCCTGGTCAGGGCACATGCCAGGGTTGCGCACTCAATCCCCAGTGTGGGGCATGCAGGAGGCAGCTGATCAATGATTTTCTCTCATAATTGATGCTTGTATCTCTTTCTCCTCCTCCCTTCCTTTTTAAAATCAATAAAAATATATATTTAAAAAAACCCTTAGGACAAAGGACCCAGTGTGCTCTCCCTCCCAGGGGTGCCCCCATGCCTTTCCCTTTCCCTTCCCCTTTCTCCCTCCCTCCAAGCATGTTACTATTATCTTCCTCACTCCCAAGCTCCTAGGGCCCTTCCTTTGCCTCCATAACTCGTTTCATCAGCCGAACATTTTTTACAAATTATTTATTCTATCTCTATAATCTAATCTAATAAAAGACAAACATGCAAATTGACCGTACCTTCGCTAGGCGTTAAGCCATGCCCACCAGCCAATCAGAGCTACTATATGCAAATTAACCCAACCAAGATGGCTGCCAGCAGCCACGGAGCTGGAGTGAGCAGGAGGCTTGGTTGCTCAAGTGATGGAGGAAGCCAAGCTTCCCGCTTGCTGTGGCCTGCTCTGAGCTCCACTCAAGGCAACAAAGTTTCAATTATAGAAGATAAATAAATCCCAGATACCTGCTTTCAGCCAGCCATGGCCACAGAGCTGGAGCAAGCAGGAGGCTTGGGCTGCCCCTGGTGATGGAGGAAGTCAAGCTTCCTGCCCGCCCTGGCTGGCTCTGAGCTCCACTCAAGACTACAAAGCTTCAATTATAGAAGGTAAATAAATCTCAGAATAAAAAAAGAAAAGTAAAAAGGAGATGCTGGGAGCTTCCATTGCCAGGGGGCTTGGCCAGCCTGAAAACAGCCCTCAGCCCCTCACCCAGACTGGCCAGGCACCCCAGTGGGGACCCCCCACCCTGAAGGGGGTGTGACCAGCCTGCAAATACCCATCAGCCCCTCACCCAGGCTGGCCAGGCACCCCAGTGAGACCCCCACCCTGATCCTGGACACCCTTCAGGGCAAACCAGCCAGCCCCCACCCATGCACCTGTCTTCTATCCTATATAATAAAAGGGTAATATGCAAACTGACCTTAACAGCAGAACGACTGGGAATGACTGGTCACTATGACACACACTGACCACCAGGGGGCAGATGCTCAATGCAGGAGCTGCCCTCTGGTGGTCAGTGCGCTCCCACAGGGAGAGCTCTGCTCAGCCACAAGCCAGGCTAATGGCTGCCAGTACAGCAGTGGTGGTGGGAGCCTCTCCCGCCTCCTCAGCAGTGCTAAGAATGTCCAACTGCAGCTTAGTCCTGCTCCCCGCTGGCAAGTGGACATCCCTAGAGAGCTCCCAGGCTGCCAGAGCGATGTCTGATTGCCAGCTTAGGCCCAATCCCCCGGGGAGCGGGCCTAAGCCAGCAGGTGGTCACCCCCCGAGGGGTCCCAGACTGCGAGAGGGCACAGGCCAGGCTGAGGGACCACCACCCCCTCCCGAGTACACAAATTTTTATGCACTGGGCCTCTAGTTTTGTAAATAATCTAGGAGGCCCAGTGCACAAGATTCATGCACTGGGGGCAGTGTCCCTCAGCTTGGCCTGTGCCCTCTCGCAGTCTGAGACCCCTCGGGGGATGTCCACCTGCTGGCTTAGGGGATTGGGCCTAAGCTGGCAGTCAGACATCTCTCTTACAGTTGGGGGCTCTCACAGTCTGGGACCCCTTGCTCCTTACCGCCTGCCTGCAGCAGAGGTGGAAGAAGCTCCTGCCACCTGCTGCACTCACCAGAAATTGCTAAACTCAGGTCCGGTCTGACCCCATGTGTCTAATACCCAGTACCATTCCTGCTGCCTACAGTATAATGGTGCTGTGACTCAAATTGTTCTTACTGCGCCCCGAATTGTTTCATTACTGGTAAGTTAATCACTGGTGCCACCTTGGCTTAAAAGACATGACTATGTTCTCTTTCCTCCCTGCATTTTTTCCTCTGGCCATGAGGTCTCTCTCTCTCTCTCTCTCTCTCTCTCTCTCTCTCTCTCTCTCTCTCTTTCTTCAGATTATCACACTATATGGGCACAGGTGGAACATTTGAAAACCGTTAGGATGCTTACCACTAAAAGACTTCTATAACAGAATAAGTTGATCACGGACCAAAAAAGTTTGCACTAGGCACCCCACTGACTACAAGACAACATCTATACACACCAAAACACTATAAAAATCACATAAAGCCCTTCCCCACAACTTTTTCTTATCAGGCTACTAGTTTCAATGGAAAGAGAGAAATCCTTGTCCTTTGGCTGCAAGAATAATCTGTGGAGTTTATGCCTTGCTGTGGTCTATAGACAAAGGTTCATTAAGAGACTGAGAATAACAATTAGCCTGCAGGTAGAGGTGGATCTCTGGTTGCTTTGAGTCTTTGCTTGATCTGCTTCAGGACCTGACACAGGAAAAGCAGACATTGGTGTGCATCTTGGTCCTTTTCAAATGCACCCAGCCCCAGCAGAGAAAGCCACAAAGTATGGGTTAATGATAACTATAAACAGGGTACTTAGGGCCAGTCACAAACAGCATCTGACATAGTCCTGCACCAGAGATCCTTTAAAAGACTGGGAGTCATAGAAGATCTACCTAATCCTTAGAAACAAACACAAAGAGGCAGCCAAAAAGGAGAGACAAAAACAACTCCCAAATGAAAGAATAGGGATAATTCTCCAGAAGAAGAGTCAAAGTAAATGAAGATAAGAAATGTATCAGATATAGAATTCAAAATAAGGATTACAAGGAAGTTCAACAGCATGAGAAAAGATATGAAAAGTGACCAGTTGTAAATGAAGAATTCCATAGCATTAATAAAGAACACATTGAAGGAATAAACAACAGGTCAGAGGAAGCTGAAGGTTGGACCAGTGAATTAGATAACAGGGTAGAGAAAAATCACTCAATCAGAGAACCAAAAAGAAAAAAACAATTTAAAAATAGGAGGACAGTTTAAGGGAGTTCTTTGACAGCATGAAACATAATAACATTTGCATCACACAAGAAGGCTAGAAGGAGAAGAAAGTGAGCAAGGGATAGAGAACCTATTTGAAGTAATAATGGCAGGAAACTTTCCTAACTTGGTGTAGAAAAAGTCACACAAGTTCAGGAGGAACAGAGAGACCCAAGCAAGAAGAATGCAAAGAGGCCCATGCCCAGACACATAATAATTAAAATGACAAAAATTAAAGACAAAGAATTTTAAAGTCAGCAAGAGAAAAGAAATTTGTTACCTACAAAGGAGCTCCCATGAGACTCTTAACCAATTTCTGATCAGAAACTGTACAGGCCAGAAGGCAATGACATGAAATATTCAAAGGTAATGGAAAGCAAGAATCTGAAACCAAGACTACTGTATCTGGCAAGGCTATGATTCAAAATAGATGATGAAATAAAGAGCTTCCCAGACACAACAAAAAAGGTTAAAGGAGTTTATCACCACCAAATCAGCATTACAAGAAATTGTAAAGGAATTGTTGTAATAAGAAGGAATAGAGAGAGAAAGAAACATAGGCATGAAGAATTAAAATGGCAATTAATAAGTACCTATCAATAATAACCTTAAATGTAAATGGGTTAAATGCTCCAATCAGAAGACATAGGTTACCTGAATGGATAAGAAATCATGACCCAAATATATGCTGTCTAAAAGAGACCCACATTAGAACAAAAGGTTCACACAGGATGAGAATGAAAGGATGGAAACAAATCTTCCATGCAAATTAAAAAAAGCTGGTGTAGCAATACTCATATCAGAAAAAACAGGCTTCAAAATGAAGGCCATAACAAGAGACAATAAAAGTATATAATACTAAAGGGATCATCCCACAAGAGGATATAACCCTAGTAAACATATCTGCACCCAATATAGGAGCCCATAAATATATAAAAAATATTCTGGAGTACTTTAGGGGAGATATATAAAACAATACAAAGTAGGGGAATTTAACACCTTACTAACTTCACTGGATAGATCTTCCAGACCAAAAAAAACAACAACCCCCGCCAAAACCCCCCAAAAAACAAAAAAAAACACAAACAAGGATAGTCACTCTAAGTGACATACTAGATAAGATGGATTTAATTGACATTTACTGAATATTCCACAACAAAGATACAGAATAAATATTCTTCTCAAGTGCACATGGGATATTCTCAAAGATAGACCACATGTTAGGACACAATACAAGTCTCTCCAACTTCAAGATTAAAATCATATCAAGCATCTTCTCAGATTACAACGGCATGAAATTAGCAATCAAATACAGTAAAAACACTCTAAAAATTTTAAACATATGGAGGCTAAGTAAGATGTTATTAAACAATGAATGGGTTACCAGTGAGAACAAGAAAAAAATAAAAAGCTTTCTGGAAACAAGTGAAAATGAACAAGCACCAAACCAACATCTATGGGGCATGGTGAAAGGTGTCCTAAAAAGGAAGTTCATAGCACAACAGACATACCTAAAAAACCAAGAAAATTAATAATAAACTTTTTAGCCCTACAACTTAAAGAATTAGAAAGAGAGAACATCAGGAAAAGCCCAAAGTAAGTAGAAGGAAGGAAATAATAAAGATTGGTGGGGAAATGAATGATATAGAGACTGAAAAGACAACACAAAAGATCAATGAAACTAGAAGATGCTTTTTTGAACAGAAAAAAAAGATTGATGAATCTTTAGCCAGACTCATCAAGAAACTAAGAGAGAGGACCCATATAAATAAATCAGAAATGAAAGAGGTGAAGTAACAACTGACACCACAGAAATACAAAGGATTGTAAGAAAATACTATGAACAACTGTATGCCAACAAGATGGACAATGTGGAAGAAATGGACAAATTTCTAGAAAAATACAATCTTCCAAATCTGAATCAAAAAGACTTAGAAAATTTGAATAGGTCAATAACAAGTATTGTAATTGAAAAAGTAATAAAAAACATCTAGCAAACTAGACCCCTGGTTGGCACACCTTCATATGGGAGTTTTATAAAATATTCAAAGAAGAAATAACACCTATCCTCCTCAAACTTTTCCAAATAACTCAAAAGGAAGTTACAATTCCAAGCTCTTTTTATGAGAAACCATCCTAATTCCCAAGTCAGATAAAGGCACTACAAAGAAAGAGAATTACAGGCCAATATCCCTGATGAGCATAGATGTCAAAATCCTCAACAAAATATTAGCAAATGGCATCCAGCAATCTTATCTAATAAAAGACAAAAAAGGGTAATTGATCGTACCTTTGCTATGCTTCCCATTGGCTAATCAGGGTGATATGCAAATTAACCGCCAACCAAGATGGTGGCTGGCAGCCACACAACTGAAGAGAGCAGGAGGCTTGCTTGCTCCAGTGATGGAGGAAGCCAAGGTTCCCTGCATGACGCGGCCCAGCTCTAAGCTCCAAAAGCAACAAAGTTTCAATTATAGAAGCTAAACAAACCCCTGATACCTGCTGGCGGTGGCCTCAGACCTGGAGCTGGCTCTCAGCTCCAGTGACAGCAATGAAGTTTCAATTATAGAAGGTAAATAAATCCCAGAATAAAAAAAAAGAAAAAAGGAGAGGCTGGGAGCTTCAGTCGCCAGCCAGCCTGAAAACAGCCCTCAGCCCCCAGGCTGGCCAGGCACCCCAGTGGGGACCACAACCCTAAAGGGGGTGTGGCCAACCTGAAAACAGCCATCAGCCCCTCATCCAGGCTGGCCAGGCACCCCAGTGGGGACCCCTACCCTGAAGGGGGTGTGACCAGCCTGCAAATACCCATCAGCCCCTCACCCAGGCTGGCCAGGCACCCCAGGAGGATCCCCACCCTGATCCAGGACACCCTTCAGGGCAAACCAGCCGGCCCCCACCCGTGCACTAGGCCTCTATCCTATATAGTAAAAGGGTAATATGCAAACTGACCCTAACAGCAGAAAGACTGGGAATGATTGGTCACTATGACACACACTGACCACCAGGAGGCAGATGCTCAATGCAGGAACTTCCCTCTGGTGGTCAGTGTGCTCCCACATGGGGGAGCTCTGCTCAGCCACAAACCAGGCTGATGGCTGCCAGTACAGCAGTGGTGGTGGGAGCCTCTCCTGCCTCCTCAGCAGTGCTAAGGATGTCTGACTGCAGCTTAGGTCTGCTCTCTGCTGACAAGTGGACATCCCCCAAAGGCTGCCAGAGGGATGTCTGATTACCATCTTAGGCCCAATCCCTCGGGAAGCAGGCCTAAGCCAGCAGTGGTCATCCCCCAAGGGGTCCCAGACTGCGAGAGGGCACAGGCCAGGCTGAGGGACCTTCCCCCACCCCTGAGTGCACAAATTTTTGTGCACCGGGCCTCTAGTCTAATCTAATAAAAGAGAAACATGCAAATTGACCACACCTCTGCTACACCCAAGCCACGCCAACCAGCCAATCAGAGTGACTATATGCAAATTAACCCAACAAAGATGGAGACTGGCAGCCACGAAGCTGAAGCAAGCAAGAGGCTTGGTTGCCCCAGAGATGGAGGAAGCCAAGCTTCCTGCCTGCCCTGGCTGGCTGTGGCCTCTGCTCAAGGCAATAAAGTTTCAATTATAGAAGATAAATAAATCCCAGATACCTGCTTCCAGCCAGCCTCCACTGGGAGCTTGGGTGGCTGGGGGCCATGGCCAGCCTGCAAACAGCCATCAGCCCCTCACCCAGACTGGCCAGGCACCCCAGCGGGACCCCCCCACCCTGAAGGGGGTGTGGCCATCCTGAAAATGACCCTCAGCCTCTCACCCAGGCACCCCAGTGGGAACCCCTACCCTGAAGAGGTTGTGGCCAGCCTGAAAACAGCCCTCAGCCCCTCACTCAGGCTGGTCATGCACCCAGCAGGACCCCCATCCTGATCCAGGCCACCCATCAGGGCAAACCAGCTGGCCCCCACCCATGCACCAGTCTTCTATCCTATATAATAAAAAGGTAATATGCAAACTGACCCTAACAGCAGAAAGACTGGGAATGACTGGTCACTATGACACACACTGACCACCAGGGGGCAGATGCTCAATGCAGGAGCTGCCCCTTGGTGGTCAGTGCACTCCCACAGTGGGAGCTCTGCTCAGCCACAAGCCAGGCTGATGGCTGCCAGTACAGCGGTGGTGGTGGGAGCCTCTCCCGCCTCCTCAGCTGCTCTAAGGATGTCCAACTGCAGCTTAGTCCTGCTCCCCGCTGGCAAGTGGACATCCCCTGAGGGCTCCCGGGCTGCCAGAGGGATGTCTGATTGCCAGCTTAGGCCCAATCCCCCGGGGAGTGGGCCTAAGCCAGCAGGTGGTCATTCCCCAAGTGGTCCCAGATTGTAAGAGGGCACAGGCTGGGCTCAGGGACCCCCCTGAGTGCACAAATTTTTGTGCACTGGGCCTCTAGTATATTATAAAGTTCATACATCATAATCATGTGGGATTTATTTCAGGGATGCAAGTCTGGTGCAATATTCATGAATCAATAAATGTGATTCATCACATAAATAGATTGAAAGACAAAAATCACATGATCATAGCAATAAACACAGAAAACGCATTTGACAAAATTCAACACCACTTTTTGACAAAATCTCTGAGCAAATTGGGACTAGAGGGATCATACCTCAAGATAATAAGCTCTTATATGACAAAGCTACAGGCAACATAATACTCAATGGGCAAAACTAAAATGATTTCCCCTAAGAACAGGAACAAGACATGGATGTCCGCTTTCACCACTCTTAATCAATATAGTATTGGATGTCCTAGGCACAGTGATCAGACAAGAAAAAAAAAGAAAGTAAATCTATCCAAATTGGAAAGGCGAAAGTAAAATTGTCATTCACAGATGACTTAATATTGTACAGAGAAAACCCTAAATAGTCCACCAAACAACTGCTACATTTAAGAAATGAATTCGGCCCTGACCGGTTTGGCTCAGTGGATGGAGTGTCGGCCTACGGACTGAAGGGTCCCGGGATCGATTCTGGTCAAGGGCATGTACCTTGGTTGTGGGCACATCCCCAGTAGGGGGTGTGCAGGAGGCAGCTGATCGATGTTTCTCTGTCATCGATGTTTCTAACTCTCTATCCCTCTCCCTTCCTCTCTGTAAAAAATCAATAAAATATATTTAAAAAAAAAGAAATGAATTCGGCAATGTAGGAAGATACCAAATTAACACCCATAATTGGTTGCATTTTTATACACCAATAATGAACTCTCAGAAACAGAAACTAAAAAGCAATGTCATTTATCATTGCAATAAAAAAGTTAAGGTACTTAGGGATAAACTTAACCAAGGAGGTAAAAGACCTGTACTCAGAAAACTAAAGGACATTGAAAAAAGAGAGAGAGGAAGATATAAACAAGCAGAATAATATACTATGTGTGTGGATTGATAGCATTAACATCATTAAAATGTCCATACTATCCAAAGCAATCTACAGATTCCATGCAATCCCTTTGAAAATACCTGTAGCATATTTCATAGATTTAGAACAAATAGTCTGGCAATATATATGGAACCAAAAAGACCCCAAATAGCCTCAGCAATCTTGAGAAAGAAGAAGAAAGTTGGAGGGATCACAATACCAGATATCAAGTCATACTACAAAGCCACTGTAATCAAAACAGCGTGGCACTGGCACAAGTACAGGCATATAGATCAATGGAACAGAACAGAAAGCCCAGAAATCAACCCAAGCCAGTATGCTCAATTAATATTTTACACTGTAGGCAAGAGAATACTATGGAGTAAAGATAGTGTTTTCAAAAAATGGTGCTGGGAAAATTGGACAGGTACATGCAAAAAAAAAAAAGAAAAGAAAAAAGGAAAGAAAAAGAAACTAGAACACCAACTTATATGATACACAAGAATAAACTCAAAATTGATAGAAGACTTAAATATAAGTTGTGAAACCATAAAATCCTAGAAGAATCCATAGGCAGAAAATCTCAAACATCTTTCATAGCAATTTGTTTCCCAATACATCTCCTGGATAAAGTGAAAGAAAAGACAAAATAAACAAATGGTACTACATCAAAATAAAAAGCTTCTGTACAGCAAAGAAACCATCAAGAAAATGGAAAGGAAGCCCACTATATAGGAGAACATATTTGGTAATGATACAATTGATAAGGGGTTAATCTCCAAATTATATAAGGAACTCACACAACTTAACAAAAGGAAGAGAGATTAAAACTGGAGTTGAGAGAACCAAGATGGTGGCATAGGTTAATGCCGGAGTTTGCTGCCTCAAACAACCACTTCAAAAATACAACTAAAATACGGAACAGACATCACCCAGAACCACAGGAATGCTGGCTGAGTGGAAGTCCTACAACTAGGAGGAAAGAGAAACGCATACCGAGACTCAGAGGAGGCGCACTGCAGAAGTCAAATACTAAGGTGCAGAGTGTATGCAAAGCGGGCTGGTGGCTGAGGGCGCGGTTGGCGTTTTCAATCGGGAGGGAGTCGCAGACTCTGAGCTCCAGATCCAGGCGAGACTTTAGGGACCCAGACTCAAACGGGAGAAGCGGGACTGTCTGGCTTCGGTCGGAACTCGAAGGCAGCTTTCTCTCCGAGGTTTGCAGCGGTTGCTGGGACTCAGAGAGGCAGAGCCCCTGGGGACGGGACTGAGAGCAACCATAACTGCTCTCTCCAGCCCACCCTGTTGATCCCGTGCGACTCGCCCCGCCCAAGCCCTGCACAGAGGCATTTGCTGGATAGCCTCAGGCAAAGGCTAGATTAGCACCTCCCTAGAGGACAGAAGTTCTCTCACTGTAGACACAGCTGATTCTCACAGCCAGTTGGCCTGGAGGTCAAATCCCCGCCAGTATTACCTACAACAATCTAGGCTTAACTACAACAAGGCTGCGCACAAAGACCACAAGGGGGTGCACCAAGAAAGCATAAAAAATGCGGAGACAAAGAAACAGGACGCAGATGTCAGAAATGGAAGATATAGAGCTCAAAACCACACTTTTAAGGTCTTTCAATAATTTTCTAAAAACTGCCGATAAATGTAGTGAGATCCTCAAGAAATCTAATGAGACCCTCGATGTTGTGATAAAGAACCAACTAGAAATTAAGCATACACTGACTGAAATAAAGAATATTATACAGACACCCAACAGCAGACCAGAGGAGTGCAAGAATCAAGTCAAAGAATTGAAATGTGAAGAAGCAAAAAACACCCAACCAGAAAAGCAAAATGAAAAAAGAATCCGAAAATATGAAGATAGTGTAAGGAGCCTCTGGGACAGCTTCAAGCGTACCAACATTAGAATTTATAGAGGTGCCAGAAGATGAGAGAGAGCAAGATATTGAAAACCTATTTGAAGAAATAATGACAGAAAACTTCCCCCACCTGGTGAAAGAAATAGACTTACAGGTCCAAGAAGCGCAGAGAATCCCAAACAAAAGGAATCCAAAGAGGACCACACCAAGACACATCATAATTAAAATGCCAAGAGCAAAAGACAAAGAGAGAATCTTAAAAGCAGCAAGAGAATACCCATACGACTGTCAGCTGATTTCTCAACAGAAACTTTGCATGCCAGAAGGGAGTGGCAAGAAATATTCAAAGTGATGAATGCCAAGAACCTACAACCAAGATTACTTTATCCAGCAAAGCTATCATTCAGAATTGAAGGTCAGATAAAGAGCTTCACAAATAAGGAAAAGCTAAAGGAGTTCATCACCATCAAACCAGTATTATTTGAAATGCTGAAAGGTATCCTTTAAGAAGAGGAAGAGGAAGAAAAAGGTAAAGATACAAACTATGAACAACAAATATGCATCTATCAACAAGTGAATCTAAGAATCAAGTGAATAAATAATCTGATGAACAGAATGAACTGTTGATTATAATAGAATTAGGGACATAGAAAGGGAATGGACTGACTATTCTTGGGGGGAAAGGGGTGTGGGAGATGCGGGAAGAGACTGGACAAAAATCGTGCACCTATGGATGAGGACAGTGGGTGGGGAGTGAGGGCGGAGGGTGGGGCGGGAACTGGGAGGAGGGGAGTTATGGGGGGGAAAAAGAGGAACAAATGTAATAATCTGAACAATAAAGATTTAATTTAAAAAACAAAAACAAAAGGAAGACAAACAATCCAATTAATAAACAGGCAAAGGGAGAATGTCATAAAAAAAATATGGTGGCTGGCAGGATGGAGGTGAGGGAGAGGATGTGAGTGAGTGAGGGGATGAAAGGAGAGTGTGTGGATGTTCGTGGTGTGTGTGTGTGAGTGAGTGAGGGACAGTTAAATCAGGCAGGAGCAGCAGGGGCTGGCAGACCAGGCTCTCTTGTACAGGGTGAGACTCCAACCGCTGCGGGCACTCCCCAGATTGCGGGACTTGGGCATGGAACCCATGCCATTTTGAATGGGAGAGCTTCCTCTTCTAGGAACTCATCATCATCACCACCCAGACAGGCCTTGTACACTGCCCGAGACCCAGCAGCCACTCCAGCCAAAATCTTGCTGCCCCACCAGCAGATGCGTGGACCCTAGGACCTCCAACTCCAAAGGTGCACTGCTCCTGCAGTAGTAAAGGGTGTCCCAAAATCCATGCAAGAAGTAATTTTGATAGAATACACAGGTTTATAATTAAAAATTGTAAATTTTTTATTGATTCATAAAGAATACAGTATAGGGTTATGTATGGAATAGAATGTCAGGTAAATGACCTCCACGGCTTTGCTGGCACATACGCACTCTTTTGTTAAAATTTTCCATGACCTAAATGCGGCTACTCAGGCAATAACAGTTAATGGTGCTTGCTATCGTGACATGATAATCCAGTTTTTTGTGCCTAAATTGCAAGATATGGATGTGGATGACAGGTGGTTTCAACAAGACAGTGCCACATGCCATACAGCCCAAGAAAAAATTCAATTACTGCATGAGTCATTTCCTGGTCGTGTGTGTAATTTCCCAATTTGGTGATCAGAATTGGCCCCCCAGATCATGCAATTTAATGCCATTGGACTTTTTCCTTCGGGGTTTTTTGAAGTCTAAAGTTTATGCCAATGAGCCCACGACCACCCATGCCTTGAAGGAGGAAATTGAGTGCTGTATCAACGAAATTCAGCCACATTTATGCAAAAATGGTCATAGAAAATTTCACCACAAGAGTGTGTATATGCCAGCAAAGCTGTGGAGGCCATTTACCTGATATGCTATTCTGTACATAACCCTATACTGTATACTTTATGAATTAATAAAAAATTTACAATTTTTAATTATAAACCTGTGTTTTCTATCAAAATTACTTCTTGCGTGAATTTTGGGACACCCTTTAAATGCAATGTCCCCTGTCCCCAATGGCAGACCTCTGGACACCGCATTTGCGCGTTTCCAGTGAGCAGGCATCCAGGGCACACCATCTCATAGGCAGCTCTTGGGAGCCACTATGAGACCCTGCTGGGTGTAATTTTGTACAGACAAGGGCATGCTGCCCTGCCGTAGAAATTCTGAATTCTCTCTTCCTGAATAACTGTCCATAGACAACTGAGGGCCCCTGGAGCTGCACAACTTCAGCTCCAGGGGCCCTCAGAGTGCGTCAGAGTTCTGTTCTGGCAAACACACTACTACAGTCATGCATTTCCAAAGAGCAGGCACCCTGAGCCCATCTATCCACAGGGTACTCTCGGGAGCTGCTATGAGCCCCGGCTGGGTGTAATCTTGGACAAACAGGGGAACACACCCTTGGGCAGTAGAAATTCTGAATTCACTCATCCTGGATACCTGCCCACAGATGCCTCAATTACACGGCTTCAGTGCCAAGGCCCTTCAGAGTGCTTCAGTGTGCCACTCTGGCAAATACACCTCAGGTGCCCCTGTGAGCTGCCACTGGGAGTGCACGCCTACCCACTACAGGTGCAGCAGCAAAAACTGAGTCTTCCCACCCCACAGCTCCAGAACTCTGGACACTGCAGTTTCAGGCTTTTCCAGCATGCAGACCTCCCAAGACCACTGCTTCACAAGCAGCCCTTGGGCACCTCTGTGAACCCCCACTGGGCATACACTTATACAAATAGAGACACACCTCTTGGCTGAAGAAAGGTTGAATTCCCTCTTCTGGGATACCTGCCCACAGACACCACAATCCCATGGCTTCAGATACAAAGGCCCTACAGAGTGGATCCGTACACCCTGCTGGCAAATGCACCATGGGTACCCCGGTGAGCTGCCACTGGGGGCATGTGTATCCAACCACAGGAGCAGCAGCAAAAGCTGAGTCAGCCCACCCCACAACTACAGAACTCTGGACACCACAGTCACACCTTTCCAGAGCACAGACCTCCTGAGCTCCATCTCCCCAACAGATGGTTCCTGGGTATCACTGTGAGTCTACTCTGGGCATGCGTGACTTCAGCCAAGGGCATAAGACAGCAAAAATTGGGACACCCCCTCCATGGATGCTGATTCTAGACACCACAGTTGCACCTTTCTAGCTCACAGGGTACAAGAGAACCCTAATAGCTCAAGAAGGGAGCTACACTAGATTACCAAGCCAAGGAGACCTGAGAGATCACACCAGTAGCACCATCCCCAAAAGAACCTGGGTAGCAAAGCAATTGGATCTACAATTAAAATGTCACAGCAAAACATGGGAAGACAAAAAAAGCAGTCCCCAAAGGAAAGAAAAAGAGAAATCACCAGAAAGGGAGTTAAATGAAATTGAGGCTAGCAACATATCAGAGAAAGAATTCAGAGTAATGGTTTTAAGGATGCTCAGACAGCTGGATGACAAATACAAACATCTCAATGACAAATACACACAACTCAATGAGAATTATAAGGAGCTGAATGAGAATGTCACCAACATGAAAAGGAACCAAGAGGAAATGAAGAACAACATAGCTGCAATAAAGAACACAATGGAAGGCTTAAACAGTAGACTAGAAGAGGCTGAGGACAGCATCAGCGAATTAGAAGACAAGGTAGGAAAAAACAAACAAACCTAGCAGCAACTGGAAAGAAAATTTTAAAAGCAAGAGGAGAGCCTAAGGGAACTTTGGGACAACACAAAACGAAACAACATTCGCATAATAGGGGTACCAGAAGGAGAGGAAGAGAAACAAGGAATAGAAAAACTGTTTGAAGACATAATGACAGAAAACTTCCCTGCTACTGGCAAGAAAAAACTACACAAGTCCAAGAAGCACATAGAGCCCCAAACAAGATAAACCGCAAAAGATCGACAACAAGATACATCATATTTAACATGGCAAACACCAGCGACAAACTAAGAATCTTAAAGGCTGCCAGAGAGAGACAGAAAGTTACCTACAAGGGATCTCCTACTGTAATATAAACTGATTTCTCAACAGAAACACACCAGGCCAGAAGGGAATGGAATGGAATATACAAAGTGATGCAAAGCAAAGGACTGAATATAAGAATACTATACCCAGCAGGGCTATCATTCAAAATTGAAGGTGGAGCCAGGAGCTTCACAGACAAAAAAGGGCTAAGAGAGATTATTACTACCAAGCCAGCAATGCAAGAAATGCTAAAGGGACTGCTGGAAAAAGAAGAAACAGAAAGATAAGAAGAAACACAAACATTAAGAATAAAAATGACAACAAACAAGTACTTATCAATAATAACATTAAATGTAAATGGATTAAATGCTCCAATCAAAAGACACAGGGTAGCTGAATGGATAAGAAAACACCACCCATATATTTGCTGTCTGCAAGACCCACCTCAGAACAAGGGATTCACACAAACTGAGAGTGAAGGGAAGGAAAAATTTTTCAGGCAAATGGAAATGAGCAAAAAGCTGGGGTTGTGATACTTATATCTGACAAAATAGAACTCAAAGTGCTCTGACCAGTTTGGCTCAGTGGATAGAGCGTCGGCCTGCAGACTCACGGGTCCCAAGATTGATTCTGGTCAAGGGCATGTACCTTGTTTGCGGGCACATCTCCAGTGGAGGGTGTGCAGGAGGTGGCTGATTGATGTTTCTCTCTCATCGATATTTCTAACTCTCTGTCCCTCTCCCTTCCTCTATGCGAAACATCAATAAAATATATTTTTTAAAAAAATAGAACTCAAAGTAAAGGCCACAACAAGAGATAAGAAAAGCCACTAAACAATACTAAAGAGAGTAATTCAACAAGAAGATATAACTTTGGTAAACATATACGTACCCAATACAGGAGCACCCAAATATATTTAAAAAAAATTCTGGAAGATATCAAAGGAGAGATCGATAGCAACACAGTCATTGTAGGGGACTTCAGTAGCCCACTGACACCACTGGATAAATCCTCTAAACAAAAAATCAGCTAAGAAACAGCAATCCTAAATGACTCACTAGATCAGATGGACTTAATTGACATCGTCAGAATATTTCACCCCAAAGCTACAGAATATATATTCTCCAGTGCACATGGGACATTTTCAAAGATAGACCACATATTAGGACACAGGCAAAGTCTCTTCAAATTCAAGAAAATAGAAATTATAACAAGCATCTTCTCAAATCACAATGGCATAAAACTAAAAATCAACTACAATGAAAACAATGAAAAAAATGAAACAACTGGAGGCTACATAGCATGCTATTAAACAATGACTGGGTCACCAAAGAGATCAAAGAAGAAATAAAAAGCATCCTGGAGACAAATGACAATGAAAACACAATTCATAATCTATGGGACACAATGAAAGCAGTCCTGAGATGGAAGTTCATAGCTTTACAGGCCTACCTCAAAAAAACAAGAAAAATTGGTAATAAATTATCTAACCTTGTAATTTGAAGAATTAGAAAGAGAGCAACAAGAAAAGCCCACAGTATCCAGAAGGAAGGAAATAATAAAGATCAGAGCAGAAATAAACGACATAGAGACCAAAAAAAAAACAACAATACAAAATATCAATGAAACCAAGAGCTGGTTCTTTGAAAGGATAAACAAGATTGATGAAGCTCTCAGTAGGCTCACCAAGAAATGAAAGAGGTGAAATAACAACTGACCCTACTGATATACAAAGGACTATAAAAAAATACTATGAACAACATTTCGGCAACAGTAATCAAAAAGCTTCCAGCAAACAAAAGCCCTGGACCAGATTACTTCACAGGGGAGTTTTACCAAACATTCAAAGAAGAACTAAAACCAATTCACTCAGACTATTCCAAAAAATTCAAGAGTCAGGCATAGTTCCAAGCTCTTTCTATGAAGCCAGCATTACCTTAATCCCCAAACCAGATAAAGACACCACAAAGAAAGAGAATTACAGGCCAATATCCCTGATGAACATAGGTGCTAAAATCCTCAACAGCCGAAACCGGTTTGGTTCAGTGGATAGAGCATCGGCCTGCAGACTGAAAGGTCCCAGGCTCGATTCCGGTCAAGGGCATGTACCTGGGTTGCGGGCACATCCCCAGTAGGAGATGTGCAGGAGGCAGCTGATCGATGTTTCTCTCTCATCGATGTTTCTAACTCTCTATCTCTCTCCCTTCCTCTCTGTAAAAAAAATCAATAAAATATATTTTAAAAAAATCCTCAACAAAAATCTAGCAAAATGGATCGAGCATTACATTAGAAAAATCATACACCATGACCAAGTGGGATTTATTCCAGGGATGCAAGGCTGGTACAATATCAGCAAATCAATAAACGTGATACATCACATATACAAATTGAGAGACAAAAATCACATAATCGTATCAATTGATTCAGAAAAGGCATTTGACAAAGTCCAACACCCTTTTCTGATAAAAACGCTCATCAAAGTGGGAATAGAAAGATCATACCTCAACACAATAAAAGCCTTATATGACAAACCTGCAGATGACATGATAGTGTACATAGAAAACCCTAAAGATTCCATCAAAAAATTATTAGACTTAATAAATGAATCTGGAAATATAGCAGGATACAAAATTAATGCCATGAAATCTATGGAATGTTTATACACCAACAGTGAACTTACAGAAAGAGAAATGAAAAAAACAAAACAAACAATCCCATTTACCATTGCACAAAAGAATTAAGATACCTAGGAATAAACAACTAAGGACGTAAAAGACCTCTACTCAAAAAACTACAATACATTGAAAAAAGAGAATGAGGAAGACATAAACAGATGGAAGAACATACCGTGTTCATGGATTGGTAGAATCGACAACATTAAAATGTCCATACTACCAAATCAATCTATAGATTCAATGCACTCCCCATTAAAATACCAATGGCATATTTCACAGATCTAGAAAGAACTCCCCCAAAATTCATCTGGAATAATAATAATAATAAAAGAACAACACAAAAAACCCGAATAGCTATAATGATCCTGAGAAAAAGAACAAAGTAGGATGCATCTTAATATCAGATATCAAGATGTTTTACAAAGCCACTGTTCTCAGAACTGCCTGGTACTGGCACAAAAACAGACATATAGATCAATGGAATAGAATAGAGAACCCAGAAATTGACCCAAACCAACATGCTCAATTAATATTTGACAAAGGAGGCAAGAACCTACAATGGAGTCAAGACAGTCTCTTCAATAAATGGTGCTGGGAAATTAGGTCAGACATATGCAAAAAAATGAAACTAGACCACCAACTTACACCATACACAAAAATAAACTCAAAATGGACAAAAGACTTAAGCATAAGATGGGAAACCATTAAAATATTAGAGGAATCCACAGGCAGCAAAGTCTCAGATATATGCTGAAGCAATTTCTTCATCAACATAGCTCCTAGGGCAGGGATGAGCAAACTTTTTGACTCGAGGACCACAATGGGTTCTTAAACTGGACCGGAGGGCCGGAACAAAAGCATGGATGGAGTGTTTGTGTGAACTAATATAAATTCAAAGTAAACATCATTATATAAAAGGGTACAGTCTTTTTTTTTTTTTTTTTTTTTAGTTTTATTCATTTCAAACAGGCTGGATCCTGCCCGCGGGCCGTAGTTTGCCCACGGCTGTCCTAGGGCAATGGAAACTAAAGGCAAAATAAACAAATGGGAGTACATCAAAATTAAAAGATTCTGCACAGCAAAAGAAACCATGAGCAAAACAAGAAAACCCAATGCATGGGAGAACATATTTGCCAACGATATCCAACCTTTACAGGGAACTCATACAACTTAAGAAAAGGAAGACATACAGCCCAACCAAAAAATGGGCAATGGGAGAAGGGAAACCAAGATGGCAGCATAGGTAAACACCTGAAATTGCTGCCTCGCACAACCACTTCAAAACTACAACTAAAGACAAAACAGACATCACCTAGAACCACAGGAAGGCTGGCTGAGTGGAAATTCTACAACTAGAAGGAAAGAGAAAAGCACACTGAGACTCAGGAGGTGCGGAAGTAAAGTGCAAAGGTACGGAGGCACGCAGAAAAGGCAACGGAGGACACGGTTGTCTTTTTCAATCGGGAGGGAGTCTCAAGCTCCCGACAGCCCTGACTCTAGTTCTGGGCGAGTCTCTGGGGACCCAGACTCATACAGGGAGAAACTAGACTGCCTGGCAGTGGGTGGAACTTGAAGGCCATAGGCTTTAGGCCTGGGTAGGGGCTGAGCCAGCAATTAGAGGGAGAAGGTCAGCCCCTGCCCAGGTCCTGGGGCTTTAGAACTGGGAAGACGAAGAGCCAGTGATTGGAGGGAGCTGGGAGGCCCCTGCCCATGCCTAAAGGGTGGGCAAGAGGCTTTAGGACTGTGCAGGGGCCAAGCTAGTGACCAGAGGGAGATGGGGGGACCCTGCCCAGTCCTAAAGCTTCTGCCAAAGTCTTAAGGCCAGGGCAGAGGCAGATCCAGCGATCGGAGGGAGATGGGCGACCCCTGCCAAGGCCGAAAGGCTTTCAACATGGGTAGGGGTGGTGTCAGCAATCAGACGGTCAGGGGGTCACCTGCCTAGGAGTAAAGCCTCGGCCAGTGGATTTAGGCATAGATAGGTTTGGAGCCAGCGATCTGAGGATCTGGGGTCACCTGCCCAGACCTAAAGCCTCGCCTAGAGGCTTTAGGCCAGGGCCGGGTAGATCCAGTTATCAGAGGTTGATGGGGGGCGGGGAGGGGGGCCCTGCCCAGGCCTAAATCTTTGGCCAAAGGTTTTAGTCCTGGGCAGGGTCGAGCCAGTGAAATGAGGGAGTTGGGGGGCCCCTACACATGCCAAAAGATTTGGCCAGAGGTTTGAGGACTGGGCAGGTGTAGAACCAGCAATCAAAGGGTCTAGGGTCACTTGCGGAGGCCTAAAGCCTCAGCCAGAGGTTTTAGGACAGGGCAGGCACGTAGCCAGCCATCAGAGGGAGACTGGGGTCCCAGGCCCAGGCTTTGAGGCTTTAGCCCTGGGCAGGGGCAGAGCCAGCGATTGGAGAGAGCCTGTGGTCCCGTGCCCAGGGCGAAAGCCTAAGCCAGAGGCTTTAGGCCTGGGCAAGAGCTGAGCCGGCAATTGGAGGGAATTGGGGGTCCTCTGCTGAGGCCTAAAGCCTGGGCCAGAGGCTTTAGGACTGTGCAGTGGCCAAGCCAGTGATAGGAGGGAGCTGGGGGCCCCTGTCCAGGCCTAAAGCTTCAACCAGAGGCTTCAGGCCCAGGCAGTTGCCAAGCCAGCAATTGGAAGGAGATGGGGGGACCCTGCACAGGCCCAGAGCCTTTAGACATAGGCATGGGAAGAGCCAGTGATAGGAAGGAGCTGGGGGGCCCCTTCCTAGGCCTAAAGCTTCAACCAGAGGCTTTAGGCCTGGGCAGGGGCAGAGCCAGCTATAGGAGGGTCTGGGGGTCACCTGCCCAGGCTCAAACCTTCGGCCAAAGGCTTTAGGCCTGGGCTGGGGCCAAGCCTGCAATTGGAGGGAATTGGTGATCCACTAATGAGGCCAAAAGCCTGGGCCAGAGGCTTTAGGACTGTGCAGTGGCCAAGCCCGTGATAGGAGGGAGCTGGGGTACCTTGCCAAGGTCTAAAGCTTTGCCCAAAGGATTTAGGCCTTGGCAAGGTCCGAGCTGGTGATTGGAGGAAGCTTGGGGGCCCTGGCCGAGGCCTAAAGTCTCAGCCAAAGGACTTAGGCCTGGGTGGTGTTGGAGCCAGGGATCAGGGGTAGATGGGGGGGGGGGCCCTACCCAGGCCTGAAGATTCAACCAAATGTTTTAGGCCTGAGCAGGGGCTGAGCCAGCAATTACAGGGAGTTGCGGGGCCCCAGCCCTGGCCTAAAGCCTAGACCAGAGGCTTTAGGACTGGGCAGAGCAGAGCCAGTGATCTGAGTGTCTGGGGATCACCTGCCCAGGCCTAAAGCCTTGGACAAATGCTTCAGGCCTGGGCAGGGACAGACCAGCGATAGGAGCGAGCTGGGGTTCCACAGCCCAGGCCTAAAGGTCGGCCAAAGATTTTAAGCAAGGGCAGGGGCCGAGCCATCAAAATAAGGGACCTGGGGGGCCCAAGTCCAGGCCTAAAACTTCAACCAGAGGCTTTAGGCCTGGACAGGTGCAGAGCCAACTATAGGAGGGTCTGGTGGTCAACTGCCCAGGCCTAAAGCCTTGGCCAGAGGCTTTAGGCCAGGGCAGGCACGGAACCAGCCATCAGAGGGAGATAGGGGGCCCCTGCCCAGGCCCTGATGCTTTAGACCTGGGCAGGGGCAGAGCTGGCGATCTGAGGGTGCTGGGGCGCTCCTGCCCAGGCCTAAAGCCTAGGCATGAGCCTTACGGCCTGGGCAGAGTTGGAGCCAGTGAACGGAGGGAAGTTAGGGGTCCCTGCCCAGGTTTTAAACTTTCCCAAAGGCTTTAGACCCGGGCAGGGGCTGAAATGGTGATTGGGCAGACTTGGGGATCCCCTGTCTAGAATTAAAGCCTGGGCCTGAGGCTGTAGGCCTCGGCAGAGGGGCAGCCAGTGATCTGAGGAAGCTGGCAGGCCTCTTACGAGGCCTAGAGTTTTGGCCTAAGGTTTTAGCCTGGGCAGGGGTTGAGCCAGCAATTGGAGGGAGATTGTGGTCCCCTGACCTGTCCTTAAGCCTGGCCAGAGGCATTAGGCCTGGGCAGGGGCGGAGGCGGCGAACGGAGGGTCTGGGGGTCACCTGCCAAAGCCTAAAGCCTTGGCCAGATGCTATAGGCCTTATCAGGGCAGAAGTCAATGATCAGAAGGAGATGGGTGGCCCCTGCCCAGACCCCGAGTCTTTACGCCTTGGCAGGGGCAGAGCCAGTGATAGAAGGGAGTTGGAGGGCCCATTCCCAGGCCTAAAGCTTAGGCCAAAGGATTTAGGCTTGGGCAGGGACCACACCAGCAATTGGAGGGAGCTGGGGGTCCCCTGTCGTGGTCTAAAGCCTGGGCCAGGGGCTTTAGGACTGGGCAGATGCAGGGCGGCGATCAGAGGGTCCGGGTGTCACCTGCCCAGGCCTAAAGCCTTAGCCAAAAGATTTAGGTCTGGGCAGGGGCCGAGCCAGCAATTGGAGGGTGCTGGGGCTCCTCTGCCTAGTCCCCGAGGCTATAGGCCTGGGTGGTGGTCAAGGTGGTGATCAGAGGGAGTTGGGGAGCCCCTACCCAGGCCTAAAGCATCTGCCAAAAGCTTGAGGCCTGAGCATCGGCTGAGACAGTGAAATGAGAGAGCTGGGGGCGCCAAGCCAAGTCTAAAACTTCAACCAGAGGCTTTAGGCCTGGTCAGGGGCCGAGCCAGCGAAATGAGGGAGCTGGTGGGGCCCATGCCCAGGCCTAAAACTTCAACCAGAACATTTAGGCCTCGGAAGGGCAGAGCCAGCTATACGAGGGTCTGGGGGTCAACTACCCAGGCCTAAAGCTTTGGCCAGAGGCTTTAGGCCTTGGCAGGGGCGGAGCCAGCCATCAGAGGGAGATAGGGGGCCCCTGCCCAGGCCCCCATACTTTAGACCTCAGCATGGGCAGAGCTGGCGATCAGGGGAAGCTGGGGTGCTCCTGCCCAGGCCTAAAGCCTAGTCATGAGGCTTAGCCAAGGATCAGAGGGAGCTGGGGGGCCCATGCCCAGGACTAAAACTTCAACCAGAGTCTTTAGTCCTGCGCATGGCAGCGCCAGCAAATGGAGAGAGATGGGGGACCCTGCCCAGGCCTAATGCTTCGGCCAAAGGCTTTATATATGGGAAGTGCCTGAGCTGCAGGTCCCCTGCTCAGGCCTAAACAATGGGCCTGACTCATAAGGCCTGGGCAGGGGTTGAGCCAGTGATTGGAGGGAGACTGTGGTCCCCAGACCTGGACTAAGCCTGGGCCAGAGGCTTTAGGCCTGGTCAGGGGCAGAGCCAGCGATCGGAGGGTCAGGGTCACCTTCCAAGGACTAAGGCCTCGGTCAGACGTTTTAGGCCTGGGAAGGGGTGGAGCCAGCGATCAGAGGGGGATTGGGGGCCTGGGCCCAGACTATGAGGCTTTAGCCCTGGGCAGGGGCAGAGCCAGCGATTGGAGAGATCTTGTGGTCCTGCGCCCAGGCCAGAAGCCTAAGCCAGGGGCTTTAGGACTGGGCAAGGGCAGAGCCAGGGATCGGAGGGTCTGGGGGTCACCTGCCCAGGCCTAAAGCTTCAGCCAAAAACTTTTGGCCTGGGCAGGCGTCGAGCTGGTGATTGGAGGGAGCTGGAGGGCCCCTGCCCAGACCTAAAACTTCTGCCAAAACTTTATGCCTGAACAGGGGCCGAGCCAGAGAAATGAAGGAGCTGGGGGGGGCCAATGCCCAGACTTAAAACTTCAACCAAAGGCTGTATGCCTGGGCAGGGGCTGAGCCAGTGAAATGAGGGAGTTGGGAGGCCCATGCCCAGGCCTAAAACTTCAACCAGAGGCTTTATTCCTGGGCAGGGGCTGAGCCAGTGAAATGAGGGAGTTGGGAGGCCCATGCCCAGGCCTAAAACTTCAACCAAAGGCTTTATTTCTGGGCAGGGGCTGAGCCAGTGAAATGAGGGAGTTGGGAGGCCCATGCCTAGGCCTAAAACTTCAACCAGAGGCTTTAAGCCTGTACAGGGGCAGAGCCAGCCATCAGAGGGAGATAGGGGGCCCTTGCCCAGGCCCTGATGCTTTAAACCTTGGCAGAGGCAGAGCTGTTGATCATAGGAAGCTGGGGAGCTTCTGCCCAGGACTAAAACTTCAACCAGTGGCTTTAAGCCTGGGCAGTCACTGAGCCAGCTGAATGACGGAGCTGGGGGGCCCATGGCCAGGCCTAAAACTTCAACCAGAGGCTTTAAGCCTGGGCAGGGGCAGAGCCAGCAATCTGAGTGTCTGGGGGTCACCTGCCCAACCCTGAAGCCTTGGCCAGAGGTGTGGGAAACTGTTTATTGCCTCACTATCTGATAAGCATAGACAGAGAACCCCCCGAAGGCTGGGTGCCTTTGAAGCCCTCCCAAAGGTCGGAGCTAGGTGCCACCTCTGTTTGTCCAGACAGTGGTAGCTGAAACTACTCCCCCATTTATTATTATGTAAATCCTTGCTGATGGGCTAGTCTGCTTGTTACTAGGGGGTCACCTGCCTAAGGGCTATGCTATGGGGGCATCCCAGATCAATAAAAGCTTGGTGAGGCCTGAGCATTGAGAGAAGTCCTTGGGGACTTGCCGCCTGGTCCCCCAATATTGCAAAATTATCTCGTGTCTTTTTCTCTCATTTGTTGTGCGGCTCCTCTTTCAGATACCGAACCCTACTCTACGCGAGTCATGGAAGGAAACACTCAACACAGAGGCTTTAGGCCTGGGCAGGGGTGGAGCCGACGTTTGGAGGGTCTGGGGGTCACCTTTTCAGGCCTAAAGCTTCAGCTAAAGGATTTAGGCGTGGACAGGGGAGGAGCCTGCGTTTGGAGTTTCTGAAGGTTACCTGCCCTGGCCTAAAGCTTTGCCCAAAGGCTTTAGGCCTGGGCAGGGGCTGCACCAACAGTTGGAGGGAGCTGGGGGTCCCCTGCCGAGGCCTTAAGCCTGGGCCAAAGACTTTTGGACTGTGCAGGGGCCAAGCCAGTGATTGGAGAGTGCTGGGGTCCCCAGCCCAGGCCTAAAGTTTCGGCCAAAGTCTTAAGGCCTGGGCAGTGGCAGAGCCAGCGATTGGAGGGTGATGGGGGGCCACCGGCCAGGCCTCAAGGCTTTCAACTTGGGCAGGGGCGGTGCCGGCGATCAGGTGGTGTGGGGGTCACTGGCCCGGGGCTAAAGCCTCGGCCAGATGCTTCAGGCCTGGGCAGGGCAGGAGCCAGAGATCCGAGGGAGCTGGGAGGCCCCTGACGAGGCCTAGGCAGTGGTTCTCAACCTTCTGGCCCTTTAAATACAGTTCCTCATGTTGTAAGCCAACCATAAAATTATTTTCATTGCTACTTCATAACTGTAATGTTGCTACTGTTATGAATCATAATGTAAATATCTGATATGCAGGATGGTCTTAGGCGACCCCTGTTTAAGGGTCGTTAGTCAGCCAAAGGAGTCGCGACCCACAGGTTGAGAACTGCTGGCCTAGAGCTTCGGCCAAAGGTTTTAGGCCTGGGCAGGGGTCGAACCAGCAATTGGGGGGAGATTATGGTCCCCTGTCCTGGCCTAAAGCCTGAGCCAGAGGCTTTAGGACTTGGCAAGGGCGGAGCCGGCAATCAGAGTGTCTGGGGGTCACCTGCCCAGGCCTAAAGCCTTGGCCAGAGGCTTTAGGACTGGGAAAAGGAAGAGCCAGATATCACAGGGTCTGGGGATTGCCTGCCCAGGCCTTAAGCCTGGGCCAGAGGCATTACACCTGGGCAGCAGCGGAGCCAGCGATCAGAGCGTCTGGGGGTCACCTGCCCAGGCCTAAAGCCTGGACCATAGCATTTAGGCCTGGGTAAGGACGGAGCCAGCGATTAGAGGGAGAAGGATGGCCTCTGCCCAGGTCCTGGGCTTTAGAACTTGGCATAGGAAGAGCCAGTGATTGGAGGGAGCTGGGAGGCCCCTGCCCATGCCTAAAGGGTGGACCAGAGGCTTTAGGACTGTGCAGGGGCCAAGCGAGTGACCGGAGGGAGATGGGGGAACCCTGCCCAGGCCTAAAGCTTAGGTCAAAGGCTTTAGGCCTGGGCAGAGGTGGACCCAGCAATTGGAGGGAGATGGGGGACCCCTGCCCAGGCCGAAAGGCTTTCGACATGGGTAGGGGTGGTGTCGGGGATCAGACGGTCAGGGGGTTGGTCACCTGCCGAGGAGTAAAGCCTCGGCTAGTGGGTTTAGGCATAGATAGGTTTGGAGCCAGCGATCTGAGGATCTGGGGTCACCTGCCCAGACCTAAAGCCTCGGCTAGAGGCTTTAGGCCTGGACAGGGGCAGAGCCAACTATAGGAGGGTCTGGGGGTCAGCTGCCCAACCCTAAAGCCTTGGCCAGAGGCTTTAGGCCAGGGCAGGCACGGAACCAGCCATCAGAGGGAGATAGGGGACCCCTGCCCTGGCCCTGATGCTTTAGACCTGGGCAGGGGCAGAGCTGGCGATCTGAGGGTGCTGGGGCGCTCCTGCCCAGGCCTAAAGCCTAGGCATGAGCCTTATGGCCTGGGCAGAGTTGGAGCCAGCGAACGGAGGGGAGTTGGGGGTCCCTGCCCAGGTTTTAAACTTTCCCAAAGGCTTTAGACCCGGGCAGGGGCTGAGATGGTGATTGGGCGGACTTGAGGGGCATCTGCCCAGATTTAAAGCCTGGGCCTGAGGCTTGAGGCCTCGGCAGAAGGGCAGCCAGTGATCTGAGGGAGCTGGCAGGCTTCTGACAAGGCCTAGAGCTTTGGCCAAAGGTTTTAGCCTGGGCAGGGGTTGAGCCAGCAATTGGAGGGAGATTGTGGTCCCCTGACCTGTCCTTAAGCCTGGCCAGAGGCATTAGGCCTGGGCAGGGGCGGAGGCGGCAAACGGAGGGTCTGGGGGTCACCTGCCGAAGCCTAAAGCCTTGGCCAGATGCTATAGGCCTTATCAGGGCAGAAGTCAATGATCAGAAGGAGATGGGTGGCCCCTGCCCAGACCCCGAGTCTTTACGCCTTGGCAGGGGCAGAGCCAGTGATAGGAGGGAGTTAGAGGGCCCATTCCCAGGCCTAAAGCTTAGGCCAAAGGATTTAGGCTTGGGCAGGGACCACACCAGCAATTGGAGGGAGCTGGGGGTCCCCTGTTGTGGTCTAAAGCCTGGGCCAGGGACTTTAGGACTGGGCAGGCATGTAGCCGGCGATCAGAGGGTCCGGGTGTCATCTGCCCAGGCCTAAAGCCTTAGCCAAAAGATTTAGGTCTGGGCAGGGGCCGAGCCAGCAATTGGAGGGTGCTGGGGGTCCTCTGCCTAGTCCCCGAGGCTATAAGCCTGGGTGGTGGTCAAGGTGGTTATCAGAGGGAGCCTGGGGCCCCTACCCAGGCCTAAAGCTTCTGCCAAAAGCTTTAGGTCTGGGCTGGGGCCGAGCCAGCAGAATGAGGGAGCTGGGGGGCCCATGCCTAGGCCTAGAACTTCAAGCAGAGGCTTTAGTCCTGGGCAGGGGCAGAGCCCGCAATTGGAGGGACCTAGGGGTCCCCTGTTCTTGCCTAAAGCTTGGGCCAGAGACTTTAGGCCTGGGCAAGGGTGGAGACAGTCATCAGAGGGAGATAGGGGGCCCCTGCCCAGGCCCCAATACTTTAGACCTGGCACAGGCGGAGCTGGTGATCGGGGGGAGTTGTGGCGCTCCTGCCCAGGCCTAAATCCTAGGCATGAGGCTTAGGGCCTGGGCAGAGGCGGAGCCAATGATCAGAGGGAGCTGGGGGGCCCATGCCCAGGACTAAAACTTCAACCAGAGTCTTTAGTCCTGGGCATGGCAGCGCCAGCAAATGGAGAGAGATGGGGGGACCCTGCCCAGGCCTAATGCTTCGGCCAAAGGCTTTATATATGGGAAGTGCCTGAGCTGCAGGTCCCCTGCTCAGGCCTAAACAATGGGCCTGACTCATAAGGCCTGGGCAGGGGTTGAGCCAATGATTGGAGGGAGACTGTGGTCCCCAGACCTGGACTAAGCCTAGGCCAGAGGCTTTAGGCCTGGTCAGGGGCAGAGCCAGCGATCGGAGGGTCAGGGTCACCTTCCAAGGACTAAGGCCTCGGTCAGACGTTTTAGGCCTGGGAAGGGGTGGAGCCAGCGATCAGAGGGGGATTGGGGGCCTGGGCCCAGACTATGAGGCTTTAGCCCTGGGCAGGGGCAGAGCCAGCGATTGGAGAGATCTTGTGGTCCTGCGCCCAGGCCAGAAGCCTAAGCCAGAGGCTTTAGGACTGGGCAAGGGCAGAGCCAGGGATCGGAGGGTCTGGGGGTCACCTGCCCAGGCCTAAAGCTTCAGCCAAAAACTTTTGGCCTGGGCAGGCGTCGAGCTGGTGATTGGAGGGAGCTGGAGGGCCCCTGCCCAGACCTAAAACTTCTGCCAAAACTTTATGCCTGAACAGGGGCCGAGCCAGAGAAATGAAGGAGCTGGGGGGGCCAATGCCCAGACTTAAAACTTCAACCAGAGGCTGTATGCCTGGGCAGGGGCTGAGCGAGTGAAATGAGGGATGTGGGGGGCCCATGCCCAGACCTAAAACTTCAACCAGAGGCTTTATTCCTGGGCAGGGGCTGAGCCTGTGAAATCAGGGAGTTGGGAGGCCCATGCCCAGGCCTAAAACTTCAACCAGAGGCTTTAGGCATGGACAGGGGCAGAGCCAACTATAGGAGGGTCTGGGGGTCAGCTGCCCAACCCTAAAGCCTTGGCCAGAGGCTTTATGCCTAGGCAGGGGCAGATTCAGCCATCAGAGGGAGATAGGGGGCACCTGCCCTGGCCCTGATGCTTTAGACCTGGGCAGGTGCAGAGCTGGAGATGAGAGGGTGCTGGGGCGCTCCTGCCCAGGACTAAAGCCTAGGCATGAGGTTGACGGCCTGGGCAGAGGCGGAGCCAGCAAACAGAGGGAATTGGGTCCCTGCCCATGTTTTAAAGTTTGCCAAAGGCTTTAGACCTGGGCAGGGGCTGAGATAGTGACTGGGGGAGTTGCGGGGCCCCTGCCCAGGCTTAAAGCCTTGGTTGAGTCTTTAAGCCTCAGCAGAGGAGGAGCCAGCGATCAGAGGGAGCTGGCAGGATTCTGACAAGGCCTAGAGCTTTGGCCAAAGGTTTTAGGCCTTGGCAGAGGTCGAGCCAGCTATTGGAGGGAGATTGTGGTCCCCTGAACTGTCCTTAAGCATGGGCCAGAGGCATTAGGCCTGGGCAGGGGCGGAGGCGGCAAACGGAGGGTCTGGGGGTCACCTGCCCAGGCCTAAAGCCTTGGCCAGATGTTTTAGGCCTTGTCAGGGCAGGAGCCAGCAATCAGAGGGAGATGGGTGTCTCCTGCCCAGGCCCCGTGTTTTTACGCCTGGGCAGGGGCAGAGCCAGCAATAGGAGGAGCACGAGGGCCCATGCCCAGGCCTAAAGCTTCAGCCAAAGGATTTAGGCTTGGGCAGTGGCCACACCAGCAATTGGAGGGAGCTGGGGGTCCTCTGTCCTGGCCTAAAACCTGGGACAGGGGCTTTAGGACTGGGCAGAGGAAGAGCCAGTGATTGGACAGAGCTGGGAGGCCCCTGCCCATGCCTAAAGGGTGGACCAGAGGCTTTAGGACTGTGCAGGGGCCAAGCGAGTGACCGGAAGGAGATGGGGGAACCCTGCCTAGGCCTAAAGCTTAGGCCAAAGGCTTTAGACCTGGGCAGAGGCGGATCCAGCCATCAGAGGGAGATGGGGGACCCCTGCCCAGGCCAAAAGGCTTTCGACATGGTTAGGGGTGGTGTGGGGGATCAGACGGTCAGGGGGTCACCTTCCTAGGAGTAAAACCTCGGTCAGTGGATTTAGGCATGGATTGGTTTGGAGCCAGCGATCTGAGGATCTGGGGTCACCTGCCCAGACCTAAAGCCTTGGCTAGAGGCTTTAGGCCAGGGCCGGAGTAGATCCAGTGATCAGAGTTTGATGGGGGGGGGGGGGGCCCTGCCCAGGCCTAAATCTTTGGCCATAGGTTTTAGCCCTGAGCAGGGTCGAGCCAGCCAAATGAGGGAGTTGCGGGGCCCCTGCCCATGCCTAAAGCTTTGGCCGAGGCTTTAGGCCTGGAAAGGAGTAGAGCCAGCGATCAGAGGCAGATTGGGATACTGGGCCCAGGCTTTGAGGCTTTAGCCCTGGTCAGGGACAGAGCCAGTGATTGGAGGGAGCCTGTGGTCCTGTTCCCATGCCAAAATCCTAAGCCAGAGGCTTTAGGACTGGGCAAGGGAAGAGCCAGCGATCAGAGGGTCTGGGCGTCACCTGCCCAGGCCTAAAGCTTCGGCCAAAGGCTTTAACCTGCTCAGTAGCCGAGCCAGCAATCAGAGGGAGCTGGGGTCTTCTGCTAGATCTAAAGCTTCAGTCAAAGTTTTAAGGCCTGGGCAGGGGTGGAGCTGGCGATCCAAGGGAGCTGAGGGGCCCCTGCCCAGGCCTAAAGCTTCGCCCAAAGGATTTATGCCTTGGCAAGGTCTGAGCTGGTGATTGGAGGGAGCTTCGGCGCCCCTGCCCTGGCCTAAATCTCAGCCAAAGGCCTTAGGCCTGGACGATGGCAGAGCCAACAATTAGGTGGAGATGGTGGGCCCCTCCCCAGGCCTAAAGATTCGACCAAATGCTTTAGGCCTGGGCAGGGGATGAGCCAGAAATTGGAGGGAGCAGCGGGGCCTCTGACCTGGCCCAAAGTCTGGACCACAGGCTTTAGTACTGGGCAGAAGCGGAGCCGGTGATCTGAGTGTCTGGGGATCACCTGCCCAGGCCTAAAGCCTTGGACAAAGGCTTCAGGCCAGGGCAGGTGCCGAGCCAGTAATTGGAGGGAGATCGGGGGACCCTGCCCAGGCCCGGAGGTTTTAGACATGGGCATTAGCAGAGCCAGCGATAGGAGGGAGCTGGGGGGCCCCTGCCCAGGCCTAAAGCTTCAACCAGAGACTTTAGGCCTGGGCAGGGGCAGAGCCAGCTATAGGAGGGTCTGGGGGTCACCTGCCCAGGCTCAAACCTTCGGCCAAAGGCTTTAGGCCTGGGCTGGGGCCGAGCCTGCAATTGGAGGGAATTGGTGGTCCACTAACGAGGCCTAAAGCCTGGGCCAGAGGCTTTAGGACTGTGTAGTGGCCAAGCCCGTGATAGGAGGGAGCTGGGGGGACCCTGCCTAGGCCTAAAGCTTATGCCAAAGGCTTTAACCTGAGCAGGAGCCGAGCCAGCAATCGGAGGGAGCTGGGGTCCCCTGCCAGGTCGAAGGCTTCAGCCAGTCTTAAGGCCAGGACAGGGGCGGAGCCAGCGATCCGAGGGTGCTGAGGGGCCCCTGCCCAGGCCTAAAGCTTCCCCTAAAGGATTTAGGCCTTGGCAAGGTCCGAGCTGGTGATTGGAGGGAGCTTGAGGGCCCTGGCCGAGACCTAAAGTCTCAGCCAAAGGTTTTCAGCCTGGGTGGTGTCGGAGCCAGCGATCAGGGGGAGATGGGGGCCCCTGACCCGGCCTAAAGATTCAACGAAAGGCTTTAGGCCTGGGCAGGGATGGAGCCAGAAATGGCAGGGAGCTGTGGGGCCCCTGCCCTGTCCTAAAGCCTGGTCCACAGGCTTTAGTACTGGGCAGAAGCGGAGCCAGTGATCTGAGTGTCTGGGGATCACCTGCCCAGGCCTAAAGCCTTGGACAAATGCTTCAGGCCTGGGCAGGGACGGAGCCAGTGATAGGAGGGTTCTGGGGGGCCACTGCCCAGGACTAAAGGTCGGCCAAAGACTTTAGGCCTGTGCAGGGGCGAGCCAGCAAAATGAGGGAGCTGGGGGGCCCTGCCCAGCCTCGGAGGCTTCAGAGTTGGGCAGGGGTGGAGCCAGGGATAGGAGGGAGCTGGGGGGCCTGAGCTCAGGCCTGAAGCTTCGGCCAAAGACTTTTGGCCTGAGTAGGGGCTGAGTCAGTGAAATGAAGGAGCTGGGGGACCCATGCCCAGGCCTAAAACCTCAATCAAAAGCTTTAGGCCTGGACAGGGGCAGAGCCAACTATAGGAGGGTCTGGGGGTCAACTGCCAGGCCTAAAGCCTTGGCTAGAGGCTTTAGGCCTGGGTAGGGGCAGAGCCAGAGATAGGAGGGAGCTTGAGGGCCAATGCCCAGGCCTAAAGCTTCGGTCAAAGGATTTAGGCTTGGGCAGGGGCCACACCAGGAATTCGAGGGAGCTGGTGGTTCCCTGTCTGGGCCTAAAGCCTGGGCCAGGGAATTTAGGACTGGACAGGGGCAGAACCAGCCATCAGAGGGGGATAGGGGGCCCCTGCCCAGGCCCTGATGCTTTAGACCTGGGCAGGGGCGTAGCTGGCGATCGGAGGGTGCTGGGGCACTCCTGCCCATGCCTAAAGCCTAAGCATGAGGCTTAGGGCCTGGGCAAAGGCGGAGCCAGGGAATGGAGGGAAGTTGGGGGTCTCTGACCAGGTCTTAAACTTTGCCAAAGGCTATAGACCTGGTCAGGGACTGAGATGGTGATTGGGGAGTGTTGGGGGCCCCTGCCCAGGCTTAAAGCCTTGGCCTGAGTCTTTAGGCCTCGGCAGAGGGGGAACCAGCGATCAGAGGAAGCTGGGAGGCTTCTGACAAGGCCTAGAGCTTTGGCCAAAGGTTTTAGACCTGGGCAGGAGTCGAGCAAGTGATTGGAGGGAGATTGTGGTCCCCTGACCTGTCCTTAAGCCTGGGACAGAGGCAGTAGGCCTGGGCAGTGGCGGAGCTGGCGATCAGAGGGTCTGGGGTTCACTTGCCGAGGCCTAAAGCCTTAGCCAGATGCTTTAGGCCTTGTGAAGTCAGAAGCCAGTGATCAGAGGGAGATAGGTGGCCCTAGCCCAGGCCCCAAGTCTTTACGCCTGGGCAGGGACAGAGCCAGCAATAGGAGGGATCTGGTGGTCCCCTGTCCTGGCCTAAAGCCTGGGGCAGGGGGTTTAGGACTGGGCAGGGGCAGAGCCCGCGATCAAAGGGTCTGGGGGTCACCTGCCCAGGCTTAAAGCCTGAGCCAAACTATTTAGGCCTGGGCAGGGGCCGAGCCAGCAGTTGGAGGGTGCTGGGGGTCCCCTGCCCAGTCCTCAAGGCTATAGGCCTGGGTAGTGGTGAAGGTGGCGATCAGAGGGAGCTGGGGTGCCCCTGCCTAGGCCTAAAGCTTCTCCCAAAAGCTTTAGGCCTGGGCAGGGGCCGAGCCAGTGAAATAAGAGAGCTGGGGGGCCCATGCCAGGCCTAAAACTTCAACCAGAGGATTTAGGCTTGGGCAGGGGTAGAGCCAGCAATTGGAGGGAGCTGGGGGTCCCCTGTCCTTGCCTAAAGCCTGGGCCAGAGGCTTTAGGACTGGGCTGGGGAGGAGCCAGTGATAGGAGGGTCTGAAGGTCATCTGCCCAGGCCTGAAGCCTTAGCCAAAGGATTTAGGCCATGGCAGGAGCCTAGCCAGCAATTGGAGGGTGCTGGGGGTTCCTTGCCCTGACCCCGAGGCTGTAGGCCTGGGTGGTGGCAAAGCCGGTGATCAGAGGGAGCTGGGTGGCCCCTGCCCAGGCCCAAAGCTTCTGCCAAAAGCTTTAGTCCTGAGTAGTGGCTGAGCCAGCGAAATGAGGGAGCTGGGGGGCCCATGCCCAGGCCCAAAACTTCAACCATAGGCTTTATGCCTGGGCAGGGTCCGAGCCAATGAAATGAGAGACATGGGGGGACCATGCCAGGTCTAAAACTTCAACCAGATGATTTAGGCCTGGGCAGGGGCACAGCTAGCGATCAGAGGGAGATTGGGGGCCTCTGCCCAGGACAAGAGGCTTTAGGCCTGGGCAGGGGCAGAGCCAGCAATCTGAGGGTCTAGGGGTCACCTGCCCAAGCCTAAAGCCTTGGCGAGAGATTTTAGTGCCAGGCATGGCAGCACCAGCAAAAGGAGAGAGATGGGGGGGCCCCTGCCCAGGCCTAATGCTTAGGCCAAACGTTTTATGTATGGGCAGGGTCAGAGCCAGCAATTGGAGGGAGCTGGGGGTCCCATGCTCAGGCCTAAAAAGTGAGCCTGAGGCTTTAGGCCTGGGCAGAGGCAGAGGCAGAGCCAGCGATCTGAGGGAGCTGGTGGTCCCTGACAAGGCCTAGAATTTCGCCAAATGTTTTAGGCCTGGGCAGGGGTCAAGCTAGCGATTGGAGGGAGATTCTGGTCCTCTGACCTGGCCTTAAGCCTGGGCCGGAGACTTTAGGCCTGGGCAGGGGCAGAGCCAGCGATTGGAGGGTCTGGGGGTCACCTGCCAAGGCCTAAAGCCTCGGCCAGAGGCTTTAAACCTAGGAAGGGGTGGAGCCAGCGATTGGAGAGATCTTGTGGTCCTGCGCCCAGGCTGAAAGCCTAAGCCAGAGGTTTTTGGACTGGGCAAGGGCAGAGCCGGCGATCGGAGGGTCTGGGCGTCACCTGCCCAGGCCTAAAGCTTCGGCCAAAGGCTTTAGGCCTGGGCAGGGGCCATGCCTGCAATTGGAGGGAATTGGGGGTCCACTGCCGAGGCCTGAAGCCTGGGTCAGAGGCTTTAGGACTGTGCAGTGGCCAAGCCAGTGATAGGAGTGAGCTGGGGGGCCTCTGCCTAGGCCTAAAGCTTATGCCAAAGGCTTCAACCTGGGCAGGAGCCAAGCCAGCTATTGGAGGGAGCTCGGGTCCCCTGCCAGGTCTTAAGCTTCGACCAGAGGCTTTAGGCCTGGTCAGGGGCGGAGCCGGCTATTGGAGGGTCTAGGGGTCCCCTGCCCAGGCCTTAAGCCTTGGTCAGTGACTTTAGACCTGGGCAGCGGCAGAGCCAGCAATAGGAGGGATATGGGGGGCCTCTGCCCAGGCCCCAAGATTTTAGACCTGGGCAGGGGCAGAGCTGGTAATCAGAGGGAGCTGTGGGGCCACTTCCAATGGCTAAAGCCTTGTCCAGAGGCTTTAGGACTGAGCAGAGGCAGAGCCAGAAATTGGAGGGAGCTGGGTGGCCCCTGTGAGGCCTAAAGCTTTAGCCAAATGCTTTAGGCATGGGCAGAAGTGGTGCCGGCGATCGGATGGAATTGGCGTCAACTGCCTAGGCCTAAAGTCTAGGTCAGGGGCTTTAGGCCTGGGCAGGGGCAGATGCAGCCATCCCAGGGACTGGGGGTCCCATTCCCAGGCCTAAAGCCTGGGCCAGAGGCTTTAGGACTGGACAGGGCATGAGCCAGCGATCAGAGGGAGATGGGGGGCCCATGCACAGGCCCAGACGCTTTAGGCCTAGGCAGCGGCAACCCCAGCAAACGGAGAGAGAAGGGGGGGCCCCTGCCCAGGCCTAATGCTTTGGCCAAATGCTTTATGTATGGGCATGGGCGGAGCCAGCAATTGGAGGGAGCTGAGGGTCCCCCTGCCCAGGCCTAAAGATTGGGCCTGAGGCTTTAGGCCTGGCCAGAGGCAGAGCCATTGATCAGAGGGAACTAGTGGGCCCCTGATGAAACCTAGAGCTTTGGCCAAAGGTTTTAGGCCTGCACAGGGGTTGAGCCAGCGATTGGAGGGAGATTGTGGTCCCCTAACCTGGCCTTCAGCCTGGGCCAGAGGCTTTTGGCCTGGGCAGGGGCAGAGCCAGTGATAGGAGTGTCTGGGGGTCAACTGCCCAGGCCTAAAGCCTTGGCCTGAGGCATTACACCTTGGCAGGGGTGGAGCCAGCAAGAAGAGGGAGAAGGTTGGTCCCTGCCCAGGCCTAAAGCCTGGGCAGGAGGCTTTAGGACTGTGCAGGGGCCAAGCCAGTGATCAGAGGGAGCTGGGGCGCCCCTGCCTAGGCCTAAAGCTTAGGCCAAAGACTTTAGGCCTGTGCAGGGGTGGAGCCAGTGATCAGAGGGAGATGGGGGCCCCTGTCCAGGCCCCAAGGCTTTAAGCCTGTGCAGGGGCAGAGCCAGTGATCTGAGGGTCTGGGGGTCACCTGCCCAGGCCTAAGCCCTTGGTCAGAGACTTTAGGCCTGGGCAGGGGCAGCGCCAGCAAATGGAGAGAGAATGGGCGCCCCTGCCCAAGCCTAAAGCTTCGGCCAAAGGTTTAATGCCTGGGGTGGGGTGGGGGGGAGAAAAATGGCAGAGGTATAAACGGACATGTCCGGTGCCTTGTCCTGGAGCAGATAAGGGTGAGCAGCTGAAACGGGTAACATGCAGCCCGAATAGGCAGAGGATTTTCAGCTGAGAGACTTTCAGCAGCTAGGAAAGACCGAGAACCCCCAGGAAAAAAAGGACGGTTGGAGACTGCGGCTGAAGCCTCTCGTAGTGCGCCAGCTAAGCAGTGGAGACCGCGCCATCTTGGGTGGTTGTTGCCGGCATCCAGAGACCAGCTACTAACCTGGAAACAAGGGATCGCAAGCAGCGTGACTGCGTGAACTCAGACGAGCACTGCTTCTTCTCACGGAAAGGTTGGACATCCCCTAAAGGTGCAGTTTGCAGTTCGGGTTGGAGGGAGGACCGAGCTCGCGTGTGCGCGGGGCGGAATCTGCGCCCCACAGAGTCCGCAGCCGTTGGGACCAGCGTGACCCGCGAGTGGGGAAGGGGCCCCACAGGGCTGCTGGCAGGGGGGAGCGCGAAGAGTGAGCCCATAGCTGGACTGGATGTAAAGGAGCAGCCTTGGACTTTGCCAATCTGCTGGCTGCTTGGTGCCAGGGGCGAGTGGGCGCTCGGAGGCTGCGAGCGGAGACTGTGCGCAGACCTGGAAGGTGGAGGCTTGCGAATTCGCACAACTATCAGGCTCTTGTTACAGTTCCCCTTAGATCCGTGCATTTGATTATTAAACCCAGTGCATGGGATTCCCCAGTTGGGGTCATTCGCAGAGCCTGTAGGGGAAAGTTCTTTTTGGGGAGCCTGGGAAACAGCGGGCAGTGGCAAGGAACCAGCTCTGGGCAGTGGTCTTTCCCAACTCAGTTCCAAATACCATAGAGGAAAAAAAAACAAAAAACAAAACCCTACTGATAGAGAGGACTTATAGCCTCGGAGGTCAATCCAGACACACTGCCACCCAGAGGCAGAGCCACGAACTGTCTCTTCTGTGATCACAAATAAAGGCAGTCTGGTAAACAAATACAACCTGCCTTAAAATCAGGTCTGTGGTTTACTGCACGAGGGACAGTGTATCGCAGGGAAGTTCAACACTCACCTGAATGCCTGGCAGGACTAAGGCGTGCCAAAAAGAAGAGTGGAATATCTGAAGCACCTTCACTTCTGAATATTTTTATATATATATATTTTTTAATTCTTTTTTCACCATTTCATTAAGAACCTATTTTATTATTTTTTTATTTTTCATCACTTGATTTTACCTTTTTAATTACTACATTTTTTAACCAGTATTATTGCTATCCTTTTACCAATTTTTCAAGTGTCATTTTATTTTATTTTTTTTTAATTTTTCTTTATTTTATTTTGGGATTAGTGTTCTACACTCTATTTTCATCGTTCCTTTAGCATCATTTCTCTCTATCTCACATTTACCCTTAAGCCAAAACTCTCTTCCTCACTTTTCCCCTTTGTGGCCTGCTTCTCTTACCCTATTCCTGCTTTGGATTTTCCCTATTCCTTCTTTCTACCCACTGTCTAAATTTCACCCTACTTATATATCTAATTTCCAATCCCTCGCTCTAAATCCATATACACCTCTCTCTTATCTTTCTTCACTATCTAATTTTTTTTTTCTCTCTCTCTCTCTGTCGTTTTGCTAGTGTTTGCTTGATTTTGAGTATATTGGGGTTTTTTATGCTTGTGGGGGAAATTGTTTTGTTTTTCATTTTCATTTTTCTGTTTTGCTTACTTTTTCTTTATCTGGTTATTTTTGTGCTTCTGTTTTCCCTTGCCTCGCTTGATATTGGTGGTTATTTGTAGTTTGCATTAGTCTCCAGGGATCTGCTGCTGGAGTTCATTGAGATTGGTTGCGGTTCTCTTGGAGTTTTCTCCCCATACAAATAGCCTCTTCCCCACCTCTATTTCATTCTCTTACTTTTTTTTTTTTTGTCTTTTTGTTTTTTTCTTCTCTCCCTTTTCCCAATCTCATTTCGGCACTCCTTTTTGTTTTTTATTTTTCTCTTTAATCTTTTTCTCTTTTTTCTTCTTTATCCCCTAATTCTCTTCGCTCGGGGGGGTCACCTTTATTTGGGGTTATTAATATCGTGAATGCATTTAGTTCGGTGCTGTGTACGTTGTGCCTTGTTGTGTTGTATTTTGTGCCTTTGAATCAGCGCAGCAGAGAGAGAACTACATAACCAAACACCTTGAGAAGAGAAATCATGGTGAAACAAAGAACCAACCCAAATATGAAAGAAAAACAGGCATCATCAGAAAAGGAAGTAAAGGAAATGGAGGCAATGGAGGCAAGCAACCTGTCAGAGAAAGAATTCAGAGTAATGGCCATAAGGTGGATGAAAAGAATGGAAGACCAATTCAACAATATGTGTAGGAACCAAGAGGAAATGAAGAAGAACCAAGAAGAAATGAAGAGAAACCAAGAAGAAATGAAAAATGACATCACTGCCATAAAGAACTCAATAGAAAGCATCAACGGTAGACTAGAAGAAGCAGAGGACCGCATCAGCGAGCTAGAAGACAAGGTAGAAAAAAATACCCAAACAGAACAGCTTCTAGAAAAAAAAATTAAAAAGCAGGAGGAGAGCCTAAGAGAACTCTGGGACAATGCTAAACGAAACAACATCCGAATAATAGGGGTGCCTGAAGGAGAGGAAACTGAGCAAGGAATAGAAAACCTGTTTGAAAAAATAGTAACAGAAAATTTCCCTGATATAGGGAGGAAAAAACTCACACAAATCCAAGAAGCTCACAGAGTCCCAAACAAAATGAACCTGAAAAGACTGACACCAAGGCACATAATAATTAAATTGGCAAACACCAACGACAAAGCCAGAATCTTAAAAGCAGCCAGAGAGAGACAGAAAGTTACCTACAAAGGATCCCCCATCAGACTAGTGACCGATTTCTCAACAGAAACACATCAGGCAAGAAGGGAATGGAATGAAATATACAAAGTCATGCAAAAGAAGGGTCTGAATCCAAGAATACTATACCCAGCAAGGCTATCAATCAAAATTGAGGGTCAAATCAGGAGCTTCACACACAAAAACGGTCTATGGGAGTTTATTACAACCAAGCCAGCAATGCAAGAAATGCTAAAGGGTCTGCTGTAAATAGAACAAACAGGAAACAAAGAAGGAATGCAGCGGTAAAGAACAAAAATGGCGACTAACAAGTTTCTATCAATGATAACTTTAAATGTAAATGGATTAAATTCCCCAGTCAAAAGGCATAGGGTAAATGAGTGGATAAGAAAACATGACCCATATATCTGCTGTCTACAGGAAACCCACCTCAGAAAAAAAGATGCACACAGACTGATGGTGAAGGGATGGAAAAAGGTTTTTCAGGCCAATGGAAGTGAAAAAAAAGCCGGGGTAGCAATACTTATATCTGACAAATTAGATCTCAAAGTGAAGGACATAAAAAGAGATCAAGAAGGCCACTTCATAATACTAAAGGGAACAGTCCAAAAAGAAGAAATAACTCTGGTAAATATATATGCACCCAATATAGGAGCACCCAAATACGTAAGAAATCTTCTGGAGGAGATCAAGGGAGAGATTGACAGCAATACAATCATAGTAGGGGACCTTAACACCCCATTATCTCCACTGGACAAATCCTCTAAACAGAAACTCAGCAAAGAAACATCACTCCTAAATGACTCACTAGATCAGGTGGAATTAATTGACATCTTCAGAACATTTCACCCCAAAGCCACAGAATATACATTCTCCTCAGGTGCACATTTGTCATCTTCAAAGATAGACCATATATTGGGTCACAGACAAAGTCTCTTCAAATTCAAGAAAATTGAAATCATATCAAGCATCTTCTCAGACCACAAAGGCATAAAACTGGAAATCAACTACAACAAAAACAATCCAAAAAAATCAAACACATGGAGACTAAATAGCATGCTATTAAACAACGACTGGGTTACCAGTGAGATCAAAGAAGAAATAAAAAACATCATGGCAACAAATGACAATGAAAACACAACAATCCAAAACCTATGGGACACAGCAAAAGCAGTCTTGAGAGGGAAGTTCATAGCTCTGCAAGCCTACTGCAAGAAACAAGAAACAATGAGAATAAATGACCTAACTCTACAACTCGAAGAGTTAGAAAGAGAGCAACAAAAAAGGCCCACTGTAAGCAGAAGGAAGGAAATAACAAAGATCAGAGTGGAGATAAATGACATAGAGACCAAAAAAAAACAATACAAAAGATCAACAAAACCAAGAGCTGGTTCTTTGAAAGGATAAACAAGATTGATACACCTCTAGCCAGGCTCACCAAGAAACAAAGAGAGAGGACCCAAATAAACAAAATCAGAAATGAAAGAGGAGAAATAACAACAGATCCCACAGAAATACAAAGGATTGTTAGAAAATACTATGAACAACTCTACTCCAACACACTAGACAACCTGGAGGAAATGGACATATTCCTAGAAAAATACAACCTTCCAAAACTTAACCAGGAAGAATCTAAAAATCTCAATAGGCCAATAACTATGGAGGAAATCGAAGCAGTAATCAAAAAGCTACCAGCAAACAAAAGCCTAGGGCCAGATGGCTTCACAGGGGAGTTTTACCAAACATTCAAAGAAGACCTAAAACCTATCCTCCTCAGACTATGTCAAAAGATCCAAGAGGAAGGAACACTTCCCAGCTCATTCTATGAAGCCAACATCACCCTAATCCCAAAACCAGATAAAGACAATACAATGAAAGAGAATTATAGGCCAATATCCCTCATGAACATAGATGCCAAAATCCTCAACAAAATCCTAGCAAATCAGATCCAGCAGTACATCAAAAAGATCATACACCATGACCAAGTAGGATTTATCCCAGGGATGCAAGGATGGTACAATATCCACAAATCAATAAACGTGATACATCACATAAACAAATTGAGAGAAAAAAAAACACATAGTCATATCAATTGATGCGGAAAAAGCATTTGACAAACTCCAACACCCTTTCTTGATAAAAACTCTCAGCAAGATAGGAATTGAGGGATCATACCTCAACATAATAAAAGCCATATATGACAAACCCACAGGCAACATCATAATCAATGGGCAAAAACTAAAACCATTCCCCCTAAAAACAGGAACAAGACAGGGATGCCCCCTCTCACCACTCCTGTTCAACATAGTACTGGAAGTACTAGCCGTTGCGATCAGACACAGAGAAGAAATAAAAGGCATCCAGATTGGAAAAGAAGAAGTAAAACTGTCCTTATTTGCAGATGACATGATACTGTACATACAGAACCCTAAAGACTCCATCAAAAAATTATTAGACTTAATAAATGAATTCGGCAATGTAGCAGGATACAAAATTAATGCTAAGAAATCCATGGCATTTCTTTACACCAATAGTGAACTTACAGAAAGTGAAACTACAGAAGCAATCCCATTTACCACTGCACCAAAAAAATTAAAATACCTAGGAATAAACTTAACTAAGGAGATAAAAGACTTATATGCTGAAAATTACAGGACACTGAAAAAAGAGATAGAGGAAGACGTAAACAGATGGAAGAATATACCGTGTTCATGGATTGGTAGAATCAACATCATCAAAATGTCCATACTGCCCAAAGCAATTTATAGATTCAATGCAATCCCCATTAAATTACCAACGGCATATTTCACAAATCTAGAACGAACGTTCCAAAAATTCATCTGGAATAAAAAAAGACCCCGAATAGCTGCAGCAATCCTGAGAAAGAACAAAGTAGGTGGGATCTCAATACCAGATATCAAACTGTATTACAAAGCCACTGTTCTTAAAACAGCTTGGTACTGGCACAAGAACAGACATATAGATCAATGGAATAGAATAGAGACCCCAGAAATCGACCCAAACCACTATGCCCAATTAATATTCGACAAAGGAGGCAAGAGCATACAATGGAGTCAAGATAGTCTTTTCAATAAATGGTGTTGGGAAAATTGGACAGATACATGCAAAAGGATGAAACTAGATCACCAACTCACAGCATACACAAAAATAAACTCAAAATGGATAAAAGACTTAAACGTAAGACGGGAAACCATAAAAATACTAGAGGAATCCACAGGCAGCGAAATCGCAAACATATGCCGAAGAAATTTCTTCTCTGATAATGCTCCTAGGGCAATGGAAACTAAAGAGAAAATAAACAAATGGGACTACATCAAAATAAAAAGCTTTTGCACAGCAAAGGAAACCATCAACAAAACAACAAGAAGACCCACTACATGGGAGAACATATTTGCCAATGATACCACCGATAAGGGTTTAATTTCCAACATTTACAGGGATCTCATGAAACTTAACAAAAGGAAGATAAACAATCCAATAAAAAAATGGGCAACGGACCTAGATAGACACTTTTCCAAAGAGGACATACAGAAGGCCGAAAGACATATGAAAACCTGCTCAAAGTCACTAATTATATGAGAGATGCAAATCAAAACGACAATGCGTTATCATCTCACACCTGTCAGAATGGCTATCATCAACAAATCAACAAACAACAAGTGTTGGAGAGGATATGGAGAAAAAGGAACCCTTCTGCACTGCTGGTGGGGATGCAGACTGGTGCAGCCACTGTGGAGAACAGTATGGAGCTACCTCAGAAGACTAAAAATGGAACTCCCATTTGACCCAGTGATCCCACTACTAGGAATATATCCCAAGAAACCAGAAACACCAGTCAGAAAGGATATATGCACCCCTATGTTCATAGCAGCACAATTCACTATAGCTAAGATTTGGAAACAGCCCAAGTGCCCATCAGCAGATGAGTGGATTAGAAAACTGTGGTACATATACACGATGGAATACTATGCTGCGGTAAAAAAAAAAAAAAAAGGAACTCTTGCCTTTTGCAACAGCATGGATGGAACTGGAGAGCATTATGCTAAGTGAAATAAGCCAGTCAGAGAAAGATAAACACCACATGATCTCACTCATTTGTGGATTATAGAGAACAACATAGACTGATGAAAAGGGACAGACCCAAAGACTGAGAAACAGCAATCAGGCTATCAATCCCCAGAAGGAAGGTAGGGGAGGGCGGGGGTAAGGGGAAGAGATCAACCGAAGGACTTGTATACATGTATATAAGCCAAACCAATGGACATGGACAACAGGGGGATGGGAGCATGAGTTTGTGTGTGTGGGGGAGGTTGGGAGTTAATGGGGGGGGATGAGGACACATTTGTAATACCTTAACTAATAATAATAATAAAAAAAAACCACAAGGTTTTATGCCTGGGCAGGGGTGCAGCCAGTGATTGGAGGGAGCTGGGGGGCCCCTGCCTAGACCTAAAATTTGGCCAAAGGCCATAGTCCTTATAAGGGGGGACCGTGCCAGTGATTGGACGGTCTGGGGATCACCTGCCCAGGCCTAAATGCTCAGCCATAGGTTTGAGGCCTGGCCAGGGGCGGAGCCTGTGATCAGAGGGATATGGGGGGCCCCTGCCCAGGCCCCAAGATTTTAGACCTGGGCAGGGGTGGAGCTGCCAATCAGAGGGAGCTGTGGGGCCCCTTCCAATGGCTAAAGCCTTGTCCAGAGGCTTTAGAACTGGGCAGGGGCAGAGGCAGCGATCCCAGGGACTGGGGGTCCCATTCCCAGGCCTGAAGCCTGGGCCAGAGGCTTTAGGCCTGGGCAGGGGTGGAGGCAGCAATCAGGGAGAGATGGGGGAACCCTGCCCAGGCCACGAGGCTTTAGGCCTGGGCATGGGCAGGGCCAGAGATCAGAGTGAGCTGGGAAGCCCCTGTCCAGGTTTAAAGCTTTGGCGAAAGGCTTTTAGCCTGTGCAGGGGCCGAGTTGGTGATCAGATGGAGCTGGTGGGCCCTTGCCCAAGCCTAAAGCATGGACCTAAGGCTTTAGCCCTGGGCAGGGAGGACCCTGTAGTAGGAGGGAGCTGGGGAGACCCTGCCAAAGCTTAAACCTTCATCAAAAAACTTTAGGTATGGGCAGGGGCAGAGCCAGCGATCGGAGGGAGTTGGGGGGCCTGTGCCCAGGCCCCGAAGCTTTAGGCCGGGGTGGTGGGGAAGCCGGCGATCAGACGTAGCTGGGGGGCCCCTGCCCAGGCTCTAGCCTCGGTCAGAGACTTTAGGCCTGGGCAGGGGCGGAGCCAGCTGTCGGAGGGAGCTGAGTGGCCTCTGCCCAGGCCTAAAACTTTGGCCTAAGGCCTTATGCCCTATCAGGGGTGGTGCTGGAAATCTGAAGGTCTTGGGGTCACCTGCCCAAGCCTAAAGCTTCGGCCAGACATTTTAGGCCTCAGCAGGGCCGGAGCCAGCGATCAGAGGGAGCTGGGTGGCCCCTGACGAGGTCTAAAGCTTCGGCCAAAGGCTGTATGCATGGGCAGGGGCTCAGCCAGCAAAATGAGGGAGCTAGGGTGCTCATTCCCAGGCCTAAAGCTTCGACCAGAGGCTTTAAGTCTGGACAGGGGTGGAGCCAGTTACCGGAGGGAGCTGAGTTGTCCCTGCCAGGACTACAGCTTTGGCCAAAGGCTTTATGCCTGGGCAGGGGCCAAGCCAGTGAAATTTTGGAGCTGGGGGCCCATGGCCAGTTCTAAAGCTTCAACCAGAGGCTTTAGGCCTGGGCAGGGCAGGAGCCAGCGATCAGAGGGAGATGGGGGGCCCCTTACCAGGACATGAGGCTTTAGGCCTGGGCAGCAGCAGCGCCAGCAAACGGAGAGAGAAGGGGGGGGCCCTGCCCAGACCTAATGCTTTGGCCAAATTCTTTATGTATGGACATGGGCGGAGCCAGCAATTGGAGGGAGTTGCGGGTCCCCTGCCCAGGCCTAAAGACTGGGCCTAAGGCTTTAGGCCTGGGCAGAGACAGAGCCAGGGATCAGAGGGAGCCGGTGGGCCCCTGACTAGGCCTAGAGCTTTGGCCAAAGGTTTTAGGCCTGGGCAGGGGTCGAGCCAGAGACTGGAGGGTCTGGGGGTCAACTGCCCAGGCCTAAAGCCTTGGCCAGAGGCTTTAGGCCTGGGCAAGGGTGGAGCCACAGATCAGAAGGAGATATGGGGCCCCTGCCCAGGCACAAAGTCTTTAGACCTGTGAAGGGGCGGAGCTGGCTATCAGAGGGAGCTCGGGCGCTGCTGACCAGGCCTAAAGCCTCAGGCTGAGGCTTTAGGCCTGGGCAGAGTCGGAGCCAATGATTGGAGGGAGCTGGGGGCCCCTGACCAGGCCTAGACCTTCAGCCAATGGTTTTAGGCCTGGGCAGGGGTAGAGCCAGCTATTTATTAGAGGGAGATTGTGATCCCCTGCCCAGGCCTAAAGCCTGAGACAGAGGCTTTAGGACTGGACAAGGTGGGAGCCGGCAATCAGCGGGTCTGGGGGTCACCTGCCCAGGCCTTAAGCCTGGGCCAGAGGCATTACACCTTGGTAGGGGTGGAGCCAGCGAGAAGAGGGAGAAGGTTGGTCCCTGCCCAGGTCTAAAGCCTGGGCAGGAGGCTTTATGACTGTGCAGGGGCCAAGCCAGTGATCAGAGGGAGCTGGGGGGCCCCTGCCTAGGCCTAAAGCTTAGGCCAAAGACTTTAGGCCTGTGCAGGGGTGGAGCCAGTGATCAGAGGGAGATGGGGGCCCCTACCAAGGCCCCAAGGCTTTAGGCCTGTGCAGGGGCGGAGCCAGTGATTAGAGGGAGATGGGAGCCCCTGTCCAGGCCCCAAGGCTTTAAGCCTGTGCAGGGGCAGAGCCAGTGATCTGAGGGTCTGGGGGTCACCTGCTCAGGCCTAAGCCCTTGGTCAGAGACTTTAGGCCTGGGCAGGGACAGTGCCAGTGATCAGAGGGAGCTCGGGGGCCCCTGCCTAGACCTAAAATTTGGCCAAAGGCTATAGACCTTATAAGGGGAGTTGCCAGCGGTAGGAAGATCTGGGGATCACCTGCCCAGGCCTAAATGCTCAGCCATAGGTTTTAGGCGTAGCCAGGGGCGGAGCCGGCAATTGGAGTGTCCGGTGGTCACCTGCCCAGGCCTAATGCCTTGACCAGAGGCTTTAGGAATGGGCAGGGGCATAGCCTTTCATTGGAGGGAGATGGAGGGCCCCTGTCCAGGTCCCGAGTCTTTAGGCCTGGGAAGGGGCAGGTCCACTAAATGAGGTATCTGGGGGGCACATGCCCAGGCCTAAAGCCTTGGACAGGGGCTGTAGGCCTTGGCAGGGGCAGAACCAGAGATCAGAGTGACCTGGGGGGCTCCTGCCCAGGCCTAAATCTTCAGCCAAAGGCATTAGGCCTGTGTAGGGGCCAAGTTGGTGATCTGATGGAGCTTGGGGGCCCTTTCCCAGGTCTAAGGCTTTAGGCTTAGGCAGGGGTGGATCCAGGAATCAGAGGGATCTGGGGGGCCCCTGGCCAGGCCTAAAGCTTCTGCCAGTGGTTTTAGGCCTGGGCAGGGGACGTGCCTGCAACTGGAGAAAGCTGCTTGTCCCCTTCCCTGGCCAAAAGCCTGGTCCAGAGGCTTTAGGACTGGGCTGGGATAGAGCCGGTGATGTGAAGGTCTGGGGATCACCTGCCTAGTCTTAAAGCCTTGGACAAAGGCTTTAGGCCTGGGCAGGAGGTAAATGGGGGGCCCCCTGTCCAGGCCCCGAGGCTTTAGAGATGGACAGGGGCAAAGCCAGCAATAGGAGGGTCTGGGGGTCACCTGCCCAGGCCTAAAGCCTCAGCAAGACGCTTTAGGCCATGGCAGGGCCATATTGGCAATCTGAGGGAGGTGAGGGCCTTGCTCAGGCCTAAATCTTTGGCCAAAGGCTTTAATCCTGTGCAGGGGCCGAGCTGGTTATCAGAGAGCTGGGGGGCCCTTGCCCAGGCTTAATGCCTGGGCCAGAGACTTTAGGTCTGGGAAGGGGCCGAACCAGCGAAATTAAGAAGCTGGGGGCCTATGCCCAGTCCTAAAGCTTCGACCAGAGGCTTTAGGCCTGGGCAGGGGCGGAGTCAGCAATCAGAGGGAGATGGGGGGCCCCAGACCAGGTCCTGAAGCTTTAGACCTGGGCAGGGGGAGACCTGGCGATCAGAGGGAGCTGGGAGGCCCCTCCCAGGTCTTAAGCCTCGGCCAGAAACTTCAGGCCTGGGCAGGGGCGGAACCATCTATCGAGGGATCTCGGTGGCCCCTGCCCAGGCATAAATCTTCGGCCAAAGGCCATAGGCCCTATCAGGGGCGGTGCTGGCTATTGCAGAATCTGGGGGTCACCTGCCCAGGCCTAAAGCCTGGGCCAGAGATTTTAGGCCTCAGAAGGGCCAGAGCAGGCGATTGGAGGGTCTGTGGGTCACCTGCCCAGGCCTAAAGCCTCAGCCAGACGCTTTAGGCCATGGTACGGCCGGAGCTAGTGATCAGAGGGAGATTGGGGTCTCCTGCCCAGGCCCCGAGGCTTTACCTCTGGCCAGGTTCAGAGCCAGAGAAATGAGGGAGCTGGAGTGCCCAAGCCCAGGCCTAATGCGTCAACCAGAGGCTTTAGGCCTGGGCAGGGTCAGAGCCAGCAATAGGATGGTCTGGTGGGCCCCTGCACAGGCATAGAGTTTGGCCAAGGTATAGGCTCTATAAGGGGCGTTGTCGGCGATCGGACAGTCTGGGGGTCACCTGCCCAGGTCTAAATCCTCGGCCATAGGTTTTAGGCCTGCGCAGGGGCAGAGCCAGCGATCACAGGGTTTGGGGGTCCCCTTCCCAGGCCTAAAGCCTGGGGCAGAGACTTTAGCTCTGGTCAGGGGCAGAGCCAGAGATAGGAGTGAGCTGAGGGGGCCCTGCCCAGGCCTAAAGCTTTGGCCAAAGGCTTTAGAACAATGCAGGAGACGAATTGGTGATTGGAGGGAGCTTGGGGACCTTGCCCAGGCCTTAAGCTTGGGCCTGAGGCTTTAGGCTTGGGCAGGGGCAGAGGCAGTGATCAGAGGGAGCTTGGGGGCCACTGCCCAGGGCTAAAGCCTCTGCCAAAGGTTTTAGGCCTGGTCAGGGGTAATGCCGGCGATCAGATGGTCTGGGGGTCACCTGCCCAGGACTAAAGCCTTGGCCAGAGGCTTTAGGCCTGGGCAGAGGTGGAGGCAGAGATAGAAGGGACTGGGTGTCCCCTGCCCAGGTCTAAAGCCTGGGCCAGAGACTTTAGGATTGGGCAGGGGCAGAACCTGTGATTGGAGTGTCTGGGGGTCACCTGCCTAGGCCTTAATCCTCAGACAGAGGCTTTAGGCCTGGGCAGGGCCAAAGCCAGTGATCTGAACGAGATGAGGGGCCCCTGCACAGGTCTCAAGGCTTTAGACCTGGGTAGGTGCGGACCTGGCGATCAGAGGGAGCTGGGGGGGGGGGGGGGGCTGCCCCGGCCTAAAGCCTTGGCCAGAAGATTTAGGCCTGATCAGGGGCATAGCCAGCGATCAAAGTGAGATGCTGCACCCCTGCCCAGTCCCCGATGCTTTATACCTAGGCAGGGCTGGAGCCGGCGATCATAGGGTCTGGGGGCCCCTGCCCAGGCCTAAAGACTCTGCCATAGGATTTAGGCCTGGTCAGGGGCGGAGCAGACGATCAGAGGTTCTGGGGGACACCTGCCCAGGCCTAAAGCCTAGGACAGAAGCTTTAGGCCTAGGCAGAGGTGTAGCCAGAGATGGGAGGGAGATGAGGGGCCCCTGCCCAGTCCCCGACGCTTTAGACCTGGGCAGGGACAGAGCCAGTGATTAGAGGGAGCTGGTGGGCCCATGCCCAGGCCTAAATCTTCAGCCAAAGGCTTTATGCCTATGCAGGGGCCGAGCCATTGAAATGAGGGAGCTGGGGGGCCCATGTCCAGGCCTAAAGCTTCTACCAGAGGCTTTAGGCATGGTTAGGGGCGGAGCCAGCGATTGGAGGGAGATCGAGGACCCCTGCCAGGGCACCAAGGCTTTAGCCCTGGGCAGGGGCAGAGCTGGCAATAGGAGGGTGCTGGGGGGCCCCTGCCCAGGGCTAAAGCCTGGGCCAGAGGCTTTAGGACTGGGCAGGAACCGAGCCGGCTTCGGAGGGTCTGAGGTCTACTGCCCAGGCCTAAAGCCGTGGTCAGAGGCTTTAGGATGGGGCACAGGCAGAGCCTGTGATCAGAGGGAGATGGTGGGCCCTTGCCCAGGACTAATGCTTTGGACAAAGACTTTAGGCCTGGGCAGGGGTGGAACCAGTAATCGGAGGGAGATGGGGAGCCCGTGAACAGGCCCCAAGGCTTTAGGCCTGGGCGGTGGCAAAGCCAGCAATCAGAGAGATCTGGGAGGCCCCTGCCCAGGCCTAAAGTCTGGGCCAAAAGCTTTACACCTAAGCAGGTGTTGAGCTGCTTATCAGAGGGAGCTGGGGGTCCTGCCCAGGCCTAAAGCCTGGGCTAGAGGCTTTAGGCTTGGGCAGGAGCAGAGCCGGCAATCAGAGGTTCTGGGGGTCACCTGCCCAGGCCTAAAGCCTGGGACAGAAGCTTTAGGCCTGGGCAGAGGCATAGCCAGTGATCGGAGGGAGATGGGGGGCCCCTGCCCAGTCCCCAACGCTGTAGACCTGGGCAGGGACAGAGTCGGTGATCGGAGGGAGCTGGTGGGCCCATGCCCAGGCCTAAATCTTTGACCAAAGGCTTTATGCCTAAGCATGGGCCGAGCTACTGAAATGAGAGAGCTGGGGTGCCCATGCCCAGGCCTAATGCTTCGACCACAGGCTTTAGGCATGGTTAGGGGGGGAGCCAGATATTGGAGGGAGATCAGGGACCCCTGCCCAGGCGCCGAGTCTTTAGACCTGGCAGGGGCAGAGGTGGCAATAGGAGGGTGCTGGGGGGCCCCTGTTCAGGGCTAAAGCCTGGGCCAGAGGCTTTAGGCCTGGGCCGGGCCAGAGCCAGTGATCTGGCTATAGGAGGGTCTGAGATCTGCTGCCTAGGCCTAAAGCCTTTGGGCCTGGGCGGGGCCAGAGCCAGTGATCAGAGGGACTTAGGGGGCCCCTGCCTAGGACCTGAGGCTTAAGGACTGGGCAGGGGCAAGGCCAGCAATCAGAGGGTCTGGGGGTCACCTGCCCAGGCCTAGAGCCTGGACAGAGGTTTTAGGCCTGGGCAGGGCCGGAGCCAGCGATCCAAGGGATATGGTGGGCCCCTGCCCAGTCCCTGACACTTTAGACCTTGGCAGTGGTGGAACTGGCAATCAGAGGGTCTGGGTATCACCTGCCCAAGCCTAAAACCTGGGGAAGAGGCTTTATACCTGTGCAGGGTCGAAGCCGGTGATTGGAGGGTCTGGGGGTCCCTTGCCCAGGCTTAAAGCCTGGGCTAGAGGCTTTTGGACTGGGCAGGTGCCGAGCTGGTTATCAGAGGAAGCTTGGGTGCCCCTGCCCAGTTCCCAATGTTTTAGGCCTGGGTAGGGGCAGAGCCAGCGATCCCAGTGAGCTGGGGGCCCCCCGCCCAGACCTAAATCTTGGGCTAGAGGCTTTGTTCCTAGGCAGGGGTGGAGATCATAGGGTCTGGGGGTCACCTGCCCAGGCCTAAAGACTGGGCCAAAGACTTTAGACTTGGGCAGGGGCCGAGCTGGTTATAGGATGATCTGGTGGTCACCTGCCCAGGCCTAAAGCCTCAGCCAGACGCTTTAGTCCTGGGAAGGGCTGGAACCAGCAATCAGAGGGAGATGGGGGGCCTCTGCCCAGGACCCAAGGCTTTAGACCTGGGCAGGGGCAGAGCTGATGATCAGAGGGAGCTGGGGGGCCCATGCCTAGGCCTAAAGCTTCGACCAGAGGTTTTAGGCCTGGGAGGGGCAGAGCTGGTGATCGGAGGGAGCTATGGGGCCCCTACCCATGCCTAAAGCCTGGGCTAGAGGCTTTAGGCTTGGCATAGAGCGGAGCCAGCGATCAAAGGGAGATGGGGGGCCCCTGCACTGGGCCAGAGGCTTTAGACCTGGCCAGGGGCAGAGCTGGTGATTGGAGGGAGCTGGGGTGCCCATGCCCAGGCCTAAATCTTCGGCCAAAGGCTTTATGCCTATGCAGGGGCCGAGTCATTTAAATGAGGGAGCTGGGGGGCCCATGCCCAGGCCTAAAGCTTTGACCAGAGGCTTTAGGCATGGTCAGGGGTGGAGCCAGTGATTGTAGAGAGATCAGGGACCCCTGCCCAGGCACTGAGTCTTAGACCTGGGCAGGAGCACGGGTGGAGATAGGAGGGTGCTGGGGGGCACCTGTTCAGGGCTAAAGCCGGGGCCAGAGGCTTTAGGACTGGGTAGGGGTTGAGCCGGCTATCGGAGAGTCTGAGGTCTGCTGCCCAGGCCTAAAGCCTCAGCCAGAGGCTTTAGGCCTGGGCAGAGCCGGAGCCAGCGATCAGAGGGACTTAGGGGGCCCCTGCCAAGTACCGGACACTTTAGACTTGGGCATGGGCGGAGCTGGCAATGGGAGAGTCTCGGTATCACCTGCCCAAGCCTAAAGCCTGGGACAGAGGCTTTAGGCCTGGGCAGGATCGGAGCCGGCGATCAGAGGGTCTGGGGGTCTCCTGCCCAGGTCTAAAGCCTGGGTGAGAGACTTTAGGCTTGGGCAGAGGCTCAGCTGGTTATCGGAGAGTGCTGGAGGTCACCGGCCCAAGCCTAAAGCTTAGGCCAGAAGATTTAGGCCTGGGCAGGTGTGAAGACTATGATTGGAGGGACCTGGGGGACCCCTTTCAGGACCCGAGGCTTTAGGCCTGGGCAGGGGCAGAACCAGCGATGGGAGGGAGCTTGGCGGGGGGGGGGGGGGGGCTGCCAGGGCCTAAAGTTTGGCCAAAGGCCATAGGCCTCATAAGGGGTGGATCCGGCAATCAGACGGTCCGGGGGTTCCTTGCCCAGGCTAAAAGCCTAGGCCACAGGATTTAGGTCTGGGCAGTGGCAGAGACGGTGATCGAAGGGAGCTGGGGGAACCTGCCCAGGCCTAAAGCCTCGGCCTAAACTTTATGCCTGGGCAGGGGCAGAGCCAGCGAAATGAGGGACATCGGGGGCCCATACCCAGGTCAAAATTTTAGAACAGAGGCTTTAGGCCTGGGCAGGGCGGAGCCAGTGATCGCAGGCTCTGTGGGTCACTTGCCCAAGCCTAAAGCCTTGAGTATAGGATTTAGGCCTGGGCAGGGTGGGAGCCAGAGATGGGAGGTTCTGGGGGTCACCTGCCCAGGCCTAAAGCCTTGGCCAGAGGCTATAGGAATGGGCAGAGGCAGAGCCAGTGATCAGAGGGAGATGGGGAGCCCCTGCCCAGGCTTCTAGGCTTTAGGATTGGGCAGGGGTGGAGCCGGTGATCTGAGGGAGTTGGGGAGCCCCTACAGAGGCTTAAAGCCTGGGCCAGAAGTTTTAGGACTGGACAGGGGCATAGCCAGCGATTCGAGGGAGATAGGGCCCCTGCCCAGTCCCCGATATTTTAGACCTGGGCAGGGGCGGAGCTGGTGATCTGAGGGAGCTCGGGAACTCTTCCCTGGCCTAAAGTTTTGGCCAAAGGCTTTATACCTGAGGAAGGGCCGAGCTCCAATCGGAGGGTCTGGGGGTCACCTTCCTAGGCCTAAAGCCTTGGCCAGAGGTTTTAGGCCTGGGCTGGGGTGAAGCCAGCAATCGCAGGGTCTGGGGTCACCTGCCCAGGCCTAAAGACTAGGTGAGAGACTTTAGTCCTGGGCAGAGGCTGAGCTGGTTATCGAAGGGTGCTGGGGTCACTAGCCTGGGCCTAAAGCCTCAGTCTGAAGCTTTAGGCCTGGGCAGTTTCGGAGGCTGTGATTGGAAGCAGCTGGGAGATTCCTTCCTAGAACCCGAGGCTTTAGATCTGGACAGGGTCAAAGCTGGCGATCTGAGGGAGCTGGGAGGACTCTTCCCTGGCCTAAAGCTTTGGCCAAAGGCTTTTTGCCTAAGCAGGGGCCAAGCCAGCAAAATGAGAGAGCTGGCAGGCCCATGCCCAGGCCTAAAGCTTTGATCAAAGGCTTTATGCCGGGGCATGGCCAGAGCCAGCGACATGAGGGACCTGAAGCTCATGCCCAGGCCTAAAGCTTCAACCAGAGACTTTTGCCCTGGGCAGGGGCAGAGCCGGCGATCAGATGGTCTGGGGGTCACCTTCCAGGCCTAAAGACTCCGCTATATGTTTTAGGCTGGGGCGGGGGCGGAGTCGGCGATCAGAGGTGGTGGGGGTCACCTGCCCAGGCCTATAGCCTTGGCCAGAGGCTTTAGGAATGAGCAGGGGCAGAGCCAGCGATCTGAGTGAGATGGGGGGCTTCTGCCCAGGCTCCCAGGCTTTAGGCCTGGGCAGGGGCAAAGCCAGCAATCGGAGGGAGCTGGGTGGCCCCTGCTCAGGCCTAAAACTTCGGCCAAATGCCATAGGCCTGGGCCTGGGTGGTGACGAAATTCGGATTGTGTAAGGGTCAGCTGCCCAGGCCTAAAGCCTTGGCCAGTGGCTTTAGGCCTGGGCAGGGGCTGAGCCAGCGATCACAGGGTCTGGGGGTCCCCTGTCCAGGCCTAAATTCACAGACAGACTTGTTAGGTCTGGGCAGAGCCAGAGCCAGCGATCAGAGGGAGATGAGGGGCCCCTGCCCAGGCCTAAAGTTTTGCCAAAGGCTCTATAAGGGGCAGTGCCAGAGATCAGATATCTGGGGGTCACCTGCCCAGGCCTAAAGCCTTGGCCAGGGGCTTTAGGAATGGGCAGGGGCGGAGCCAACGATCTGAGTTAGATGTAGGTGTTCTCCCCAGGCCCTGAGGCTTTAGGCAGTACAGGGGCGAAGCCGGCGATCTGAGGTACCTAAGGGGCCCCTGCTCAGGCCTGAAGCTTCGGCCAAAAGCTTTATGCCTGGGCAGGGGCCGAGTCAGCAAAACGAGGGAGCCGGGGATCCCCTGCCCAGGCCTAAAGCCTCGGCCATAGTATTTAGGCCTGGGCAGGGGTGGAGCCTGCGATAGAGGTTCTGGTGATCACCTGACCAGGCCTAAAGCCTTGGCCAGAGGCTTTAGGAATGGGCAGGGGAGGATCAGAGATCAGAGGGAGATGGGTGGCCCCTGCCCATGCCTAAAGACTGGGTCCATAGTTTTATTCCTGGGCAGGGGTGGATATAGCGATCGCAGGGTCTGGGGGGTCCCATTCCCAGGCTTAAGGCCTCGGCCATATGATTTAGGAGCCGGCGATCAGAGGTTCTGGGGATCACCTGTCCAGGCTTCAAGCCTTGGCCAGAAGTTTTAGGATTGGGCAGGGGCAGAGCCAGTGATCTGAGGGAGATGGGGGCCCCTGCCCAGTCCCAGACACTTTAGGCCTGGGCAGGGGAGGAGCTGGTGATCTGAGAGTGCTAGGGGGACCCTTCCCTGGCCTAAAACTTGGTCCAAAGGCTTTATGCCTAAGCAGGAGCCAAGCCAGTGAAATGAGAGTGCTGGGCACCCCATGCCCAGGCCCAAAGCTTTGACCAAAGGCTGTATGCCTGGGCAGGGCCGGAGCCAGCAATGTGAGTCAGATGGGAGGGCTTCTGCCCAGGCCCCTGACGCTTTTACATGGGCAGAGACTTGGCCGGTGATCAGATGGTCTGGCAGTCACCTTCCCAGGCCTAAAGCCTCGGCCATACATTTTAGGCCTGGTCATGGGTGGACACGGTGATCAGAGGAAGCTAGGGAGCCCCTGCCCAGGCCTAAAGCTTCGGACAAAGGCTTTAGGCCTGGGCAGGGGCCAAGCCAGTGAAATGAGGCACCTGGGGGGGCCCATGCCCAGGCCTAAAGCTTCGACCAGAGGCTTTAGGCCTGGGCAGGGGCAGAACCGGCGATCACATGGTTTGGGGGTCACCTTCCCAGGCCTAAAACCTCGGCCATATGTTTTAGGCCTAGGCATGGGTGAAGTCAGTGATCTGAGGTGCTGGGGGTCACCTGACCAGGCCTATAGCCTTTGCCAGAGACTTTAGGAATGGGCAGGGGCAGAGCCAGCGATCTGTGTGAGATGGGGGGCTTCTGCCCAGGCCCCAAGGCTTTAGGTCTGGGCAGGGGTGGAGCTAGAGATCGGAGGGAGCTGTAGATCAGAAGGAGCTGGGGGCCCCTGCCCAGGCCTAAACCTTCGACCAGAGGCTTTAGTCCTGGGCAGGTGCATACTCTGCAATCAGAGGTTCTGGGGGTCACTTTCCCAGGCCTAATGTCTTGGCCAGAGGTTTTAGGCCTGGGCTGGGGCAGATCTAGTGATTGCAGGATCCGGGGGTCACCTTCCCAGGCCTAAAGCCTAGGCCAGAGACTTTAGTCCTGGGCAGAGGCTGAGCTGGTTATCGGATGGTGCTGGGGGTCACCTACCAGGCCTAAATCCTCGGCCAGAAGCTTTAGGCCTGGGCAGGTGCGGAGTCTGTGATCAGAGGGAGATGGGGGGCTCCTGCCCAATTCCCGATGCTTTAGACATAGGTTGGGATGGAGCCAGCGATTGAAGTGTCTGGGTGTCACTGGCCAGGTCTAAAGCCTTGGCTAGAGACTTTAGGACTTGGCAGGGGCAGAGACGGCAATCAGAGGGCCTGGGGGTCACCTGCCTAGTCCTAAAACCTCGGACAGTCACTTTGGACCTGGGTAAGGCTGGTGCCAGCGATCAGAGAAAGATGGGGAGGACCCTTCCCAAGACCCAAGGCTTTAGGCTTGGTCAGAGGCTTTAGGAATGGGCAGGGGCAGAGCCAGCGATCTGAGTCAGAAGGGTGGGCTTCTGACTCAGAGCCAGCAATTGGAGGGAGGTGGGGGGCCCCTGCCAGGGCCTAAAGTTTGGCCAAAGGCCATAGGCCCTATAAAGGGCAGAGCCGTCAATCAGACGGTCTGGGGGTCGGTCACCTACCCAGGCCTAAAGTCTTGGTCAGAAGCTTTAGAAATGGGCAGGGGCAGAGCCAGTGATCTGAGCCAGATGGGGGCTTCTGCCCAGGCCCAGAGGCTTTAGAACTGGGCAGGGGTGGAGCTGGTCATCAGAGGAAGCTGGCCCTTGCCCAGGCCTAAAGACTAGGCCCAAAGCTTTAGGCCTGGGCAGGGGCAGAGCCAGCGATCTGAGGGAGCTTGGGAGCCCCTGCCCAGGCCTAAAGCTTCGGACAAAGGTTTTATGCCTGGGCAAGGGCCTAACCAGAATAATGAGGGACCTGGGGGGTGGCCCATGACCAGTTCTAAAACTTTGGCCAGAGGCTTTAGGCCTGGGCAGGAGCGGAGCATGTGATTTGAGGGTCTGGGGGTCACCTGCTCAGGCCTAAAGGCTGGTCAAGAGGCTTTAGGAGTGGGCAGGGGCCGAGCCAGCTATCAGAGAGTCTGGGGGGTCAACTGCCCTGGTCTACAGACACAGACAGATGCTTTAGGCCTGGGCAGGGCCAGAGCCAGTGATCAAAGGGAGATGGGGAGCTCTTGTCTAGGACTGGAGGCTTTAGGCCTGGGCAGCGACGTAGCCGGCGATAAGACGGTCTAGGGGTCACCTTCCCAGGCCTAAAGCCTGGGCCATAAATTTTAGGCCTGGGCATGGGAGGAATCGGCGATCGGAGGAACTGGGGGTCACCTGCCCAGGCCTATAGCCTTGGATAGAGGGTTTAGGAATGGGCAGGGGCGAAGCCAGTGATCAGAGGGAGATGGGGGGGCGGGGGGGGAGTCCTGCCCAGGCCTCTAGGCTTTAGGATTGGGCAGCGGCGGAGCTGGTGATCAGAGGGAGCTAGGGGACCCCTGCCCAGGCCTCAAGCTTCAGACAAATGCTTTATGCCTGGGCAGGGGCTGAGCCAGTGAAATGAGGGACCTGAGGGGCCCATGCCCAGGCCTGAAGCTTCGACTAGAGTCTTTAGGCCTGGGCAGGGGCGGAGCCAGCGATCGCAGGGTTTGTGTGTCTCCTGCCCAGACCTAAAGGCTCGGCCATAGGATTTAGGCCTGGACAGGGGCTGAGCCCGTGATCTGAGGGAGCTGGGGGGGAAGGGGGGGTGGGCTGCCCAGGCCTAAAGCCAGGGCAAGAGGCTTTAGGCCAGGGCGGGGAGGAACAAGCAAGTGGCGGGAAATGGGGCGCCCCTGCCCAGGCCCCAAGTCTTTAGACCTGGGCAGGGGTGGACCTGGCGAGCGGAAGGAGCTGGGGTGTCACCTGCCCAGACCTAAAGCTTTGGCCTGAGGTTTTAGGCCTGCTCAGGGGTGGAGCCAGTGATCGGTGGGAGCTGGGGGTCCCCTGACCAGGGCTAAAACTACAACCAAAGGCTTTAGGCCTTAGCAGGGGCAGTGCTGGCGATTGGAAAGAGATGAGGAGCCCCTCTCCAGGTTCCGAGGCTTTAGATCTGGGCAGGGCCAGAGCTGGTGATCACAGGGTTCTGGGTGGCCCCTGCCCAGGCTTAAAGCCTGGGCCAGAGGTTTTAGGACTGGGCAGGGACGAAGACGGCAATCGGAGGGTCTGGGGGTCATTTGCCCATGCCTAAAGCCTGAGCCAGAGGCTTTAGGCATGGGCAGGGGCAGAGCCAGCGATCGTAGGGAGATGAGGGGCCCCTGCCCAGGCCCTGAGACTTTAGGCGTGGGCAGAGGCAGAGCCAGCGATCAGAGGGAGCTGGGGTGCCCTTGCCCAGTTCTAAAGCTTCAGCTAAAGGCTTTAAAGCTGGGTAGGGGCCGAGCGGGTGATCGGAGGGAGCTGTGGGGTCCTTGCACTGGCCTAAAGCCTGGACTTGAGGCTTTTGTCCTGGGCAGGAGCAGAGCCAGTGATCGGAAGGAGATTTGGGGCCCCTACCCAGGCCCCAGGCTTTAGACCTTGGAAGGGGCAGAGCTGGAGATAGGAGGGAGCTGGGAGGCTCCTGCTCAGGGCTATTGCCTAGGCCAGAGGCTTTAGGCTTGGTCAGATACGGAGCCACAGATAGTAGGGACATGGGAGGCCCCTGCCTAAGCCTAAAGCCGTGGCCAGAGGCTTTAGGCCTGGGCAGGGGCCGAACTGGTGATCGTTGGGAGCTGAGGGGCCCCTGCCAGACCTAAAGCCTTAGCCAGAGTCTTTAGGCTTGGGCAGGGCCAGAGCCAGAGATCAGAGGGAGATGGGGCCCCTGACCAGGCCCCGAAGCTTTAGTCCTGGGCAGTGGCTGAGCCCATGATCGGAGGGAGCTGGGTGGCCCCTGCAGAGGCCTAATGTTCTGTCCAAAGGCTTTAGGCCTGGTCAGGGTCTGAGCCGGCCATCAGTGTGAACTACAGAGGAAACACATTTTCTGAGTGCTCATTGGCGAAGCTCCCTGCATGCCACTGGTAATATTCTTAGTAACTTGGGTAATAAGAATCCAAAAAGGTGATCTAGGTTTTTTCCACCAAACTTCTCTAGGAAAAAAAGAAAACGAAGGTCTGCTGCTGTAGTGCTAAGGAATGTCATATCCTGCCCTAGCTGGTTTGGCTCAGTGGATAATGCCTTGGCCTGCCTACCGTAGCATCTGGGTTCAATTCTTACCAACGGCATGTACCTAGGTTGCAGGCTCCTCCCTGGCAGGAGGAAACCAATCAAAATGTTCCTCTCACTTTGATGTTTCTCTCTGTCTTTCCCTTTCTCTTCCACATTCTCTAAAAATCAGTGGAAACATATCCTCAGGTGTGCATAAAAAAAAAATAAAGTAAGAAATGTCATAGCCTATGAAAGACACATCTTGAAAATGCCTAAAGAAAGTTGTCATTTTTTTCATGGTGAAGGGACTGGAGTCCGTGTTGATGAAAACACCTTGGTGGCTGTGGTGACTGGCAGTGGCTGCAGCAGCAGGGTGATGGGCCTGGTGCCTTTCCCTGATCAGCCTGGTCACCTCCCACAAATGGAGGCGCGCTCCCCAAGGGGAGCAGGAAGTGGTCTAAGCCATCAGTAGGACATCCCCTGAGGGCTCCCAGTATGTAAGAGGGGGCAGGCTGGGCTGAGGGACCACACCCAGTGCAGGAATTTCATGCACTGAGCCCCAAGTCCTAATAATAGACAAACATGGTAATTAACCATACCTCCGCTATGCTTCCCATTGGCTAATCAGGGTGATATGCAAATTAACTGCAAACCAAGATGGCGGCCGGCAGCCATGCAGCTGAAGCAAACATCAGGCTCGGTTACCCCGGCGATGGAGGAAGCCAAGGTTCCCCGCCTGCCACAGCCCAGCTCTGAGCTCCGGATGCACCACTGTTGCAATTATAGAAGCTAAACAAACCCCAGATACCTGCTTTTGGCAGGCCGATCTCAGAGCTGGAGCTGCAACAAAGTTTCAATTACAAAAGGTAAATAAATCCCAGAATTAAAAAAAAAAAAAAAAAAGGAGAGATTGGGAGCTTCAGTTGCAGGCTTGGCCTGCCTGAAAACAGCCCTCAGCCCCTCATCCAGACTGGCCAGGTACCCCAGTAGGGACGCCCACCCTAAAGGGGGTGTGGGCAGCCTGAAAACAGCCCTCAGCCCCTCATTCAGGCTAGCCAGGCACCCCAGTGGGGACCCCCACCCTGAAGGGGGTGCAGGCAACCTGAAAACAGCCATCAGCCCCTCACCCAGGCTGGCCAGGCACCCAAGCGGGACCCCCATCCTGATCCAAGACACCATTCAGGGCAAACCAGCCGGCCCCCACCCGTGCACTAGGCCTCTATCCTATATAATAAAAGGCTAATATGCAAACTGACCCTAACAGCAGAAAGACTGGGAATGACTGGTCACTATGACACACACTGACCACCAGGGGGCAGACGCTCAATGCAGGAGCTGCCCTCTGGTGGTCAGTGAGCTCCCACATGGAGGAGGTCTGCTCAGCCACAAGCCAGGCTGATGGCTGCCAGTACAGCAGTGGTGGTGGGAGCCTCCCCTGCCTCCTCAGCAGTGCTAAGGATGTCCGGCTGCAGCTTAGGTCTGCTTCCCGCTGGCAAGTGAACATCCCCGAGGGCTGCCGGCTGCCAGAGGAATGTCTGATTGCCAGCTTAGGCCCAATCCCCTGGGGAGCAGGCCTCAGCCAGCAGATGGTCATCCCCCGAGGGGTCCCAGACTGTGAGAGGGCACAGGCCGGGCTGAGGGACCCCCCCCCCCCAGTGCACATATTTTTGTGCACCAGGCCTCTAGTTTAAATAATAAAATACAAAAATACATTAGAAAAACTCAACAAATTATTTGAATACTAATTATTTCTAAAGAAATAAAAATTCATAAAAATTATTTTAAAAAGTACAAAGATATTTTTTATTTTTTAAAAAATATATCATTGTTCGCCGAAACCAGTTGGCTCAGTGGATAGAGCATCGGCCTGCGGACTGAGGGGGTCCCAGGTTCGATTCTGGTCAAGGGCATGTACCTTGGTTGCGGGCACATCCCCAGTGGGGAGTGTGCAGGAGGCAGCTGATCCATGTTTCTCTCTCATCGATGTTTCTAACTCTCTATCTCTCCTTTCCTCTCTGTAAAAACTCAATAAAATATATTAAAAAAAAAATATATATATATATCATTGTTCAGATTATTACAGTTGTTTCTCTATTTCCCCCCCATAGCTCCCCTCAACACAGTTCCCACCCCACTCCATGCCCTTCGCCCCCACTGTCCTCATCCATAGGAGTACGATATTTGTCCAGTCTCTTCCCACACCCCCCACACTCTCTTCACCCCGATAATTGTCAGTCCACTCCCTTTCCATGCCCCTGATTCTATTATATTCAAAAGTTTATTCTGTTCATCAGATTTGTTATTCATTTCATTTTTAGATTCACTTGTTTATGTTTTTTTAAAATATATTTTATTGATTTTTTTACAGAGAGGAAGGGAGAGGGATAGAGAGTTAGAAACATCGATGAGAGAGAAACATCAATCAGCTGACTCCTGCATACCTCCTACTGGGGATGTGCCAGCAACCAAGGTACATGCCCTTAACCAGGATCGAACCTGGGACCCTTCAGTCCGCAGACCGACGCTCTGTTAGGTTAGGTGGCTCAGGAGGCGGTGCAAGAAATAGAGTCCAGTGAATCAGAAAAGAAAGGAAAGGAAAAGGTTTATTCTGCATCCCCGGGAGACTCACGTACCCCAAGGACAGGGCACGTGGATTCACGCCAACAGGGAGGGGGGAGCTTTTTTTATACTGTGGTTGGGTGAGGGGCAGGGACATGAGCTGAGGAATTCTCTGCCGCAGGGAATGGGCAGGGGTATTCAGAAAGAAGTCAGTATCTGTGTGGGGGTATGTGGATTAAGGGAGAAGAAGCTGGTATCTGTGTCTGGCACATTGATCTGTGAGAAATTCCAGGGGAAGTCCATTGTCTCATCACATGTCTGCATGTATCCGATCCTGGTCTCTCTCCAACCTAACACTATCCACTGAGCCATACCGGTCAGGGCTAGATTCACTTGTTGATAGATATGTATTTGTTGTCACTTTGTTCATAATTTTTATCTTTACCTTTTTCTTCTTCCTTGTTAAGGGCTGTTAGAATACACTTGGTTTAATTTACATCAGCTGGGACTCATGGGGAAGGCAGAGCCATGCCCTCAAGGCGGGACCAGTCAAAGACTGGACACCACTCAGTCTGACTCTCCTGCCCAAATGTTAAGGGGATGGATGTCATGATGTCAAAGGCCCACCCAGATGTGATGTAACTTCCTGTAATTTGAGTATATAATAAATCCACTTTCGGAGATGGCTCTCTCTGTGTGCTCTGTGCCTGTCCCTCCAGAGGGCAGGCACCACACCCAGCCCAAGCCTTTAATCTATTTTATGTCTGTCTTTCATTATTCTTTAATCCCGAAAGCACCTCCTAGCTTGCTGAACCGGTTCAAGTCTCCCTCTCCGTGCAGGACACGGAGAGGAGACCACAGCCCCAGCACGCCCACCATATTCTGGCACCCAGCGTGGGGGCCAAATTGGAGGTTAGGCGTTTCTTTTTAAGGGATCACTCCAGTGAATCAAGGCCACCACAGAAAAGGAAAAGGGTAACTGGGAGCGAATTGTTTGCAAATTTTATTAACTGGGTGAATAAAACTGGGAAAAAAAGACTCAAAAGGAGTCCCCACTCTATTTGAGCTTTTTAAAAAAAGCTACAGTGTGTCCTCTCGAGTTCTGTGTACTGTCTATGTATTATCTCTTTGTTTTTTGGCTTAATCTGGTTTTTAAAAGGATGCCGTTGGATTAAATTAGAAACTCAAGTCCAGCTAAACTGGGGAGGCGAGGGTGCAGCGGGCGTGCCACTTTCTGTCTTCCCCCAGCACTAGCTTAGAACCGTGTGTTAGGTTAGGTGGCTCAGGAGGTGGCGAAGGAAATAAAGAGAGTTGATCAGAAAAGGAAGGAAGGAAGGAAAGTTTATTATGCATCCCCGGAAGACCCACCTACCCCCAAGGACAGGGCACATGGATTCACGCCAACAGGGAGGGGGGCGCTTTTTTAATACTGCGGTTGGGTGAGGGGTGGGGACATGAGCTGAGGTATTCAGTTGAGGAAGTTTCACCTGCAGGGGGTCAGCCAGGTATTCAGGAATGAGCCAGTATCTGTGTGGCAGTCAGTGTTGATTCAGGGAGAAGCCAGTATCTGTGCCTGGCATGCTGATCTGCCAGAAATGCCAGGGGGAGTCCATTATCTCGCCACATGTCTGCATGTATCCGATCCTGGGCTCTCTCTGACCTAACACCCTAACACCGTGCCTAGAGTCTCTCCACGTTGCACAGACGGCGGCGGTGCCATTGAAGCCAGGAGGAGGCAAGAGCGACTGCTGCTGCTGCTTATTCTTTTTTAGTGCAGTGGCGGAGAGCAGGAGTGTGCGCCACGTGAAGTGGGCTGGCTGGGGAGAGGCATCGCTTCCTGGGGCCAGTGGCAGGGACTCTCCAGGCGGCTGGCTCATGGATGCTGCTTTCCCCCGCTGTGGCCGGACACACTCGCGCGCTGTCCTTGCCCCGCCACCTTCCTTCCCTACTGCCCCACGCACGCCGCATCCGGCTAGTCTCCCATGCTCCTCTCACCAGGGGCACCCCCAGCCGGGGTGGTGCAACTGAGGCTGGGGAATTCCCTGCGCTTCTGGCAAGCTTGGATTTCTCTGCGTTCCCAAACCTGCGCAGAAAGGCTTCCAAGGAAAAAAAGATGCCCTTTTAAAATCCCCTCCTCCCGTTTCCAGCAGTTTCGCTGGCTGCAGGCTGTTTCTCAGGGACTCAAGCGTGGGTGTCTGATTTTCCCTTATGGAGTATCTGCAGTATAGGATTGAGTTTGTTCATTTAGAACAGTGGTTCTCACTTTGGCTACACATTAGAATCACCTGGGAATCTTTTTAAAATTCTGATTTCTGGGGCCCCACCCCATATGGCCCCACCCCAGAATTTCCGGAGGATGAGGCCCAGAAATCAGGATTTTAAAAAGATTCCTAGGTGATTCTAATGTTCAGCTAAGGTTGAGAACCACTGGTTTAGAATGTGTACTGTTAATGTCTAAAATTTTGTCTCGTAAAAAGGGTAATATGATTCTAGTGAGTTTTCAAGCTAAATCTAATCAGAAAGGAGGATTAATTCTGTAATTTAACCAAATGTACTGATAAGCAAGTTCCCCTTTTAACCGGGAAGGATGTCCTTCTAATCTTTTTAATCTTTTCAATCTTCCTGCTGCGCAGCGTGACCGCCATCTTGGACAGAGTGGCACAAGGCTGCCAACTTGAAACAGCAAAGGCTCGCCCCTCCTCTGAATTAGCCAATCACAAACAGAATGTCTGCTTACTGAGGCAGGATGGGATTTCAGGGGTGGAGTTTTAAGGCGGAGTTAAAGCGAAAGTTTTGCTACGGAAACACAGATGGGGCAAAAGCATGCTTGTCTGGCAAATTTATTTTTTCTATGAAGATACTTGTTCTGATTGCTTAATAAATTAGCTTTATAATTTAGCCAGGGTCTTGTAATTTCAGTTATGTGATAGACCAATGTTTTTAAAGCAGTTGGCTTTAGTAAAAGCCGACAATAGAAGCTCGTCTTAAAAAGCTTGTAGATAAAAACATTCTTGAAAGGTACTGGGTAAAATGAAGAATATTATTCAGGCATTAAATCTAATTATTAATAGCAGTCACCATAAATATTAAAGGAAGGTTATCTTAAATTCTCTGAAGGTGACCACAGCTATGCAGCAAGAAAATGGGCAAGCGATTAACGTGTTTCTCCCAGCAGTTTTTCTGACATTCATGGTAAATCATATGAAAAATTCAATGACCAAATTAAAAGTAATTGATTCCATGGTCAAGACTAAATCCTTTATTTTATTTTATTTTTTTAATTAAATCTTTACTGTTCAGATTATTACATTTGTTCCTCTTTTTTTTTTCCCCCCCCATAACTCCCCTCCTCCCAGTTCCCGCCCCACCCTCCGCCCTCACTCCCCACCCACTGTCCTCATCCATAGGTGCACGATTTTTGTTCAGTCTCTTTCCGCATCTCCCACACCCCTTTCCCCCCCAGGAATAGTCAGTCCATTCCCTTTCTATGTCCCTGATTCTATTATAATCAACAGTTCATTCTGTTCATCAGATTATTTATTAACTTGATTCTTAGATTCACTTGTTGATAGATGCATATTTGTTGTTCATAATTTGTATCTTTATCTTTTTCTTCCTCTTCCTCTTCTTAAAGGATACCTTTCAGCATTTCATATAATCCTGGTTTGGTGGTGATGAACTCCTTTAGCTTTTCCTTATCTGTGAAGCTCTTTATCTGACCTTCAATTCTGAATGATAGCTTTGCTGGATAAAGTAATCTTGGTTGTAGGTTCTTGGTATTCATCACTTTGAATATTTCTTGCCACTCCCTTCTGGCCTGCAAAGTTTCTGTTGAGAAATCAGCTGACAGTCGTATGGGTATTCCCTTGTAGGTAACTGAGTTTCTTTCTCTTGCTGTTTTTAAGATTCTCTCTTTATCTTTTGCTCTTGGCATTTTAATTATGATGTGTCTTGGTGTGGTCATCTTTTGATTCCTTTTGTTTGGGGTTCTCCGCGCTTCTTGGACCTGTAAGTCCATTTCTTTCACCAGGTGGGGGAAGTTTTCTGTCATTATTTCTTCAAATAGGTTTTCAATATCTTGCTCTGTCTCATCTTCTGGCACCCCTATAATTCTGATGTTGGTACGCTTGAAGCTGTCCCAGAGGCTCCTTACACTATCCTCGCATTTTTGGATTCTTTTTTCATTTTGCTTTTCCGGTTGGGTGTTTTTTGCTTCCTCGCATTTCAAATCATTGACTTGATTCTTGCGCTCCTCTGGTCTGCTGTCGGGAGTCTGTATAATATTCGTTATTTCAGTCCATGTATGCTTAATTTCTAGTTGGTTCCTCAATATAAGATCGAGGGTCTCATTAGTTTTCTTGTAGATCTCATTAAGTTTATCGGCGGCTTCTAAACAGTTCTTGAGAGACCTTAAAAGTGTGGTTCTGAACTCTATATCTTCCATTGACAATTTTGTCCTGTTTCTTTGTCTCCGCATTTTATTATGCTTCCTTGGTGCACCCCCTAGTGGTCTTTGTTCGCAGTCTTATAGTTAAATCTTGATTGGTGTAGCTAATTCCAGGGAGGGTTTGACCTCCAGGCCAAGTGGCTATGAGAATCAGCTGTGTCAGCAGTGAGAGAACTTCTGTCCTCTAGGGAGGTGCTAATCTAGCCTTTGCCTGAGGCTATCCGGCAAATGCCTGTGTGCAGGGCTTGGGCGGGGCGGGTAGAACAGGATCAACAGGGTGGGCCGGAGAGAGCAGTTATGGCGGCTCTCAGTCCTGTCCCCAGGGGCTCTGCCTCTCTGAGTCCCAGCCCCGGCTGCAAAGCTCAGAGAGAAAGCTACACTCGCTCTGACCGAAGCCAGACAGTCCCGCTTCTCCCGTTTGAGTCTGGGTCCCTAAAGACTCGCCCGGATCTGGAGCTCAGATTCTGCGACTCCCTCCCGATAGAAAACGCCAACCGCGCCCTCCGCCGCCAGCCCGCTCCGCGCACTCCGCACCTCAGAATTTGACTTCAGCACTGCGCCTCCTCTGAGTGTCCGTATGCTTTTCTCTTTCATCCTAGTTGTAGGACTTCCACTCAGCCAGCGTTCCTGTGGTTCTGGGTGATGTCCCTTCCGTTTTTTGGTTTCACTTTTGAAGTAGTTGTTCAAAGCAGCAAACTCCGGCGTTAACCTATGCCGCCATCTTGGTTCTCCAAGACTAAATCCTTTAATGTTAAGAACTGTTTTAAGCTTTAATAATTTTTAAATTAGATATATATTTGGCAATTTTTCCGAATGTAATATTTCAAGAATATAATTGAAGGTCAGATTTTGTGCATCTCAAAGGGCCCTGAGATAGTAAAAAAGGATTTATTCCTTCTCCCAAAAAAGAAATAACTAAATTAGACCAATACAATATGCTTGATTGCATGAGGAAATTCTGCCAAATAAATAAATAAAAAGGGAAATCAATTTATTAATAGCAATGTTTTTATTTAAATATATATGCCTTGAATGTCATGAAAAGTTATTATTAAGTGTATGCACAGACCCACAAAGTCATTTTTCTAATTTCTTGACTCACATTTACAACTATCTTAAAAAATATAAATGCCAAGGGGTTTGAAGTCATCTAGAAAACCCTGCTTTCCTTAAACTAAGGACAATTAAAGGTTAATGATTTATATTTTCCCTCCCTAAACAAAAGTTAAATAGCTTATGTCAAAGTACTTAAAGGGACTGATAGCAGTAATTCAATTAGTGTCATTTACTGTCCACAAAGAAGAGTAAAGTTAAATAATGAGCTTTATTTCTAATTAATTAATTTTTTTTTACATCTAAATTAACATTTTATTAATTTTTAATTTTTTTTTTATTGCTTAAAGTATTACAAAGGGTATTACATATGTGTCCATTTTATCCCCCCGCCCTAGACAGTCCCCTAGCCTCCCCTATCCCCCAATGTCTTATGTCCACTGGTTATGCTTCTATGCATGCATACAAGTCTTTTAGTTGATCTCTTACCCCCCTACCTCCTGCCCCGCAACCCTCCCCGGCCTCCCTGCTGCAGTTTGACAATCTGTTTGAGGCAGCTCTGCCTCTGTATCTATTATTGTTCAAAAGTTTATAATGGTCTCTATTATCCATGAATGAGTGAGATCATGTGGTATTTTTCCTTCATTGACTGGCTTATTTCACTTAGCATAATGCTCTCCCCTTCCATCCATGCCGTTGCAAATGGTAAGAGTTCCTTCCTTTTGAGAGCAGCATAGTATTCCATCGTGTAGATGTACCACAGTTTTCTAATCCATTCATCTACTGATGGGCACTTAGGCTGTTTCCAGATCTTAGCTATGGTGAATTGTGCTGCTATGAACATAGGGGTGCATATATCCTTTCTGATTGGTGTTTCTGGTTTCTTGGGATATATTCCTAGAAGTGGGATCACAAGGTCAAATGGGAGTTCCATTTTCAGTTTTTTAAGGAAACTCCATACTTTCTTCCATAGTGGCTGCACCAGTCTGCATTCCCACCAGCAGTGCACAAGTGTTCCTTTTTCTCCACATCCTCTCCAGCACTTGTCGTTTGTTGATTTGTTGATGATAGCCAGTCTGACAGGTGTGAGATGATACCTCATTGTTGTTTTGATTTGCATCTCTCGGATGATTAGTGACTTTGAGCATGTTTTCATATGTCTCTTGGCTTTCTGAATGTCCTCTTTTGAAAGGTGTCTATTTAGGTCCTTTGCCCATTTTTTGATTGGATTGTTTATCTTCCTTTTGTTAAGTTGTATGAGTTCCCTATAAATTTTGGAGATTAGGCCCTTATCAGATATGACATTGGCAAATATGTTTTCCCACACAGTGGGTTTTCTCGTTGTTTTGTTGATGGTTTCTTTTGCTGTGCAGAAGCTTTTTATTTTGATGTAGTCCCATTTGTTCATTTTCTCTTTAGTTTCAAGTGCCCTAGGAGCTGTATCAGTGAAGAAATTGCTTCGGCATATGTCTGAGATTTTGTTGCCTTTGGATTCTTCTAGAATTTTTATGGTTTCCTGTCGTACATTTAAGTCCTTTATAAATTTTGAGTTTATTTTTGTGTATGGTGTAAGTTGGTGGTCTAGTTTCATTTTCTTGCATATATCTGTCCAATTTTCCCAGCACCATTTATTGAAGAGACTATCTTGGCTCCATTGTATGTTCTTGCCTCCTTTGTCAAATATTAATTGAGCATATTGGTTCCGGCCGATTTCTGGGTTCTCTATTCTATTCCATTGATCTATATGCCTATTCTTGTGCCAGTACCAGGCAGTTTTGAGAACAGTGGCTTTGTAATACATCTTGATATCTGGTATTGAGATCCCACCTACTTTGGTCTTTTTCAGGATTGCTGCAGCTATTCGAGGTCTTTTTTTATTCCAGATGAATTTTTGGAGAGTTCGTTCTAGATCTCTGAAGTATGCCGTTGGTATTTTAATGGGAAGTGCGTTGAATTTATAGATTGCTTTGGGTAGTATGGACATTTTAATGATGTTGATTCTACCAATCCATGAACACGGTATGTTCTTCCATCTGTTTATGTCTTCCTCTATATCTTTTTTCAACGTCCTGTAGTTTTCTGAGTAGAGGTCTTTTACCTCTTTAGTTAAGTTTATTCCTAGGTAGCTTAATTTTTTTGGTGCGATGGTAAACGGGATTGTTTTTATAATCTCTCTTTCTGAAAGTTCACTATTGGTGTATAGAAATGCCTCGGATTTCTTGGGGTAAATTTTGTATCCTGCTACATTGCCAAATTCATGTATTAAGTCCAGTAGCTTTTTGATGGAGTCTCTAGGGTTTTGTATGTATAATATCATGTCGTCTGCAAATAAGGACAGTTTTACTTCCTCTTTTCCAATTTGGATGCCTTTTATTTCTTCTTCTTGCCGAATTGCAATGGCTAACACTTCCAGTACTATGTTGAACAGGAGTGGTGAGAGGGGGCATCCCTGTCTTGTTCCTGTTCTTAGGGGAAATGGTGTTAGTTTTTGTCCATTGAGTATGATGTTGGCTGTGGGCCTGTCATATATGGCTTTTATTATGTTGAGGTATGATCCTTCTACTCCCACCTTGCTGAGAGCTTTTATCAAAAATGGGTGTTGAATTTTGTCAAATGCTTTTTCTGCATCAATTGATATGACCATGTGGTTTTTTTCTTTCAATTTGTTTATGTGATGTATCACGTTTATTGATTTGCGGATATTGTACCATCCTTGCATCCCTGGGATAAATCCTACTTGGTCATGGTGTATGATCTTTCTGATGTACTGCTGGATCCGATTTGCTAAGATTTTGTTGAGGATTTTGGCATCTATGTTCATGAGGGATATTGGCCTGTAATTCTCTTTCATTGTGTTGTCTTTACCTGGTTTTGGTATTAGGGTGATGCTGGCTTCATAGAATGAGCTTGGAAGTGTTCCTTCCTCTTGAATTTTTTGTAGTAGTCTGAGGAGGATAGGTTTTAGTTCTTCCTTGAATGTTTGGTAAAACTCCCCTGTGAAGCCGTCTGGTCCTGGGCTTTTGTTTGATGGAAGCTTTTTGATGACTGCTTCAATTTCTTCCATAGTTATTGGCCTGTTGAGATTTTTAGATTCTTCCTGATTGAGTTTTGGAATGTTGTATTTTTCTAGGAATTTGTCCACTTCCTCCAGGTTGTCTAGTTTGTTGGAGTAGAGCTGTCCATAGTATTTTTTAACAATCATTTGTATTTCTGTGGGGTCTGTTGTTATTTCGCCTCTATCGTTTCTGATTTTGTTTATTTGGGTCCTCTCTCTTTGCTTCTTGGTGAGTCTGGCTAGAGGTTTGTCAATCTTGTTTATCCTTTCAAAGAACCAGCTCTTGGTTTCATTGATTTTCTGTATTGTTTTTTTGGTCTCTATGTCATTTATTTCTGCTCTAATCTATTATCTCCTTCCTTCTGCTCACTCTGGGGTTTTCTTGTTGCTCTCTTTCTAATTCTTTGAGTTGTAGAGTTAGATGATTTACTACCATTTTTTCTTGTTTTTTGAGATAGGCCTGTAGAGCTATAAACTTCCCTCTCAGGACTGCTTTCATTGTGTCCCATAGGTTTTGGATTGTTGTGTTTTCATTGTCATTAGTTTCCAGGATGTTTCGAATTTCTTCTTTGATTTCATTGGTAACCCAATCAATATTTAATAGCATGCTATTCAGCTTCCAGGTGTTTGAGTTTTTTGGGTTGTTTTTATTGTAGTTTATTTCTAATATTATGCCATCGTGGTCTGCGAAGACGCTTTTTATGATTTCAAGTTTCTTGAATTTGGGGATACTTTGCTTGTGACCCAATATATGGTCTATTTTTGAGTATGTCCTATGAGCATTTGAGTAGAATGTATATTCCCTGGCTTTCGGGTGAAGTGTTCTGAAGATGTCTATTAAGTCCATCTGATCTAGTGAGTCATTTAGGATTGCTGTATCTTTGCTGATTATTTGTCTAGAGGACTTATCCAGTGCTGTCAGTGGTGTATTAAAGTCCCCTACTATGATTGTATTGTTGTCGATGTCTCCTTTGATATCTTCCAGGAGTTTTTTTATGAATTTGGGTGCTCCTGCATTGGGTGCATATATGTTTACCAGGATTATATCTTCTTGTTGTATTGATCCCTTTAGTATTATGAAGTGGCCTTCCTTATCTCTTGTTATGGCCTTCACTTTGAGGTCTATTTTGTCCGATATAAGTATTGCTACCCCAGCTTTCTTTTCCTTTCCATTTGCCTGAAAGATATTTTTCCATCATTTCACTTTCAGTCTGTGTGAGTCCCTTCTAATGAGGTGGGTTTCTTGTAGACAGCAGATGTATGGGTCATGTTTTTTTATCCATTCAGCCACTCGATGTCTTTTGTTTGGAGCATTTAGTCCGTTTACGTTTAAAGTTATTATTGAAAGGTACTTGTTTGTAGGCATTTCTGTTTTTGTGTGGCTGTTTTCTTTCTGAGCTTTTTATTTCTTATTTTTATACCAGTCCCTTTAGCATTCCTTGCATTGCTGGCTTGGTGGTGATAAACTCCCTTAGCCTTTTTTTGTCTGTGAAGCTTCTTATTTCCCCTTCAAGTTTGAATGATAGCCTTGCTGGATAGAGTATTCTTGGATTCAGTCCTTTGCTTTGCATCACTTTGTAAATTTCCGTCCATTCTTTTCTGGCCTGATGTGTTTCTGTTGAGAAATCATTTGACAATCTAATGGGAGATCCCTTGTATGTAACTTTCCGTCTCTCTCTTGCAGCCTGTAAGATTCTCTCTTTGTCCTGAACATTTGCCATGGTAATTATGATGTGTCTTGGTGTGGGTCTTTTTGGGTTCACCTTGTTTGGGACTCTCTGGGCTTGTGTGACTTTTTTCTTCCCCACCTCAGGGAAGTTTTCTGATATTATTTCTTCTAATAGGTTTTCTAATCCTTGTTCATCCTTCTGTTGTTCAGGTACCCCTATTATTCATATGTTGTTTCGTTTCATGTTGTCCCAAAGCTCCCTTAGGCTCTCCTCCTGTCTTTTCATTTTTTTCTCCAATTGCAGTACGTTTTGGGTGTGTTTTGCTTCCTTGTCTTCTAAATCACTAATTCGGTCCTCCGCTTCTCCTAGTCTACTGTTGATACGTTCAATGGAGTTTTTCATTGCAGCTATATCACTCTTCATTTTTTCTTGGGTCTTACTTAAGTTGTTGATTTTTTCATCTGTTTCTTCTAGCTTCTTCCATATGTTATCGATTTTTTCATCTGTTTCTTCTTGCTTCTTGCTGAGGTTGTCGATTTTTTCCTCCATCCGGTTTATGCACTCTAGGACCCTTATTCTGAATTCTTTTTCTGTCATGTTGCATGCCTCTGTATTACTTAGCTGCTTTTCTGGAGAGTCCTCCTTCTCTTTCCTTTGGGGGTTTCTTTGTCTACCCCTGTTTGATCTCATTGACATATCTAGACGTTGAGTCGTTCAGTGGCTGCTCCCTTGGTGGCAGTGACTCCTTGGTCTGCGGTTGCTCTTCAGGCGGTTGCGGTAGCAGCTGCTCTTCAGTTGGCAGCAGCTCCTCTGGTGGGTGCTGTTCACAGCTGTGGTGGCTCTTCTGGCTGGTGGGGTGAGGTTTCACGTACAGCTGCTGTTCCTCAGCAGAGGGTGTGGTGCTCAGGAGGTTGCTGTTGCTTGGATCTGCTGTGTTGATTTAAAGGCACAAAATACAACACAACAAGGCACCACGTACCAGGCACTATACACAAATATATTCACGATATTAATAACCCCAAATAAAGGTGACCACCTGAATTAAGAGAATTAGGGGATAAGGAAGAAGGAAGAGAAAAAGAGAAAAGAGAAAAAAGAAAAGAAAATTAGGGACCAAAAAAAGGAGTGCAAAAATGAAATTGGGAAAAAAGAGGGGGGAAAGTAAAAGCGAGAAAAGAAAGGAAAAGAAAAAAAATGAGCGAAAAGAGAGAATGAAGTGGAAGAGGGGAAGATACTTTTTTATATGAGGAGAATACTCCTATAGAACAGCCATTAATCCGAACAAATTCCAGCAACAGCTCCCTGGACATGAATGCAAACTAGAAACAACCAATAATATAACGATGAAAATAGAATGGAGAACACTAATCCCAAAATAAAATGAAGAGAAAATAAAATGGCACTTACAAAAAAAATGGTAAAATGGTAGCAGTAATAATACTGGTTAAAAATAAGAAGGTAGTAATTAAAAGGGTAAAATCTGGTGATGGAAAAAAGAAGAAAAAAAAAAAGAAGAAGAAAAGAAAAAAAAAGAAAAAAAAGAAAAAAAATTGGTTTCTTAGTTAAAAGGTGAAAAAAGAAAAAAAAAAATATTGCAGTAGTGAAGGTCCTTCGGTTCTTCTATTCTTCAGTGTGGCTCACCTTAGACCTTTCCAGGGGAGTTCTGCTCTTCCCGGCTGCAAACAGTCTCGCCAGCTGAGGAGTTTCGCCAATTCGGGGTGGATGTTACTAGTTTCAGCTGCTCACTCCATTTGCTCAGGGACACGACCTGGGACACGTCTGCCTATACCGCCGCCATCTTCCTGAATCTAATTTTTAATTTTTTAATATTTTAATTTGAAATAATCTTATACATGTAAAAAACCTATAAAATACTACAGCATATTATATGTACTCTTCACGCAATTTCTTAGGTGTTAATAATTTAAACATAACCATTATACAACTAACAAAATTTTCTATTTCTAATTAATTTAAATTGGCTAATTGAAATGAATGAATATCCAAGAAGATTTAATTGTACTGTACAGGAAACTGTTCCTGAAATATTAATTAAAATTTTTATTAATGGTTCATCTCATAATAATAATTATTTAGCATTTAATAAATCCAAAGCAGTCATATCTCTATACAAGAAATTAAATCTAAAGTCATCAAGACTGCACTAAATGTTTTTCAAAAGGCTCTTTATATTATTTTTAATACAATATAGGGAAATAATGGAATAATTTCCTGTAAGAATATTGCCTTAATCGTGCACCTATGGATGAGGACAGTGGGTGGGGAGTGAAGGCGGAGGGTGGGGTGGGAACTGGAAGGAGGGGAGTTATGGGGGGAAAAAAAGAGGAACAAACGTAATAATCTGAACAATAAAGATTTAATAAAAAAAATTAAAAAAAATTCCTTACCTCACAAAGTATGAGGATTAAAATAATGAATACTCTTGCCGAAACTGGTTTTGCTCAGTGGATAGATCTTCGGCCTGCGGACTGAAAGGTCCTATTTTCGATTCCGGTCAAGGGCATGTACCTGGGTTTCGGGCACATCCCCAGTAGGAGATGTGCAGGAGGCAGCTAATCGATGTTTCTCTCTCATCGATGTTTCTAACTCTCTATCTCTCTCCCTTCCTCTCTGTAAAAAATCAATAAAATATATTAAAAAAAATAATAAGTAATACTCTTAAACATTCCTGGCACATCCCTGGTACATAGGAGGACCTCAATAAAGGTTCATTTATTCATTCAAAAAAAAAGAGAATATTGCATTAAGCCTAAATTATTTTAAAATTGTTACTTTATAATTGATTTTCACTTGTAATGCCTATGGCTGGACACCTGTGAAAGTGCATTGGTGTCAAAGTGGGCCAAAAAGAAGAATGGTCTAGTTAAATAAAAAGATCTCAAATCTAATTTATATGAAATTCCCTCTTACCATTTGGTTGAGGATGTTTATATATTTCTAGAAAATTTATCAAAGCTTGTGTGGATCCCTGCAAGAAATATTACCTTCAACATGGACCTGAGAGAGGAACTGGCCAATTGAAAGAGGAGTCCACACCTGGAGACAGGCCTTACAGCTGCAGGTAATCAACTGCCCAGCCCACAGATAGCAATGATCCCAAGCAGCCCACTGAAGAAGTGGGAAGAGGACGAAGTGGACAGCAAGGAGCCCAGAAGTGACCAGGAGCCCAGGAACACCTGAGAACATCCTTCTTGCCATGTTAGCAGTAATCAGCTGTATGGTAATGCTACCAGGGGCAAATGGGGAGGTATTTTGGACTTATGTTCCTGACCCACCATGGGTAAGACCCCTTACATGGGCTGATCCTCCACCTAATATAGTTACTAATGATACCAAAAATCTTGGTCATCCAGGAGGACCACAGGTGGGGCAAGGAAGCATATGAGCAAGGTATAATTACACAGGTGTTGCCACCCAGCTTCCCTTTTGTATGACTCTAAATCAAGCCACTGCTCCCTTGTGTGTAAAATTAAAGAAAGATTTTTGGCCAGCTTGGACCCCAAAGGGCAAGGAATAAAAAGCTCAAATACGTTTATTATCTCTACTTGCTCCGGGGAAAGGTGCAGAAAATGTAAGTGTGCTAAACGCCCCCCCCCCCCCACTAAGCCATTATGTAAAAGGTCTTATGAATGGGATCCCACTGAGGAAGAAGTTAATTGGCAAGACTGTTATAGTAATTATCCTACCACCAGCAAACTTAATAACAATTTTTTCTTTATAGACTGGAGCCCTTATGGGTCTCTGTATAGTAATAACCACACCCTTAAATGGAAAGGGAATGCATCCTATCTATATGTTGAAGAAAATCACTCCATCTCATGGCATGGAGGAGAATTTGTTGGGCCTCAAATACAAGGTGACAATTGGCTTCTTCAAAGTACACAGTGGAAATTAGCTGCTGCACTTGCACCTATAAAATGGTATAGTTTTAATTATAGCTCAAATAGTTCCATTTCTGCTTTATGAGGAACTCAATAAGACAGTGTTTGCTACTGCCTGTGTGTTTGATCCCTTTGTACTCCTCTCAGGCCCCATTCAGATGCATCTTAATGTTATAAGCCATCTGTATGAGGTATCATGCACAGGTTGTACTTTATCCCATTGTATTAATTCTACTTTTCAAAAGAACTCCCACATGATTTTATTTTATTTTATTTTTCTTAATTAAATATTTATTGTTCAGATTATTACAGTTGTTCTTCTTTTTTCCCCCCATAGCTCTCCTCCACCCAGTTCCCACCCCACCCTCTGCCCTTACCCCTACCACTGTCCTCATCCATAGGTGTACGATTTTTCTCCTACACCCCCAAACCCCTTTTCCCCCAAGAATTGTAAGTCCACTCCCTTTTTATGCCCCTGGTTCTATTATATTCACCAGTTTACCCTGTTCATCAGGTTTTTTATTCACTTGATTTTTAGATTCATTTGTTGATAGATATGTATTTGCTGTTCATAATTTTTACCTTTACCTTTTTCTTCTTCCTCTTAAACAATACCTTTCAGCATTTCATATAATACTGGTTTGGTGGTGATGAAATCCTTTAGCTTTTTCTTATCTGTGAAGCTCTTTATCTGACCTTCAATTCTGAATGATACCTTTGCTGGGTAAAGTAATCTTGGTTGTAGGTTCTTGGCATTCATCACTTTGAATATTTCTTGCCACTCCCTTCTGGCCTGCATAGTTTCTGTTGAGAAATCAGCTGACAGTCTTATGGGTACTCCCTTGTAGGTAACTGACTTTTTTTCTCTTGCTGCTTTTAAGATTTTCTCTTTGTCTTTTGCCCTTGGCATTTTAATTATGATATTTCTTGGTGTGGTCCTCTTTGGATTCCTTTTGTTTGGGGCTCTCTGTGCTTCCTGGACTTGTAAGTCTATTTCTTTCACCAGATAGGGGAAGTTTTCTGTCATTATTTCTTCAAATAGGCTTTCAATATCTTGATCTCTCTTCTTCTGGCACCCCTATAATTCAGATGTTGGTACGCTTGAAGTTGTCCCAGAGGCTCATTACACTATCTTCATATTTTTGGATTCTTTTTTCTCTTTGCTTTTCCGATTGGGTATTTTTTGTTTCTTCGTATTTCAAATCTTTGACTTGATTCTTGGGATCCTCTTGTCTGCTGTTGGATCTCTGTATATTATTCTTTATTTCAGTCAGTGTATGCTTAATTTCTAGTTGGTCTTTTTTCATATCCTCCAGGGTCTCACTAAATTTATTGGAGGTTTCCAGAAAATTCTTGAAAAACCTTAAAAGTGTGGTTTTGAACTCCATATCCAGTTGTTTGCTCTCCTCCATTTCTGTCATTTGTGACCTGTTTCTTTGTCTCCACATTTTTTATGCTTCCCTGTGTTGGTAGAGTGGCTTTGTGTGCTAGGTGTCCTATAGGGCCCAGTGGCTCAGCCTCCCCAATTACCTGAGGTGGACACTCTTGGTGCTCCCCTCTGTGGGCTTTGTGCACAGTATTGTTGTAGTTAAGCCTTGATTGTTGTAGGTATCACTGGGAGGAATTGACCTCCAAGCCAATTGGCTGTGAGAATCAGCTGTGTCTGCAGTGGGAGAACTTCTGTGCTGAAGACACCCTTCTCGGGCAAGACTTGCTTCAGTAGGGCTTTGGTGCTCACTGAGTCTGTCCCCTGAGTGTGTCCCTTATGGATCTGAGGAGTTGTAATCTGGATGGTCCCACTCTGACCACTGGGTACACTGGCTCTTGGATCTAAGGAAGTGCTAATTTAGCCTCTGCCTGAGGCTACCCAGCAGGAGCTACAAAGAGATCTGCAGATTCCCCTTCCTTTTTTGGGGTTAGGAGGTGCCCAGATGAGGCCCAGCTGTGAAGCAATGCAAGCTGCTGTGGGGCCTTGGGCCTTCTCTTGGAAGTTCTGGGTCTGTCTGGCCCAGCTGCAATTTGTTAGGTAATTTTCAGATTGCAAAGGGCCAGGGCATTCATATGCAAAAGCCTCTGCCGCAGCCTGGGTGGGGCGGGGTCTCAGGAAATCAACAGGTTGGAGCAAGCACCTATGGCTGATCCTCAGCCCTGCCCTAAGGGGCCCCTCATCTCAGTGCGCCGGTAATTGCTGCAAGCACCTCTGAGGGAAAGCCGCCCTCAAGTTCCGAGTTCTGCCTGCAGCCAGACAGTCCAGTTTCTCCCTTTATGAGTCCTGGGTCCCCAGAGACTTCCTGGAACTGGAGTTCAGAGCAGTCGGGGGCTTGTGACTCCCTCCCGGTTCAAAAAGACAGCCGACGTCCTCAGGTGCCAGCCCCTTTCCGCGAGTGCTTGAGCCTCCGTACCTCTGCGCTTTACTTCCGCAGCTCCTCTGAGTCTCAGTGTGCTTTTCCTTTTCCTTCTAGTTGTAGAATTTCCACTCAGCCAGCCTTTCTGTAGTTCTGGATGATGTCCATTTTGTATTTTCGTTGTATTTTTGAAGTTGTTGTGGGAGGCAGCAATTTCCAGTGTTTACCTATGCCGCCATCTTGGTTTCTCCCCTCCTTGCTGATTTTTTGTTTAGGGTATTTATCCAGTGGTGTCAATGGTGTACTAATGTTTCCTACTATGACTGTGTTTTTGTCGATCTCTCTCTTGATATCTTTCAGAAGTTGTTTTTTTTTTTTTTTATGTATTTGGGTGTTCCTGCATTGGGTGCATATATATTTACCAGAATTATATCCTCTTATTGAATTGTTCCCTTTATTATTATGAAATAGCCTTCCTTATCTCTTGTTATGGCCTTCACTTTGAGTTCCAATTTTTCAGGTATAAGTATTGTTAACTCAGGTTTTTTCTCATTACCATTCGCCTGAAAAATTTTTTACCATCCCTTCACTATCAGTCGGTGTGTGTCCTTTGTTCTGAGGTGGGTCTCTTTTAGACAGCAAATATATGGGTCATGTTTTCTTATCCATTCAGCTACCCTATGTCTTTTGACTGGAGCATTTAAACCATTTACATTTAAGGTTATTATTTATAGGCACTTGTTTGTTGCCATTTTAATTATTTATGCCTTTCCTTCCTATTTCTTCTTTTTACAGCAGTCCCTTTAGCATTTCTTGCATTGCTGGCTTGGTGGTAATAAACTTCCTTAGCCCCCCCCTTTTTTTTTTGTCTGTGAAGCGTCTGATTTCACTTTCACTTTTGAATGATAACCTTGATGGGTATATTATTCTTGGATCCATTTACTTTCTTTGCATTACTTTGCATATTTCATCCCATTCCCTTCTAGTCTGATGTGTTTCTGTTAAGAAATCAGTTGATCGTCTTATGGGAGATTCCTTGCAGGTACGTTTCTGTCTCTCTGGCAGCCTTTCAAATTCTGACTTTGTCATTGGTGTTTGCCAATTTAATTATGGTGTGTCTTGGTTTCTGTCTTTTTGGGTTCATTTTGTTTGTGACTCTGTGAGCTTCTTGGACTTGTTGTGGTTTTTTTCTTCCCAATATTGGGGAAGTTTTCTGTCACTATTTCTTCAAACAGATTTTCTATTCCTTGCCTGCTGGGGTTCTTGTTCCAGCATTAAGACGGGTTCAGCAATCTGCAGAAGGAGCTGTGTGTGTTAAATAAGAGTCCAGAGAGGAAGCATAATTTTGAAAGGCATTTGAGGGTCAGAGGAGCGTAGCTTAAGAAACTAACTAAGATCTCTTCATCTCAGGACCCCCTGCTTTTTATTTATTTATTTATTTATTTATTTATTTATTTATTTATTTATTTATTTATTTTTTGCTTTATCCTGCCTCCCTAATCTACCGGCATTGAATTTCATGTAATCCTTCTTACATCTCCTCCTTAGGTTCTAATGCAGTGATGGCGAACCTATGACACACATGTCAGAGGTGACACACGAACTCATTTTTTTGGTTGATTTTTCTTTGTTAAATGGCATTTAAATATATAAAATAAATATCAAAAATATAAGTCTTTGTTTTACTATGGTTGCAAATATCAAAAAATTTCTATATGTGACATGGCACCAGAGTTAAGTTAGGGTTTTTCAAAATGCTGACACACCGAGCTCAAAAGGTTTGCCATCACTGTTCTAATGTTTAAAATAAGCTGCATCCCTGACTGGTTTGGCTTAGTGGATAGAGCAGTTGTCGGCAAACTCATTAGTCAACAGAGCCAAATATCAACAGTACAACGATTGAAATTTCTTTTGAGGGCCAAATTTTTTAAACTTAAACTATATAGGTAGGTTCATTGTTATTAACTTAATTAGGGTACTCCTAAGCTGGCCTTTGCTAAAAATGTCCTCAATCTGATTAAGGTACATTCGCTGAGGTCGACCCCTTCCAACTCTGCCATCCACACTCGTCTTGTATACTTGTTTCAGAGAGATGAGTGTGGATGGGAGAGTTGGAAGGGGCCGACCTCAGAGAATGTACTTCAAAACAATGTACCTCCCCCGCGCTGTGTATCCCATGGCCCACCTGTGCCTCGTCTCCAGTCTCCCGACCTACCGACACCCCCCACTTCTTCTAAAGCCACTTCTTCAAAATAGACTCGCCCAGGCTGAAAACCAGCTTCTGCACATGGGCCACGAAGGTTCAATCGCACTGTACATGCGCACCCGCACGTGGTATTTTGTGGAAGAGCCACACTCAAGGGACCAAAGAGCCGCATGTGGCTCGCGAGCCGTGGTTTGCCAACCACTGGGATAGAGCATCAGCCTGCAGACTGAGGGGTCCCGGGTTCAATTCCAGCCAAGGGCATGCACCTCTATTGCGGGCTCAGTCCCCCACTGGGGATGTGCAGGAAGCAGCTGATTGGTATTTCTAACTCTCTATCCCTCTCTCTTCCCCTCCATCAAAATCAATAAAATCAATAAAATAAAATAAGCTGTAAAACTGACATTCTTGGGAGCATTTCTTTCAATTTGTTGAGATTTTGCTTCCCAGCAATTTTCATAAATTTGGCTCAAATAAACGCTTTTAAGACTTTTTCTTAGGTTGGATGTTCTTTCATCAAAAGTACCACAAATTATTTCAATTATGTCAATCATGGACAATATCATAATACAATCACCATCAAAGTCATTCTGTTATCTTGTCCTTAATATCTAATTCTAATAATAAGAAGTCATTTGCACATTATTACTTTTTAACCCAAAACACTTTTTTTAAAAAAAATATATTTTATTGATTTTTTTACAGAGAGGAAGGGAGAGGGATAGAGAGCCAGAAACATCGATGAGAGAGAAACATCGATCAGCTGCCTCCTGCACACCTCCTACCGGGGATGTGCCTGCAACCAAGGTACATGCCCCTGACCAGAATCGAACCCGGGACCCTTCAGTCCGCAGGTTGACGCTCTATCCACTGAGCCAAACTGGTCAGGGCCCCAAAACACTTTTTAAAAAATATTTTAGGACTCTCACAGCCACTTGGCCTGGAGGTCAAATCCCCCCTAGTATTAGCTCCAACAATCAAGGCTTAACTACAAGACTGCGCACAAAGACCACTAGGGGGTGCACCAAGAAAGCATACCAAAATGTGGAGACAAAGAAACAGGACGAAATTGTCAATGGAAGATATAGAGTTCAGAACCACACTTTTAAGGTCTCTCAAGAACTGTCTAGAAGCCGCCGATAAACTTAATGAGATCCTTGAGAAATCTAATGAGACCCTCGATGTTGTGATAAAGAACCAACTAGAAATTAAGCATACACTGACTGAAATAAAGAATACTATACAGACTCCCAACAGCAGACCAGAGGAGCTCAAGAATCAAGTCAAAGATTTGAAATGCGAAGAAGCAAAAAACACCCAACCGGAAAAGCAAAATGAAAAAAGAATCCAAAAATACGAAGATAGTGTAAGGAGCCTCTGGGACAGCTTCAAGCGTACCAACATCAGAATTATAGGGGTACCAGAAGATGAGAGAGAGCAAGATATTGAAAACCTATTTGAAGAAATAATGACAGAAAACTTCCCCCACCTGGTGAAAGAAATAGACTTACAGGTCCAGGAAGTGCAGAGAACCCCAAACAAAAGGAATCGAAAGAGGACCACACCAAGACACATCATAATTAAAATGCCAAGAGCAAAAGACAGAGAGAATCTTAAAAGCAGCAAGAGAAAGAAACTCAGTTACCTACAAGGGAATACCCATACGACTGTCAGTGGATTTCTCAACAGAAACTTTGTAGGCCAGAAGGGAGTGGCAAGAAATATTCAAAGTGATGAATACCAAGAACCTACAACCAAGATTACTTTATCCAGCGAAGCTATCATTCAGAATTGAAGGTCAGATAAAGAGCTTCACAGATAAGGAAAAGCTAACGGAGTTCATCACTACCAAACCAGGATTATATGAAATGCTGAAAGGTATCCTTTAAGAAGAGGAAGAGGAAGAAAAAGGTAAAGATACAAATTATGAACAACAAATATGCATCTATCAACAAGTGAATCTAAGAATCAAGTGAATAAATAATCTGATGAACAGAAAAAAAAATATTTTATTCCAAGAAAGGAGTAATGCTTTAATTGCTAAGCTACTGTTTGTGTAGTCATGAGCCACATAATGACTTTTCTTTTTCAGTAGTTGCATAAGATTATAATGAATTTGAAAAATTCATTATCACTGGGACAATGCCTAGGCATGCAGCAGGCTGTACCATCTAGGTTTGTGTAAGTGCACTCTGTGATGTTCCTACAAAACCCAAATTGCCTAACAGGGCATGTCTCAGAAGGTATCCATGGTTAAGTGGTGCAACACTGTAATCAATTTCCAGATCCTCAGTTGTGCTTTTGTGGTAAACTTGCCCCCCCTACCCCCCGCTTTTTTTTTTTTTTTTTTTTTTTTTTTTTTTTTTTTTTTTTTTTTTTTTTTTTTAGAGTGAAAGAGAGCAAGGGGGAGATAGAGAGAAAGACACATCAATGTGAGAGAAACACCGATTGGTTGCCTTGTCTATGGTGCCCCAACCAAGGATCAAACCCGCATGTGCCTGACTGGGATCAAACCGGACGCTCCAACTGAGCCATCTGGCCTGGACAAAGCTGCCCTTTTCACATGGACACTTCTCTTACTGTAAAAACAAAGTAGGCATGATGCCTATCAAAATGACAATCTGAAATACTGGTGTCAGTTTAACGTAAATGAATGACTCTATGACTGGATAGTGCTAACTCAAAAGGCCTTTCAAAGTGAGAGGCACCAAGCATTTATTTCACATCACTAATTGAGATGCACTAATTCAGGCAGAAGCCCAAATAGTGTTCCAATTAGGAGACAAAGGCAAGGTGTATTTATGAGAAGGGAAGGGGAACAATTACTTTTATAGAAGCAAGGCACTTCTATTGATGAAGATATGCTAACATAGTGATGCTAATTCTTTGTATGAAAAGGAACCCCTGAGCTAAAGCCAGCCCATGATGCTAATTCTAAAAAATGGTTTTCATTTCAATCAGATATTCTCAGTCGAGTTGTAATAACTGTCTTCTTATTACCTTTGCAAACAGTTCTTTTCAATATGATGTTGCTTTAGGCCAACTCCACAATTTATTTTGTACTGATTATCTGTTTTAACATTCCAAACTTTGAGTCATAAAACGTGTGTGGCAGTTCCTCTGGGATGGCAGCTCCATCTCCATTTTAAAGTGGCTCCATTTAGCCCTAGCTGGTGTGGCCCAGTTGGTTGGAGCATCGTTCTGTGCAACAAAAGGTTGCGTTTTTAATACCCTGTCTGGGCACATACCAAGATTGTGAATTCGATGCCCCAGGCTTGTGTACAAGAGGCAACCGAATGATGTCTCTCTCTCTCTCTCTCTCTCTCTCTCTCTCTCTCTCTCTCTCTCTTTTACTACCTCTCTTAAATCAATAAAAAAATAAAGTGGCTCCATTTATATTATTGCTTACAATAGCAACTTTCTTCAATCCTTTATTTTCAACAAAAACTAAAGGAAGACCCAACTAGGATGTCAACTGATAGGTCCTTAAAATAATTTTTTTTTTCAATGACAGAGAGAACGTCTTTTTTTTTTTTTCTTTTCTTTTTCAACTTGATTTAGGACAAAAAAATGTGTGTTGTTTTAGGTCACCCAGTTTACATTACTTTCTAACAGTAGGCCTAGGAAATGAATACAGATTTCTATATAATTTTTAGCATGAAATTCCCAGAGTTCAAAATAATGGAGAGACAGCATTAAAGAAAACTTCTATTTTTATCTCAGTTTTGATGTTAACCAGTTTTCTGCCAGAAGCCGGTCCATCCTTGCTGCTTGACACAGTCGCTGCAGGGAAGAAACATCTGCACAGCATATGTTTCAAGGGACCTGGCGTATATGGCATAGTGTTCTTAATATGTTTGCTCCCCCTCTTAGCGCTATGTGTTTTAAACAAGACCACCTCCCCAAGTAAGGTTGTTTCCCCAGGTGAGGATTTTTTCCCTGGAGTTAGGGATTAACAGGACTAAGGAAGAGAATAAATCAGTGAAACCCCCTAGTGTTACAAAAATACCATGTACTACTTATGAAGAACTTGGACTAAGACTGTTGGCAATAAATTTGGGACTTGTTGGGCCCACATCCCCAGGGGTCTGCCCACCAGGGAAAGCACCAAAGCCTATACCCCTAGAGACTCACTGACACAGGGCAGTCCCTGGGAAGGCAAGCAGCGAGGCTGGGAGGACATAACATTTACTGGGTACGATAATCTCCTTCAGTCACTTCCTTGTAGCTTATCAGTCCCATGCTTTTTATTAACACAAATTGTCTTTAGGCGAGGCAGAGATATATACCTCAAAGGGTCAGGTTTCATACACAGAGTCCACTGTCAGAATGGGGAGAATTAGCCTATGACTGTTCAGATGTTTGGCCAGTAGGACGCAATAACATGTAGATTAAGATGCCCTGAGCTATTTGGCAGCAAGCAATCATCCCTTTTCAGGTTTGGGGTAATGCCTTCAACCATTCCCAACAGGTGATAACATATGTGACTCAGCCCTTGTTGAGTCCCCAAGTTCCATCAACATTTTGATGAAATTCTTGCAATTATGACATGCTGGAATTGGCTTCCAGCACTTGCCCAGTTTCTTTGCCTTCTGGTCCCCCTATTATGCAGAAGTTGTTTCCTTTCGTGTTGTCCCAAAGCTCCCTTAGGCTCTTCTCTTGTTTTTTAAGTTTTTTTTTTTTCCATCTGTGCTCTGCTTGGGTGTTTTTTCCTACCTTGTCTTTTAGCTCAGTGATACAGACCTCAGCTTCTTCTAGCTTACTGTTGATGCTTTCTGTTGTGTTCTGTATTGCAGCAATGTCATACTTCATTTCTCCTTGGTTCTTCTTAAATTCCTCTTGATTCTTACACTTGTTGAATTTGTCTTCCATACTTTTTAGAGTCCTTATGACAATTACTCTGAATTCTTTCTCTGACAAATTGCTTGCATCTATTTTGTTTACTTTCTCTTGTGGTGATTCCTCCTTTTCTTTCACATGGGGGCTGTTTTTTGTCTCCTCATTTGTCTCCTCTCAGGGTGTCTTTGTTTGTGGCCCACTATCTATCATGTTAACCAAAAGGCACCAAATACAACTTGACAAGGCACGACATAGTGGGAACAAAACACAAGTGCATTCACGACACCGATAACCCCAAATAAAGGTGAACACCAGAGAAAAGAGACTTTAGGGAGAGAAAAGAGTGCAAAAATGCTATTGAGAAAAGGAAAAAAAAAGTAAGAGAGAAAAGAAAAAGAGGGGACAGTTAAATCCGGCAGGAGCAGCAGAGGCTGGCAGACCAGGCTCTCTGGGACAGGGAGAGACTACCACCGCTGCCACCACTCCCCGGTCTGCTGGACTCGGGCACAGAGCCCATGTCATCTTGAAGGGGAGAGCAGCCTCTTCTAGGAACTCATCAGCACCCCCACCCAGACAGGCCTGGGATACTGCCCGCAACCCAGCAGCCACCCCAGCCGAAATCCTGCTGCCCACCCGCAGACTTGCAGACCCTGGGATCTCCACCTCCAAAGGAGCAACTTGCCTGCAGCAGTAAGTGCAGCCTCCCCGCCCCCCCCACGCCCCCCCCCCCCCAGCTGCAGACCTCCGACATCGCATTCGCCCATCTCCAGAGCGCAGGTCTCCCAGGCACACCACTCCATAGACTTCTCTTAGGAGTCACTGTGAGCCCCAGCTGGGTGTGATTTTGTACAGACACAGGCGCACTGCCCCCCAGTAGAAATTCTGAATTCCCTCTGCCTGAATAACTGCCCCCACACACCCAGCTGCGCAACTTAAGCACCAGGGCCCTTCAGCGCCAGGGTGCCTCAGAGTGCATCAGAGCTCAGCGCCCGGCAAAGGAACTGCCACAGTTGCTCATTCCCCCTGAGCCCATCTATCCACAGGTCACTTTGGGAAGCCACAGTGAACCTCCAATGGGTCCGATCTTGGACAAATAGGGACACACTCCCCTGGGCAGTAGAAATTCTGAATTCACCCATCCTGAATACCTGTCCAAGACACCTCAATTAAGCGTGCCAGGGCCCTTCAGAGTGCTTCAGTGCGCGGGCGCTAGCAAACTCCCTGCAGGTACTTCTGTGTGCCACCACCAGGAACGCGCGCCTATGCACCACAGGTGCATCATCAAAAATTGAGTTTCCCCACCCCACAGCTGCAGAACTCTGGACACTACAGTTGCATGCTTTTCCAGAGTGCAGGTCTCCCAAGACCACCACTCCACAGGCAGCCCTGGGGCCCCGCTGGACACACACTTAAACAAACAGGGGTGCACTGCTAGGCTGTAGAAACGCTGAATTCCCTCTTCTGGGATAACTGCCCACAGACACTGCAATCCAGTGGCTTCAGTGACAGAGCCCTTCAGAGTGTGTCAGTACACCTTGCTGGCAAACACACCACAGGTGCCCCTGTGAACTGCCGCTAGGATCGCGTATATCCAACAACAGAGGCAGCAGCAAAAGCTGAGTCTTCCCACCCCACAACTACAGAACTCTAGACACCACAGTCATGCCTTTCCAGAATGCAGGCCTCTTGAACTCCACCACCCCAACATATGGTTCCTGGGTGCCACTGTGAGACCCTGCTGGGCACGCATGATTTCAACCAAGGGCACAAGACAGCAAAAATTGGGAAACCAACCTCCATGGCTGCTGACTTCTAGACACCTCAGTTGCACCTTTCCAGCTTGCAGGCCTACATCAAGAGAACCCAAATAGCTCAAGTAGGGAGCTACACTAGACTACCAAGCTCAGGAGACCTGAGAGGTCACACCAGTAGCACCATACCCAATAGAAACTGGGTAGCAAAGCAATCAGAGATACAATTAAAATATTACAGCAAAACATGGGAAGACAAAAAAAGCAATCCACAAAGGAAAGAAAAAGAGAAATCACCAGAAAGGGAGTTAAATGAAATTGAGGCTACTAACTTATCCGAGAAAGAATTCAGAGTAATGGTTATAAGGATGCTCAAATGGCTGGATGAAAAATACACACAACTCAATGAGAATTATAAGGAGCTGAATGAGAATGTCACCAACATGAAAAAGAACCAAGAGGAAATGAATAACGACATAGCTGCAATTAAGAACAAAATGGGCCCTGACCGGTTTGGCTCAGTGGATAGAGCGTCGGCCTGCGGACCGAGAGGTTCCAGGTTTGGTTCCGATCAGGGGCGTGTGCCTTGGTTGTGGGCACATCCCCGGTGGGAGGTGTGTAGGAAGCAGCTGATCAATGTTTCTGGCTCTCTGTCCCTCTCCTTCTTCTCTGTAAAAAATAAAATATACATTTTTTTAAAAAAGAACACAATGGAAGGCTTAAACAGCAGACTAGAAGAGGCTGAGGACCACATCAGCGAATTAGAAGACAAGGTAGGAAAAAAACACACGAATACAGGAGCAACTGTAAAAAGAAAACTTAAAAAGCAAGAGGAGAGCCTAAGGGAGCTTTGGGAAAACGCAAAACAATACAACATTCACTTAATAGGGGTACCAGAAGCAGAGGAGGAGAAGCAAGGAATAGAAATCCTGTTTGAAGAAATAATGACAGAAAACTTCCCTGATACTGGCAAGAAAAAACTACACAAGTCCAAGAAGCACATAGAGTGCCAAACAAGATGAACCCCAAAAGACCAACACCAAGACACATCATAATTAAATTGGCAAACACCAACGACAAAGTAAGAATCTTAAAGGCTGCCAGAGAGAGACAGAAAGTTACCTACAAGGGATCTCCTATTAGAATATCAGCTGACTTCTCAACAGAAACACACCAGGCAAGAAGGGAATGGAATGAAATATGCAAAGTGATGCAAAGCAAGGGAATAAATCCAAGAATACTATACTCAGCAAGGCTATCATTCAAAATTGAAGGTGGAATCAGGAGCTTCACAGACAAAAAAGGGCTAAGAGAGTTTATTACCACCAAGCCAGCAATGCAAGAAATGCTAAAGAGACTGCTGTAAAAAGAAGAAACAGAAAGACAAGAAGAAACACAAGCATTAAGAATAACAATGACCACAAGTAAGTACTTTTCAATAATAACATTAAATGTAAATGTATTAAATGTTCCAATCAAAAGACACAGGGTAGCTGAGTGGATAAGAAAACATGACCTATATATTTGCTGTCTGCAAGAGACCCACCTCAGAACAAAGGATTCACACAGACTGAGAGTGAAGGGATGGAAAAAAAATTTTTAGGCAAATGAAAATGAGAAAAAAGCTGGGGTTGCAATACTTATATCTGACAAAATAGACCTTAAAGTAAAGGCTATAAGAACAGATAAGGAAGGCCACTACATAATACTAAAGGGAGCAATTCAAGAAGAAGATAAAACTTTGGTAAACATATATGCACCCAATACAGGAGCACCCAAACACATAAAACAACTTCTGGAAGATATCAAGGGAGAGATAGATAGCAATGCAGTCATAGCAGGGGACTTTAATACCCCACTGGCACCACTGGATAAAGACTCTAAACAAAAAACCAGGAAAGAAACAGCAATCCTAAATGACTCACTAGATCAGAGGTCCTCAAACTTTTTAAACAGGGGGCCAGTTCACTGTCCCTCAGACCGTTGGAGGGTCGGACTATAGTTTAAAAAAACAACTATGAACAAGTTCCTATGCACACTGCACATATCTTATTTTGAAGTAAAAAAATAAAACGGGAACAAATACAATATTTGTAATTGCAAGTGGTCCGTGGGCCATAGTTTGAGGACCCCTGCACTAGATCAAATGGACTTAATTGACATCTTCAGAAAATTTCACCCCAAAGCTACAGAATATACATTCTTTTCCAGTGCACATGGGACATTTTCAAAGATAGACCATATATTAGGACACAGGAAGTCTCTTCAAATTCAAGGGAATAGAAATCATAACAAGCATCTTCTCAGATCACAATGGCATAAAACTAGAAATCAACTACAATAAAAACATTGAAAAAAATCAAACACTTGGAGGCTAAATAGAATGCTATGAAACAATGACTGGGTTACCAGAGAGATCAAAGAAGAAATAAAAAGCATCCTGGAAACAAATGACAATGGAAACACAACAATCCAAAATCTTTGGGACTCAATGAAAGCAATCCTGAGAGGGAAGTTCATAGCTCTACCGGCCTACCTCAAAAAACAAGAAAAACTGGTAATAAATGATCTAACCCTACAACTCAAAGAGTTAGAAAGAGAGCAACAAGAAAAGCCCACAGTATCCAGAAGGAAGGAAATAATAAAGATCAGAGCAGAAATAAACGACATAGAGACCAAAAGAAAAAACAATGCAAAAGATCAATGAAACCAAGAGCTGGTTCTTTGAAAGGATTAAAAAGATTGATGAACCTATCGCCAGGCTCACCAAGAAACAAAGAGAAAGGACCCAAATAAACAAAATCAGAAATGAAAGAGGTGAAGTAACAACAGACCCTACTGATATACAAAGGATTGTCAAAAAATACTACGAACAACTCTACTCCAACAAACTGGACAACCTCGATGAAACGGACATATTCCTAGAAAAATACAAGCCTCCAAAACTCAATCAAGAAGAATCAAACAATCCTGAATAGGCCAATAATTACTGATGAAATTGAAATAGTAATAAAAAAAACTTCCAGCCAACAAAAGCACTGGACCAGCTGGCTTCACAGGGGAGTTTTACCAAACATTCAAAGAAGAACTAAAGCCAATCCTTCTTAGACTATTCCAAAAAATTCAAGAGGAAGGCACACTTCCAAGATCTTTCTATAAAGCCAGCATTACCCTAATCCCAAAAACAGATAAAGACACCACAAAGAGAGAGAATTGCAGGCCAATATCTCTGATGAACATAGATGCTAAAATTCTCAACAAAATTCTAACAAACCAGATCCAGCATTACATTAGAAAGATCATACACCATGACCAAGTGGGATTTATTCCAGGAATGCAAGGCTAGTACAATATCCGCAAATCAATAAACGTGATACATCACATAAAGAAGTTGAGCTACAAAAATCACATAATCATATCGATTGATGTAGAAAAGGCATTTGACAAAGTCCAACACCCTTTCTTGATAAAAACTCTCAGCAAAGTGGGAATAGAGGGATCATACCTCAAGATAATAGAAGCCTTATATGACAAACCTACAGCCAACATCATACTCAATGGACAAAAACTAAAACCATTTTCCTTAAAAACAGGAACAAGACAGGGATGCCCACTTTCACCACTCCTGTTCGACATAGTTCTGGAAATGCTAGCCAAAGCGATTAGACAAGAAGAAGAAATAAAAGTCATCCCAACTGGAAAAGAAGACATAAAATTGTCATTATTCGCAGATGACATGATACTGTACTTAGAAAACCCTAAAGACTCCATCAAAAAATTATTAGACCTAATAAATGAATTTCGCAATGTAGCAGGATACAAAATTAACACCAAGAAATCTATGGCATTTTTATACGGCAATAGTTAACTCACAGAAAGAGAAATTAAAAAAACAATCCCATTTACCATTGCACCAAAAAAATTAAGATACCTAGGAATAAACTTAACTAAGGAGATAAAAGACCTCTACGCGGAAAACTACAGGGCATTGACAAAAGAGATAGAGGAAGACATAGACAGATGGAGGAACATACCGTGTTCATGGATTGGTAGAATCAACATCATCAAAATGTCCATACTACCCAAAGCAATCAATAGATTCAATGCACTCACCATTAAAATACCAACAGCATAATTCACAGACCTAGAATGAACTCTCCAAAAATTCATCTGGAATGATAATAATAATAATAAAAAAACACAAATAGCTGCTGCATTCTTGAGAAAAAAGAACAAAGTAGGTGGGATCTCAATACCAGATATCAAGCTGTATTACAAAGCCACTGTTCTCAAAACTGCCTGGTACTGGCACAAGAACAGGCATATAGACCAATGGAATAGAATAGAGAACCCAGAAATCGACCCAAACCACTATGCTCAATTAATATTTGACAAAGGAGGCAAGAACATACAATGGAGTCAAGACAGGCTCTTCAATAAATGGTGCTGGAAAATTTGGTCAGACACATGCAAAAAAAATGAAACGAGACCACCAACTTACACCATACACAAAAATAAACTCAAAATGGAAAAAGGACTTAAACATATGATGGGAAACCATAAAAATATTAGAGAAATCCACAGGTAGCAAAATCTCAGATATATGCTGAAGGAATTTCTTCACTGACACAGTTCCTAGGGCAATGGAAACTAATGAGAAAATAAACAAATGGGACTATATCAAAATAAAAAGCTTCTGCACAGCAAAAGAAGCCATCAACAAAACAATAAGAAATCCCTCACCATGAAAGAACATATTTGCCAATGTTATCTCAGATAAGGGTTTAATCTCCAACATTTACAGGGAACTCATACAACTTAACAAAAGGTAGATAAACAGCCCAATCAAAAAATGGGCAACAGACCTAAATAGACACTTTTTGAAAGAGGACATACATAAGGCTGAGAGACATATGAAAACATGCTCAAAGTTGCTAAGCATCAGAGAGATGCAAATCAAAATGACAATGAGGTACCATCTCACACCTGTCAGAATGGCTATCATCAACAAATCTATAAATGACAAATGCTGGCGAGGATTCGTAGAAAAAGGAACCCTTGTTCACTGCTGGTGGGAATGCAAACTGGGGCAGCCACTGTGGAGAACAGTATGGAGTTTCCTCACAAAACTAAAAATGGAACTTCCATTTGATTCAGTGATCCCACTTCTAGGAATATATCCCAAGAAACCAGAAACACCAATCAAAAAGGATATATGCACCCCTATGTTCATAGCAGCAGAATTTACAATAGCTAATATTTGGATCAGCCTACGTGCCCATCAGCAGATGAATGGATTAGAAAACTGTGGTACATCTACACAATGCTGCTGTAAAAAGGAAGGAACTTCTACCATTTGCAACAGCATGGATGGAGCTGGAGAACATTATGCTAAGTGAAATAAGTCAGTCAGAAGATAAATATCACATGCTGTGACTCATTTGTGGATTATAATGAACAACATAAACCGATGAACAAAAACAGATGTAGAGACAGAGAAGCATCGATCAGATGCTCAAAACTCAGAGGGAAGGTAGGGGAGGGTTGGGGTGAGGGAGAGAGATCAACCAAAGAACTTGTATGCATGCACATAAGCATAAGTGATGGATGTGGACAACTGGGGATGAGGGTGAGGGCAGGATTGGGGGGAATGAGAGGACGTTGGGGGGATAAAGTCACATTTTTAATATCTTAATCAGTAAAGAGAAAATAAATTTTAAAATGGGGGGAAACTGTAATCCAGAATACTATACTTGGCAAGGTTATATTTTATTTTATTTTTAAAAATATATTTTATTGATTTTTTACAGAGAGGAAGGGCGAGGGATTGAGAGTTAGAAACATCGATGGGAGAGAAACATCAATCAGCTACCTCCTGCACACCCACTACTGGGGATATGCCTGGAACCAAGGTACATGCCCTTGTCCGGAATCAAACCTGGGACCCTTCAGTCCACAGGCCGACGCTCTATCCACTGAGCCAAACTGGTTAGGGCACCAGGTTATATTTTAGAATTGAAAGAGAGACACTGAGTTTTCCAGGCAAGCAAAAAATAAAGAATATTGCCACTACTGAAATGGCTTAATAAGAAATTTTAGTGGGTCTTCTTTATGCAGAAAACAAACCAGAAATAAGAAAATACAGGTACGAAAAAAATCTCACTAAAGAGAAATATATAATAAATACATTAAATCAACTACTTAAAAGCTAATATGATAGTTAAAAGACAAAAAATAAGAAATTAACTATAATTAAAATAAATAGTCAGAGGATACAGAAAACAAAAAGTTGTTATTAAACAGAACATCAAAAACATAAAGCATGGAGGGGGGAATACAAATGTAGACCTTGTAGAATGTGTTTGAACTTAAATGCCTATCTATATCTATAGACTACTATAGATATAGACTACTATAGATATAGATAGATATATAAGAACATATGGTAGCTACAAACCAAAAACCTACAAAAATACAGAAGAAAATAAGAAAGAAAACCTAAAAAAAAAAAAAAAAAAAAAAAAAAAACACTAAAGAAGACCAGCAAATCAAAAGGAAAGAGATCAAGCTACGAATAAAGGAACACTGAACAACAAAATCAACCCAAAAAACAATGAACAAAATGGAAACAAAATGGAAAATCAATAATTACTTTAAATGTAAATTTACTAAATGATTCAATCAAAAGACATACGATAGCAGAATGGATACAAAATAAATGAAAACAAGACCCATGTATGTGCTGCACATAAGATAACCACTTCAAATAGAAACACACTCACAAACTAAGAATGAAAGGATGGAAAAAGATAGCCCATGAAAATAAAAACAAAAAGAACGCTGTGGTAGCAACAGTCGTATCAGACAAAATGAACCTTAAAACAAATAATGTAAAAAGACACAAAGAAGAACATTACATCATTATGAAAAGTTCAATCAGAGAAGAGGTTATAACATTTGTAAATATGCTCCCAAGTTTATTAAGCAAATATTAATTGTCATAAAGGTAGGAATTAACAGTTATACAATAATAGTTGGAGGCTTTAATACCCCACTTACCTTAAGGCAGTGGTTGGCAAACTGCGGCTCATGAGCCACATGCGACTCTTTGGTCCCTTGAGTGTGGCTCTTCCACAAAATACCGACTTCTGCGCATGGGCCACGAAGTTTCAATAGCACTGTACGTGTGCGCCCACACATGGTATTTTGTGGAAGAGCCACACTGAAGGGGTCAAAGAGCCACATGTGGCTCGTGGGCCGCAGTTTGCCGACCACTGCCTTAAGGAATAGATCATCCAGACAAAATTTATAGGAAATAATGTTCTTAAATGCCACATTAGACCAGATTGACTTAACATATATTTTTAGACCCTTTTCATTTCAAAACTGCAGAATACACATTTTTTCCCAAGTGCATATGGAACATTTTCCAGTTTAGACCTCATGTTATACCACAAAACAATCCTCAATAATTTAGGAAGATTGAAATTATATCAACCGTATATTTTGACCACAGTGGAATGAAACTATAAATCAACTACAGGGAAAAAAACTGGAAAACATACAAATGCAAAGAAATTAAACCACATGCTTCTACACAACCAATGGATAAAAGATGAAATTAAAAAGAAATTTTAAAACTACCTTGAGACAAATGAAAATTAAAACACCACTTTTCAACATATATGGGATGCAAAAAAAATATTTTTATTGACTTTATTGGGAAGACATTAATAAATGTTAATAAAATTAAATAGGTTTTAGGTAAACAATTTTAAATACATCACCTATATATTATGTGTTCACCACCCCAAGTCGTATCCTTCCATCATCATTTATCCCCATCATACTGCTGTTTGTGTCTGTTCTTTTCTTTGCTTAATTCCTTCACAGTTTTCACTTCGCCTTCAATCCCTTGCTCTTTGTATCTATGAGTCTGTTTCCATTTCGTTTGTTAGTTTATTTTGTTCATTATATTCTACACTAGGGGCCCAATGCATGAATTCGTGCACCTTCAAAGGAACTGTGGGCTGCAAGGCTGTGGTGGGCACAGGGGCAAGTCTCAGCCCATCCTCCGAGCCCCTGCCTGGCCCCTCTAGCTGCAGGCCCCAGTCCCCTGTCTGCTGGTGATTGGGACCAGCACCAGCAGTGGGTGCGAGTGGCAGCTGCTGCCCTGATCACCCCTCAGGAGCAGGGGGAAGTGGAGAAGCCCTCAGGGTTGATCAGAGCCAGCAGCCACTGCTCGCACCTGCTGATGGTGCTGAGCGATCAGGACCAGTGCCAGGCGCCAGCAGTGGGTGTGAGTGGCAGCTCCAGCACCAGCTGCGGGTGTGAGAGAGGCCATCACCATCAGCGGGTGCGAGAGGTGGCTGCCAGCCCCAATCTCCCCTCAGGAGCAGAGGGAAGGGGGAAGCCCTAAGGGGCGAGTGGGGCCGGCACCTGCAGCAGGTGAGAGTGCTGGATGGGACCATGGTGCACGGGAGCAAAGAATTTTCAGTAACCACCAGAGGTTCGCCCCGATGACAGCAACTGGCGCCCCACCTAGGTCTGGCACCCCTGCTCACCTGCTCCACCATCCCGCTGTGGCTGACGCCTGCCATGTTCTGCGCTCTGCCACCTGCTGCTGATGCCCACGCGTGCCCTTGGTGGTCAGTGCATGTCATAGTGACCAGTTGTTTGGTTGCTCCGCCGTTTGGTCTATTTGCATATTAGGGTTTTATATATATACTAGAGGCCTGGTGCATGAAATTCATACACTTGGCCTGTGCCCTCTCGCAGTCTGGGAGCTCTTAGGGGATGTCTGACTGACATCCAGGGGGAGAGGGCCTAAGCCAGCAGTCAGACATCTTTAGCGCTGCTGATGAGGTGGTAGAGGTTCCCGCCACCACTGCTGTGCTCACCAGCCATGAGCCCAGCTTCTGGCTGAGCAGCGCTCCCTTTATAGGAGCACACTGACCACCAGGGGGCAGCTCCTGCACTGAGTGTTTGCCCCCTGATGGTCAGTGCGCATCATAGCAACCGGTCGTTTTGCATATTAACCTTTTATTATCCTATCTAATGAAAGAGAAACATGGTAATTAGCGTATGACCGCTACCCTTCCCATTGGCTAATCAGGGCAATATGCAAATTAACTTCCAGCCAAGATGGCGGCCAGCAGCCAGGCAGCTTGAAACTAACATGAGGCTTGCTTGCTTCAGTGACGGAGGACTCCAACGTTCCCCGCCTGCCGCTGCAGGCCTCTGAGCTGCAACTCTAAGCAACTATGTTACAAATATAGAAGCTAAACAAAACCCCAGAAACCTGCTTTGGTCCTTCGGGCTTCAGCCAGCAGGATCGCAACATTGTTTCAAATACAGAAGGTAAACAAAGGCCAGAAACCTGCTTTCAGTAGCGGAGGCCTAAGAGCTGGAGTCAAGCCTCAGAGCTAAAGCTGGCCCAGAATAAAAAAAAAAAAGAAAAAAAGGAGCGGTTGGGAGCTTCAGTCACCCACCAGCCTGAAAACAGCCCTCAGCCCCTCACCCAGACTGGCCAGGCATCCCATTGGGGACCCCCACCCTGAAGGGTGTGTGACCAGCTGCAAACAGCCATCATACCCTCACCCAGGCTGGCCAGACACCCCAGTGGGGACCCCCACCCTGGTCCAGGACACACTTCAGGGCAAACCAGCTGGCCCCCACCCGTGCACCAGGCCTCTATCCTATATAGTAAAAGGGTAATATGCCTCCCAGCTCCGGGATCAGCAGAGCCGTGAGGCCTCCCGGCACCAGGATCAGTGTGACAGAGGGCAGCACCCAAACCCCCTGACTGCCCTGCGGCTCTGTGTGTGACAGGAGGCGGGGCCACAACCTCCCTATCTGCCCTGCTCTGTTTGTGACAGGGGAAGGTTCCCCAAACCCCTGATCAGCCCTGCTCTGTGCCTGATAGGGGGGACCTCCCCAACCCCCTGATTGCCCTGCGGCTCTGTGTGTCACAGGGTGTGGCACCCCAACCCCCTGATCGGCCCTGCTCTATGTGTGACAGGGAGCAGCTCCCCAATCCCCTGATCGGCCCTGCTCTGTGTGTGACGGGGTAGAGCCATAACCTCCCCATTGGCCCTGCCCTGAGTGTGAGAGTGGCGGCACCCCAACCCCCTGATCGGCCCTGCTCTGTGAGTGATAAAGGGCGGCGCCCCAACCCCCACCCCACAGGCCCTGCTCTGTGTGTGATGGGGTAGAGCCATAACCTCCCCATCAGCCCTACCCTGAGTGTGACAGTGGCAGTGCCCCTACCCCCTGATCCGCCCTGCTCTGTGTGTGACAGGGGGCGGTGCCCCAACTCCCCTATTGGCCCTACTCTGTGAGTGACAGGGGGGAGCTCCCCAACCCACTGATCCGCCCTGCTCTGTGCGTGACAGGGGGCAGCGCCCCAACCCCCTGATTGGCCCTGCTCTGTGCATGACAGGGGGTGGCGCCACAACCTCTCCATGGACCCTGCCTTGAGTGTGACAGGGGGCGGTGCCCCAACCCCCCAATCGGCCCTGCTCTGAGCCCTACCAGGGGCTGCACCTAGGGATTGGGCCTGCCCTCTGCCACCCCGGAGCATGACTAAACCAGCAGGTTGTTATCTCCTGAGGGGTCCCAGACTGCGAGAGGGCACAGGCCAGGCTGAGGGACCCCCCCTTCCCCCCCCGAGGGCACAAATTTTTGTGCACCGGGCCTCTAGTATAGGATAGATATAAGTAAAATCATATGGTGCTTGTCTTTCTTTGATTGGGTCTTTTCACTTAGCATAATAGTCTCCAGGTTCATTCATGCTGTCTAAAGGGAACTTAATAGCTATACAAACCTACCTCACAAAACAAGAAAAATCCCAAAGTAAACAATATAACTTTACCTTATAAAAGTAGAAATCAAGCCTGACTGGTGTGGCTGGATGATTGAGAGTCAAACCATAAATTAGGAGTTCATGGTTCAATTCCTGATCAGGGTACATGCCCAGGTTGCTGGCTTGATTCCCAGTAGGGGGATGCAGGAGACAGCTGATTGATGATTCTCTCTCATCGTTGATGGAAACAGCAATTCTACTTCTGGGTATTTGCCTGCAGAGAACAAAATATCTAATTTAAAAGATATGTGCTCCTCTATGTTAATCGCAGCATTGTTTCTAACAGACAATAAACCTATGTTTTCATCGATAGATAAATGGAAAAAGAAGATGTGCTATATATATGGAATATAACACAACAATAAAAAAGAATGAAACCTTGCTATTTGAGAAAATGTGGATGGACATAGAGGGCATTATGCTAAGTGAAATAAGTCAGAAAAAGACTAATACTCTATAGTTTCACTTATGTGTGGAATCTATAAAAACAACAGGCGAGTAAACGAAACAAAACAAAATAAAAACAGACTCATATAAACAGATCAAACTAATGGTTGCCAGAGGGGATGAGAGTGGGGTACAGGTGAAAAGGTTAAAGGGGAAAATAATCAACAATCCTCTATAAAAAAAGGGGTAATATGCAAATTGCCACCTTGACTGAGAGTTTGACCAGGAGTTCAACCAGGTGGCAGGGCTGGCCTACCAACCACCAGCAGCCCCTCCCCCCAGACGGCTCCCCCACCCTGATCGGAGGCAGGGCCAGCTGGCCAACCTCCCACGTCCCTTCCCCGCAGCGGCCAGCCAGATCGGCCCTGATTGGGCGAGCTGACCAGACCCCACCCATGCACAAATTCATGCACCGGGCCTCTAGTATTATGATAAGTTTGCATGATAAGAGATGATTACTAGACTTAGTGTGGTGATCCTATTGTAAGGTGTATAAATGTCAAATCACTATAGTTTTACATCCAAAACTCATATAGTATTGTATACCATCTACACTTAAATATCAAACATAAAATACTTGAAAAGCAAGAAAAATGCTCAAATTAAAATACATATAGTAACAAAAAATCCTGCTTTCTATATTTCAAAAAAGTCTTTGAGTCCAATTTTGCTGGGATCTGATAATATGATATATTTTTTAAAATATATTTTATTGATTTTACAGAGAGGAAGGGAGAGGGATAGAGAGCTAGAAACATTGTTGAGATGTCGATCAGCTGCCTCCTGCATGCCCCCTACTGGGGATTAAGCCCACAACCAAAGTACATGCCCCTGACTGGAATTGAACCCTAGATCCTTCAGTCCATGGGCTGACACTTTATCCACTGAGCCAAATCATTTATGATGATATGCTAGTTAAAACGTCTACATCTTTTGATGTTGCCTATAAATATGCCAGGAGTTAGTATGCTAGCTCTCTGATTTTCAACAGCTTTACAGATGAAGACATTATAATCATTTTTGATCATGTAGTTCATATAATAATTGCTTGGCTTTCAGGGCTAAGTTCAGCTGACAATTTGCTTGCATGTCATCTAACCAATTAATACAGATGGATTCAAAAATCTATTATGAGAAATACATAGAAGGAAAATATAGAAGTTTTAAGTGACCTCTCCAAATAATATCCCACACAATTACTTCTTCATATAAAATTATTAATAATGAAATAAAACTCTATTAACAAAATTGCTGAGATGGTTATTATAAAACTAGAGGCCCAGTGCATAAAAATTCGTGTACTTGAGGGGGGCGGGGAGGCTCAGCCCAGCCTGCACCCTCTCGCAGTCTGGGAGCCCTTGGGGGATGTCCGACTGCCAACTTAGGCCCGCTCCCCACCGGCAGTTGGACATCCTAGTGCTGCCGCAGAGGCAGGAGAGGCTCCCGCCACTGCCCCTGCGTTTGTCAGCTGTGAGCCTGGCTTCTTATGAGTGGCGCTCCCCCTGTGGGAGCACACTGATCACCAGGGTGCAGCTCCTGCATTGAGCATCTGTCCCTTGGTGGTCAGTGCACATCATAGCAACAGGTCGTTCCGCCGTTGGGTCAATTTGCATATTAGCCTTTTATTATATAGGATAACCATAGCATGAATGGAAGTTTTTCTAAATTGTGTTCCTTATTCATTTTCATTTTTTATTCTTAATTGATTAAAGTATTACATATGTCTCCTTTTTCCCCCATTGACCTCTCCCAGACCACTCCCACCCCCCAGCACATGCTCTCACCCACCCTAGTGTCTGCGTTCATTGGTTATGCTTATATGCATGCATACAAGTCCTTTGGTTTATCTCTTACCTCCTGTACCAGGTCTTCCCTCTGAGGTTTGACAGTCTGTTTGATGCTTCTCTGTCTCTGGATCTATTTTTGTTTATCAGTTTAATGTTGTTAATTATATCCCACAAATGAGTGAGATCATGTGATATTTATCTTTCTCTGACTGACTATCGCTTCTCAGCCTTTTGGCTAAGATCAAGTGTAGTATCTTTCTCTGACTGGATTATTTTGCTTAGCATAATGCTCTCCAGTTCCATCCATGCTGTTGCAAATGGTAAGAGTTCCTTCTTTTTTACAGCAGCGTAGTATTCCATTGTGTAGATATACCACAGTTTTCTAATCCATTCATCTGCTGATGGGCACTTAGGCTGTTTCCAAATCTTAGCTATTATAAATTGTGCTGCTATGAACATAGGGGTGCATATCTCCTTTCTGATTGGTGTTTCTAATTTCTTTGGATATATTCCTAGAAGTAGGATTGCTGGGTCAAATGGGAGTTCCATTTTTAATTTTTTGAGGAAACTCCACACTGTTTTCCACAGTGGCTACATGTGGGAAACTGATATAGGGTTAAGCCTCGGACTGACCTGCTGGCAAAGTCACAAACAAGTCCAGCTTAGAGGGCACAGTCCTCTTAGCATAATTAAGCTTGACCTTATAACACTCCCTAGATCTTATCTGGGAATCTAATGGGCTGAGGAAGTGCAGGAAGTATAACCATGGTGTAAACAAGTGAAACTCACAAGAAAAGTGTAACTTTGGTAACCACTGCCTTGTTTACCGCTCACTATAAAAAACTTGGTGAGGCCCGAGCACAGTGGAAATCCTTCCTCTTGAGTTGGACTTGCCGCCTGGTCCCCCAATATTCCCAAATTACCTCCTGTCTTTTCTTTTTCATTTGTTGTGCGGCTCCTCTTCCAGACCTGAACCCTGAACCACGCAGGACGTAGAGGGAAACACTTATGACAGCTACACCAGTCTGCATTCCCACCATCAGTGCACCAGGGTCTCTTTTCTCCACATCCTCGCCAGCACTTGTCGTTTGTTGATGATAGCCATTCTGACAGGTGTGAGATGGTACCTCATTATCGTTTTGATTTGCATCATTCCCATCACTGTATCTACACAGCACTGTTCTTTATTAAATTAAACCTAATTTAAAAAACTAAGGATCTGTCTGGGTAAAAACATTTAACAGATTTAAATATTTTATGTTAGAGCATAAAATTAGAGGTCACTGATAAAAAGAAATTGCAAAACTTTCTTGTGATTTTGCTAATATCAAAATGTTCTACACATTCTGATTTTGTTTAAAATTTAAAATGCTTTTGTATTGACAGAATATTGTCAATGTTTATTGTGCTATCATGCTTTGTTTTCGAATTAAGTCTTAAAGTTTGTTTATATCAGGTGTTTAACAAGAAGGCACTGTGTTATTATAATAAATGTATGTATCTTTGAATAGTAAAATAACTTTTGATCCATATGACATTGTGGGGGCACTTATAGTGGGGCAATACTTACAAGATATGTTTGTTTAGGAGGGTGCTCTTATATAACCAGTATTATCATAATGACCCTCAAGCAAAGACAAAATCGGAGGCTTGGAAATTGGGAACTCAGTTAAGGAGAATCTGTCTTGGACCTTGATGTAGCGCTCTCTCTCTCTCTCTCTCTCTCTCTCTCTCTCTCTCTCTCTCTCTCTCACACACACACACACACACACACACACACACACACACACACATATATGTTAGGGTGGAAGCTGGAAACTATGGGATCTGATATTGGGAATTTGTTAACATGTATTTATGCTTTTTAGTGCGTGTGTATTTCCCAATTGTTTTCCTTTAGCATATCTGAGGGAAGCTTACAGGTTTCCAAAAGACAACTGCGTTTTAAAGGATCAGAGCATACAAAGTGCATAGAGCACATATGGGGCTTAGGGATGATTATTGCAGTGATAATTCAAGCTAAAGATGCTTAAGGAATGGTAAATTCAGGGTGTCATGCTCAAGCCACTTGGTTAATACTCATTCCCATCTAGAAATTCTCCTACTGGGTTTAAATCTTGGAATTCTTAGATTTGGTTTTATTGAGTGAGGCATCTTCATTGCTTTGGGCATTCTTGACTTGACCCCACCTATTTTTGGAGGCTTGGTACTTTCCCATAGAGGTCCCAACATGCTTTTCTGGTTACTAACCAGCAGGTGGAGATTTGACTCCCCTAGTGTTTTCATGGGCAAACTGTCTCTTTTGCCAACCAGGAAATTTTTCCAAAGCAGAGTTCAAAAGGTTTGCTTCTACATTATATCTCTACTCCCACCCACTCCTACTTCAGTACCCATATGGTTAGCACATAGAAAGTTTTCAATAATTTTTAACTTATACCCTGAGAACTGAGAAGGGTTCCTGGTGGCTAAAAACAAACAAACAAACAAACAAGCAAAAACCCACACAAAAACAGCAAGAACAACGACAACAAAAAACAGCCTAGCAGTCATTTCCACACAGGAGACACTCATGCAAACTACACTTCAGGGAGAAGCCTGCACTGACTGGTGCGTCTGTGCACTGAACTTCCTGCTGCACTGTGTTGCTGCCATATGAGCCAGCCCTTATAAAGGAGTTCCTGGAGTCCTAGTCCAACCAATAGGACTGGGATTCCCCATTCAATCAGAGCTGCGCAGCTCCGGCAGAGTGGCTGTACTCTGTCCAATCAGGATATGCCTTTTGGATCTATCAAACTTTGAGGATTTGGCATCCTCATTTGCATGAGGATGAACCAATCAGGAGCCAGGAGCAGGGACTTCCCTTCTTATAAGCCATCTCCCCTCTGCCTCTGAGGGGAGACTGCATTTCCCCAGCTGAAGACTGATGACTGCATTTCCCCAGCTGAAACTGAAACATTGAAGATGGCTCACCAGACCAGAGCAGACCTGTGTGGAGTAGACAGAGTGGAGCAGAGCTGCTTAGCTGAAGAGGGCCTGGCCCCAGGTGAAAGGGCGAGGGCTATGCCCTCCATCTTGCCCCGTACCCTCCATGTTGGGGCAGCCGCCATGTGCTCAGGAAAGTACCTTCTTCCCGGAAGCCCAGGCCCCTGCTGGCCACGCCCGGGATTTCTTTAAACTAACCAATGACAATCAAGGGACGTGCGCGCCATAGAGATGACCACATCCTGTGTAAGAAGACCCGACTGGCGCCTGGCCAATCGTCAGGGCCCACAGTCAGCTCCCCTCCCCTCACTCCACCCCCTATTAAAACCCTGTTTCTCCTACGGCGGTTTCACTCTGCTTCCGGTCTCTGCATCGGCCAGGAGGCGGAGCCGAGCTAGCTCAATAAAGGACCCTCTGCTTTTGCATTGGACTGGCTGGCTCCCTGGTGTGGTTTTCTTGGGGATCTTGAAATCTGGGCACAACACCAGGTTCACCTCACAGCCTGTTTTCACAGCTGTGCTGTAGCACTGCTGAGCTGTTCCACAGTAGTGCTGTTTTCACAGCCATACTTTAATCAATATTTGCACTGAATAAAGTTTTCTTCTATACCATACCCCAAATTGGGGATTCCTGTTGATGTTGAATTGGCACCAGCAATAATCAATTGACACTTATGGTAGGTACTGTGGATCATAAATACCCACTGATGTAAGGAACACCTCACCCTGTGCCAACCAGATCTACTCATATGAGACGAGCTTGAGGCTATTGCTGGATAGCTCAATTGGTTAGAGTATCCTTCCAATATGCCAAGGTTGTGGGTTTGATCACAGTCAGGGCACATGCAGGAGTCAACCAATGAATGCATAAATAAGTGGAACAAAAAAAAATCAATGTTTCTCTCTCTCTCTCTCTCTCTCTCTCTCTCTCTCGTCAATAAAAAATAAAAAAAGAAGAGCTTGGAAGTGTTTTAAACAAATATTTTTATTTACTGTGTGAATACATATATATTCTAATCTACTCCTACTTCCCATGCTCCCACCCACTACACTATCCCCTACCTTGTGCTCCCTCCCCAACCCAACACAGAATCCAAATTCAAACATTAAATGAGAGTACAGAGGAATAGGGACATTAGTAGAGCATATTTAAAGCACAGTAACAAGAAAATAAGTAATGCAGGTATCCCTATTGGGATCACAAAATAATGTCCATTCTTCTATTGAACAAGGTGAGACTTCTCTCATTCTCCTTTGTCAGGATGTCCATTGCAGTTTGTCAGTATCTTTGCAAGGAGCATTATTTTCTGTGCCATTTAAACACTGCTATTGCAACTTGCATACAGAAAATGTGGCAAATTCACAGTGTTCTTCGCTGGGAGTCTTCAGTCTCGCAGTCCACACTACAACTACATATACACTATATATCTAGTGTGGGATAAAATTGTGCACATAGGATGTTTCCATCATTCCATAGAGCTTGTGAGCAAGGACAGAGCAGTGGAAAAGGCTGAAAACCTGAAAGTCATTAAGATATCAAGTTCATTTTCATCTCATGGAGAGTCCAGTAAGCACTGCTTAGGTAGGTGCTGGAGTAGATAATAAACTTCACTAACTACCTTAAACAGTCTAAAAGATCATTTCCTTTCTTTCTTTCTTTATGGGTTATTTTATGTTTTTTATTTGCATTTAAAAGGATTTTTAAATACTAAACTTTCCTATTTGAGTTCCAAGTTACAGGTACAAAGGTCTTCACAAACACAACCTCTTGGTTAAAGCAACAAAAATAGTATTCAGAGTTTCCCAACTATTAATGAAGGCTTTACACTACCTTGAGATTAGTATTTTCAGTGGGGAAATCCTCTACAGCAAAGGTCTTGTGGGTCAGCTTGATCTGTATATCTCTCCTGGATGTCATTTAGATCATTCCATAAAAATACTCAAACCAGTGACAACTTTATTTCTAGTAGGATAGAATCCCAAAAGAATAGCTAGATTTACTCCTTAATTTTAAATTCTGCTATAACATTTCAACTTGTCTAGCTAACATATACCTATTTACATAAATCTAAATATGGGCACTTCCTTCAGAATCTGTATCTGTTATGTCAAGATACGCACTTCAAACTAAAATCTACAGTTTTTCCTCAGTACCCACCTTGGGCATCCAGATAATGCTGTTTCTTTCAGCATCAAGCTTTTCCTAGAATATAAAAAGGCTCCTTTCCAGTGTTTTGTTGTTTTCAGAGCATCTACCCAATTCACCAGCATATTTACAAATGAAATCTGCAGTCTTATCCAGACCCCCTAACAGTTTCTAGTTTTTCAATGCGGGGGAAAACATTGACAACAAACATGTTGAAAAACACCAAAAGGTCTTAGCTTTGAGAATCACAAAGTCATAATCACATAAAATAGTTGTATTATTATTACAAGGACAGGAAGGTTGAACTAGACACAGAAAACTCTTAACAAGAGTTATCAGAATAAACTTTACCCCCACTCTCAAACTGTCCAGACTGGCTCCATCTCCTTTCCTTCTTCACATGGCCTGAAGGACGACAGTGTCCATCAATGAGGCTTTGTCTCATAGTCTAGAGATGTCAACAGCCTTCAGCAATGGCAAAGAAGGAAGCAGATGGTCCAAATTTGTAATTATGATTCTTGGTAGTCACTTGCTGATATTAAGGCATGTAACTTTCCTGGAGCATAGGTAACACCCAAGCTTAAAAAGTTCCTCGCGCCGAAACCGGTTTGGCTCAGTGGATAGAGCGTCGGCCTGCGGACTGAAAGGTCCCAGGTTCGATTGCGGTCAAGGGCATGTACCTGGGTTGCGGGCATATCCCCAGTAGGAGATGTGCAGGAGGCAGCTGATCGATGTTTCTCTCTCATCGATGTTTCTAACTCTCTATCTCTCTCCCTTCCTCTCTGTAAAAAAAAAAATCAATAAAATATATTAAAAAAAAAAAAAAGTTCCTCGCAAAGTAGGCAAAGGGACTTCAGCCTTCTGTTCTTCCTACATTATATATGCTAACAAGGGTTTGAGCCCACAGATCTCATTGTCTTTATGAATTCCTCATTGTATTAGAAAATTACAACTTAGGCATTTAATCTTTTCTTTCCTGGCATGGATCAGCAAGATTCTTTTTATGGTAAGGATTTCTTGAAGCTCTGTGTGTATCTTTTTTTGTCTGTGTATAGTGTATATTCTGTGTACATTTTGTAATTTATATGTGTATAAATTGTTTATGCTCATGTGTATTCAAGTTCCTACTTCCAATTTAAGGGTTTGCTTTTATGTGTGTTTAAGCATAAAATTAAGTATATTTTCTTTTGAATAATAAATATCCAATTGGTATTATTATATGCATTTGCTAGTAGGACATTTACCATGTTATAAGCTAGAAGTGTGAGTGCTACCCAGATTTTAATAACATAGTGTCAGCATCTACAACAATGTACAAAATAGTAATCTAATCACCCAGAAAAATGATGATGGTTTTGAAAAGATCACAGAGTTCATTTACTCAAACAGATAATTGACTGAAAGAGTGACTAAAAATTAAAATTTAGATTTGGAATATGCATTATGAAAGGATTTGGTCATGTTTATTTTAAAATATAATAAGTCTTTGTGTACATTTTTTCTGTATGTATACGCATATATGTAATCTTATATATGTGGGTGTATTCCTGTGTTCACATATGTGCATGTGTGTAGGTGTGTATAGGTGTATGTGTGAGTTTATGTATATGTGTGAATGCATGCATATGTGTGAGTGAGTATATGTATGACAACACACAAAGATAAGTACAGGATAAGAGGGAATTTTCAATGAAAAAGGCCTTCAGTTCAGAATATCTAAGAGTGAATCTATGTCATACATATACAAATAAGTAACATTTAAAATTGACTACCAGCATCTCAGATATATGTGTCAGGAGATAAATTCCTCTAGTCCAAACATAACCAGTGAGGTGTGGCATTGGAACAGCTTCATATAAATCTTAGTTTCATCAAAGCATTTCTTTAAATGTCCTGGATTAGACCAAGGTACAGTTTCATGGCCTTGGACAAAGGCTTGTATGTGCATTTGGATGTGTGAAAAAGGATAATTTGGCAACTTCTCCCATCCATCATTGCTGTTCAACTATACATTTCAAAAAATGGTGTCTTTCTGACAAGAAGGTGACACTGCTAAAACACTATCAGTAGTTAATACACTTTAAACTGTTTCTCAGAAGTGAAAATGAATTTTGCAGGGCTATTCAAACAGTTTTACTGGGTCTTCCAGATGGCTGATAACCCATGTTCAGAAAAAGGCTGGCCAGGGTGAGTGGTGCAGTCTGTAAACAGACACATATGGGGTTTTGAAACCACAATCCCATAGTTCTTTAGCACCATGCTCAAACCCACAAAGCTAAATGGCTTCACATGGGTTAGAGCCTACGACCTAGTACTCATTAGCACCATATTCCAATTAAATAAGTTCCCCTCAGCCAGAAACTACTTACAATGGTAGCACCCCCAGACTTGGCTGGGTGTTGAGTTCAGATTAGTTGCTGCTGAAAAGAATCTAAGCAAACCCCACAAAAAATTCAAGCTACCAAGGGGCCCAATTCTTCAAGCATCATGTACATCACCAAAGCTGATGGGTAGGGAAAGTTGAGGCAGCAGCAAGCTGGATCATCTGTCAAGCATGAAACATCCCAGATATTCAGCTTTACTGAAGTGTGTGTGGGGGAGTGTCTGATTCTTTGGAGGATAAAGGTGGGAATAGGGAGGAGTGTTCCTGGAAAGGAGAACACTAAGTGAACATACAATAGCACAGTAGTCATTTAAATTATAATGACAACTCTTTTATCTGAACTTCTCTTAAGTCTAAGTAGGTAAAGAAACATATCAGAGCAAGGTATAATTCCTTCAAGAAGCACTGGCTACCTCAGGGCATTTTCACTCTGCTCTCTCCTCATGAAGAAACAGAGTCTTAGACAGTCAGCCTGATTGTCCTGGGATGTATCCATCCTGCTAAAAGGAGAATGAGAAAGACAAATCTGTCCTTAGAAGAATGAGGATTTACATAATGAGAAATAAAAAGATATCAGCAGAGCTCACCACTCACAAAGACTACCAATTTCAAAAATAGCTGAAGCTGAAAGGTGAATGTGCAATTTACAATGATGCCACCAGGAGATATGGTTATCTATTTAGTCCAGGACTTCTCTAAATATTTAGTCCTGTACTTATGTAAATATAGTTCTTTTTAGTATTTTTAGTGTTTTTTTTTTATTTTGGTGGTGAGAGTGGGAAGGGAAAAGAGATAAAACATTCATTCATGAAAATAGAAAGAAGCAGAGATTAAACTACACTTCTTTCCCCTCAAATTTTTCTTCATCTAAAAAAGGGATGCAATACTTTAGCAAGTATGGAAAATTTTCATAGATTCCTGGAGTTCTGACTTCAAATTAGCCAATTTTTGCTTTCACCAGGTAGGATGACTAGCTAGAAGCTAAACTCCAGTTAATCTGCTTTATGCCCCCCTGGCTTGCCACTTTTCAGAGGAAACTGAAGGATTAAAAGGACTTTGAATAACATGTCCTTGGTAAAAAGACAATGATTAAGATGAGAAGAAAGGGAAGATGATTGGGGAGAATGAGATTGATGCAGAAACACACATACACTCTAAAGAGATGATGATAACCTGTTCTCAGTACTGCTATGGTCAGTCGCTATGAAGTTCACAGCAAATGGGGCAATAAAACTCGGAAGCCAGCCAGGTGGGCCTGGAACTTCTAAGAATCTCCAGAGTTATCTTGTGGTGATAAAAGTCTGTTCTTACTGTTGTTGTTGTTAGTTATTAGCTATTTTATATTTTTTAGAAGTTATTTTGATTCTTTGGAGGTGGTGGTGAAATATGAAAAGGAGGGAGAGGAGGAAATGAACAAAGCTAAAATGCTGTGCAGATCCCCAGGCTTCCACTAAGGGTTAGAGAAGTCTGAATTCTGAAGATAAGAGAAGAGAGAAATATTGGAGAGAATTGATGAACAATAATTAAAATGCAAGGAGAAAGCAGTAGTTTAAACTCTGCATCAGAGTTCAAAGAAGTGAAGGGTGAATAGATAGATAATAGAGGAATGAAGAAAGAAGGACAAATTAGAGAAGGGGTGCCAAAGAAGGAAGAGACTCAGGAGGAATGAGGAAACTGGAGCTGGAATAAGAGGAGTAAAGAGAGAAGAAAATGAAAGATAATTACGGGAAGAGGAAAGAAGTGAAGAAGAGGGGAGAACATAACATCGGCAGAAGCAGGGAGAAGAGGGGAAAGGAGAAAGGGAAGGGAACAAAGGAGACATGGAAAGAGGGTTAGAAGAAGGAAGGAATTTGTAGGAGGCAGAGGAGGAAAAGGAGGAAAAGGAGAAGGGTGGAACAGAGAAAGTAGAGGAGGAGAAGGTGCCAGGGAGAGACGATAGAGGGGGAGGAAAGGAGATGAAAAGGGGCAGACAAGGATATGAGTAAGGAATCAGGGGGAGGAGGAGAAAAAACACACTCTCATCTTGGCATTTTCCTGACACACACAGTTATACCTTTCAAAGAGCCTTAATAACAATGTCTCCACATGAAAGGTGATGGCAGATAGTTACTTCCTCCTCATCTCTCTTGAGTTGAAATTCTCATAGGCTAGAGGGATGGAAACAAATCAACAGTGAACACATTACACTTTCTCTTTTTCCAGAAAAAGAAAGGCAAGAATAGACAGTACACGTTTACATTAGATAAGGTATGTTAAATGTAGAGTCAAGAAACAGGGAGAATTTTTGGATTTTGCAGTGCTAACTTGGGCACTTGAATTGTCACTGCATTTAAAGGAAAGCTATCATCAAATTATTGTATTTGCATTCTGGAGAAATAACCCAGGTGATGTGGAGTGAACCATTTAACTGCCTTGTCTTTCCTGTAAAGTTTCTCATTCTCATTCTTCCATGAGGAGATAAGACTACTTGCATTTATAGGGAGCTCTTAGTTCCTAGAGAACCCAAATAAATTTCAGAAACTATGAATTTCTCTTCTGTTATTTCTCTGGGAAGATTTTGGACACAATATGGACAGTGACCTCTTGTTCAGCTAAATAAATATAAGTAATCTCTGGGGGCTCTGAGACAATGTCTAAGATGTCAGAACACAAGTGCCATGGCCAGGTGGGCACACAAAAATGGAGAAGAGAACAGTCTCCAGAATCAGAGATGAAATTTAGGAGACCCAAGTCATAGTGTAACTTTCCTTTGAGTTATGTAAAAACATCTCTGATGAGCCTGAAGATCTAATATCTTCAGTTTACTTACTGTTGGGAGCAAGAAAATGTTGGAAAGGAAACAGGAGAAAATACAGACAGAAGAAAATGAAAGAGCAAGTAAGACACATTTGGTGGCTCACATGGCCCTCATCCCTCAAATTCCAACCCCTTCCTCCATTCCCCCGACCATGTAAAATGAATGAAACTTATTATTTTGGTCCCACCCTATCTGAGTTTTTGAGGATGGATAATCTATCGCGGTCTGGGCAGCTTAAACTCTAGGCACTGGGGGGTAGAGAAAGGAGGTTTCCACCTCTGGGGATGGAGGAGGACTGGGTAGCTCATCAAAATCTTTGAATCGTGGGAATTTGGGCACTCCAGGATTGGGATCCATCCTAGCAGGGTGGTTAGTGGGTGAGGCAGAGCTCAGTTGGCGGTGCTCCCCTCTCAGGCGGCTGATTCCATCTAGTAGCATCTTCTGGATATCCATTATGACCTTCTGAACTTCAATATGGAAGCTATCACTGAGCCAGCAATAGATGTAAGGGTTGTAGCATGAGCTGCTAATTGCAAGCCAGTGGAGGAAGAAGTAGAGACCATTGTGGCTTGAGATGGATTCACTAGAGAGCAGCACCAGATAGAGGTTGAGGGGAAGCCAGCAAATAGTGTAGACAAGCACCACCATCATTAGCATCTTCAGACTTTGCTTCTTCTTCCCACGCTGGCAAATGTAGGTGTGGATGTTGATGTCATCAACAGCATTATGGATCCACAGTTTTTTGGCCACATGACCATAGACAACCATCAGTACCATCAATGGCAAGATGAAGAAGAGCAAAAAGGTGCTCAGGTCAAGATATTTCCATGTGGATTTTGAAGTATAGGAAAAACTGGGGAGGCATACAGTTTCTTCAGTTATGTTTCTAGGTTATAAGACAGTCAGAGAAAGAGAAACATTAACTTACTTTCCCTTTTCCCTTAGCCCCATAGCCAGGTGTTATATGGCAGACAGGCCTTAAGGAAGAGACATATTTACTATTTGTGTGTGTGCTAGGACTGAAGACTAGAATTATAAAGCAGGGAGTTTTAGTTTTCATCAATTCCAGACATCTCATATGATATATACAGAATCAATGGACCCCAAACAGAAAGTGGTATGCCTAACAACCCATTGTCATGAGAGTTCTTGAGTACTCTTAGTAAATTCCAGTTTAGAGAAATTTATTTTTGTACCCATGTTTTGAAATGTGCTATTCCAGCCCCTATCCCATTCCCCTTATTTCATGAGACTTTCAAGGTCATGGATTGCTGAAATTCAGACACTGGCCATTCTGTGTTTCTCTTACCCAATCTCCACTTGGTAAAGCTTTTGGTAAATGGCATGTGGCAAAGCAGCACAGGTGCTCACAATCCAGATGATAATGATGCAAACATTGCCTTGCATTGGAGTAATTCGGGATTTCAGGGGATATAGCATGACCTGGAAGAAAAGACCCCAGCCCAATTAAACAATCTATATTAGGGTTACTTACTAGTCATTCTTCAACTGACATTCTTTTGCAAAAGTGCAAAGACTTGGTAGATGGGTGAATAATGTACTTTGGGTACTAGTTCTGTTGACCGATAAGTGGTATTTTGTTTTATGAAAGAACAAAGTTGGTTAGTGTAGTGAGAAACACGTCAATGGGAAGATAGCAATCCAAGTGGACTGATTTCAAAGTTTCTGTCTCCCATTTAGGAGTTCAGTGGAGAAGAGGGATGGATGTTCAAAAGTGTAATGTATTTTTTCTTCGTCATATATTGATGGGCGAGCACTCCACATCCCTCCATCCTTTACCCCACTTGGTTCCCTTTATGTCTCTTTCCCTTATCCCTCCATCCCCTCCCATCTTGATGTTTCGATGGTCAATCTTTCTTTCCTTCCTTCCCCTCTCCTCTCTTCCTATATGTCCTCTCCCATATTCTTTAATCTCCTATTACCTAGATTTCTCTATGGCCACCTCCATCTGGTTCCAGACACAACCCCTTCAATTTTCCTCTATGTTCTTCCCACTGTACTTGTTTCCTGGCTCCCTCCCAACTGATTAACAACATTTCATCTCTAGCCCTATCTCCTTCCTTTTAAGTCACTTCAATCCCTTCTCTCAACTTCTTCTTCCTCAATCTCTCAATTTCTTTCCATTTCATTTGCTCAGTTCTCCCTCACAGATTTCAAGCCCACCTCCCAGACTCAACCCACCACCAGCCCTGAAGCCACACCCTGCTCTGACTCATTCTTTTCTTCTTTCTTCCCTTAGCCAGTCCTGCAATGCAGCAAATAAAAAATGTTTTCCATAACAACAAAAAAGAAAAAAAAAAAGAAAACATATTTTCGAAAGGAGGAGGCCACTTTTTTTAAAAATAATTTTCTTATTGCTCCATCTGTTCTCATAGCACCATATAAAAGATGATGGTATTTTTGTTACATAAGATTTGATATGGCAAAAGTCTGTAATTCACACTTTGCAATCCTCCTAATACATACATACATATGTGTTTGTGTGTGTGTATTCTCTCTCTCTCTCTCTCTCTCTCTCTCTCTCTCTCTCTCTCTCTCTATATATATATATATATATATATATATATATATATATATATATGTATTCTCATAGATTGTCTCAAGGAACTCAAAGAACATTTTAAATTATTTGTGTTCTTAGCTGCTTCCATCTGTCTAGAAGAAAAACCTACTCTTTTATAAGACCTGAAAAGCCCTGGGAAACACATACCCGATGTCGGTCCAGGGAAATAGCAGCCATGGTCATCACAGTTACATAGGCACAAGAGTACTGAGCAAAACGACTGAGGTGGCATGTCATCTTCCCAAACACCAAGGAATTACACAGATAGCGCACCTGTGGGAGAAAGGACATGGTGAGGCACCAGGACTCAGCACTGCCTAATTCCCCTCTTACAAGCTCAAAATAGAAGTAGAGAAGCTTCCTTGCTTCACAAAACTGCTGGCATTATTGTCTCAGGAAGGAAATATTTTCACATTGCAGCTCTCATACCCTCTCATCTATTTCCACAGAAACAGCCCAGCTTGAAGACCCAGACCTCAAATCACAAAAATTATTAGCCACTTTCCATTCCAAGCACTGCGTTTGAAATGCTTGGAATGGAACGTGGCTAATAATGGGGAAACTGAAGCTAGGTCTTTGTGACAAAGCACACCCGAAACAGCTCCCCACCCCTTCCTTAAGCCACACACGTCACTCAGCCTCTGACAAGGCAGGAGAATAATTTAGCAACGCAATCACAATCATGGCTGTAGCTCCCCTCCCCCCAAGTTCCAAACCGTTTACAGCATCCCTCAGCCATTCCTGTCTCTACGCACTTAAAGTTGTGTTTCTGCTCTCATGGCCTGAGCCCCGGGTCGCCCTCTTCAACATCCAGCTTACCATGGTGAAGGGAGAGCTGAGAAAAGCCAGCATCATGTTGGTCACGGAGATGTTGACGACAAAGAGGCCGGTGGCAGTGTGCATCTTCTTGTATTTCAAAATCACATGGTTTAAGACCCAGTTGCCTAGTATGGCAGCAAATACCACTATGGTGTATCCTATTACTAGCCAGAACTGTACCCTCTCATCCTGAGACACCATCTCTGAAGCCATAGGACCTGCTGTGTCATCCAGGTTGCCAATGTTTGAGATATGGCCGGGTAGCTTAGGGATCATAGAGAGCACACTATCCCGGCCTGAGCTACCAACTGCGGATGCGGCATTAGAAATAGCCTGCAGCACCTGGGAGGCGGTGGAGGTGATCAGATCATCAAACCCGCTTGGCACACTCAGAGCTTCAGGGGTGAGCTCGTCCCCATAGCTCATGATGCTGGGGTTTGGAAAAGCCCCTTGGGGCGATTCTGTGGTTGGGGCGTCCAGCTTGACGCCTTTGGAAAACCTCAAAATCTTTAAGCTACTGGGTCAGGGAGAGCCAAGGGAAGAGAGAGGGAGGGGTGGGGTGGGGGGGGTCTCCACAGTGCGCTGGGCGAGCACTGCTCAGCGTCCGGAGTGGGAGGGGGTGGGTGGGAGGAATGCACGAGGGGACCCGCAAGAAGGAAAAGACAACCGCTGGACCTGACTCGGAGTGGGCTGAGCTGAGCTGGACAGTGGAGCGCGGGGCTGGCAAATGCGGCTGGCGAATGCGGCTGGCTCCAAATGTTCCTCAGCTTGGGGTGCGCAGGCAGAGCGGGTTCTGAATTCAGGACAGCAGCGCCAGGCGTTCACTGAGCACCGTTCCTCCTTCACCCAGTTGGGGGTCGTTCAGACTAAATTTCTGTCCCCTTGAATCCGTCTGTCTTAGGCCTGCAGGCGCTGTGCTCTGAGCCAGTGAAGTCAGAGCCACTGCAACCGCATTTTACACAAAGTCTAAGGGCTTCGCGAGAGAGCCAATGGGGAGCCGCGGTTGAAGCTCCGCCCTGTCCATCCCCGCTAGGGAGCTAAAGGGGTTGGCGAAGTCTTTGCTGCTGCAGTCTCAGGCCCCCTCCTTTCGAAGCTCTAACCTGGCTCTCCCTCCCCCTTCTTGCTGCAGCTGGAAGCCCAGTCTTAGTGGATCTTCTCTGGGCAACCCCCGTGATCCGCCTTCTTCACGTTCCTTTGCCCTTACTCTCCTTTTTATCTTCTGCACCAGTGCCCAAAATACCAGCTAGGAGCTGTGGCACAGGGAACTGAGAGGGGGCTGAGGCGACCGTGGTGACTACTGACAACCTGGAGGCCTAATTCGGTACCTGGTTGGCCGTCGAAGGACAGTGGCCACTAGGAAGTGTCTGCACAAATTTTGGGGTTGTGCAAGAAGAACGAGGCAGGGGACAGTTAGAGAATTGGGAGGGGGACATTGTAGAGTCTCTGAGAGCTCAACTGAGGGTGTCTGGAACGGCGTGAATCCAGCATGATGCTGATGCTATGCTTTCTCCAACGTGCAGCCACCAGCTTCAGATTGCATGCAATGACCCCTGGGTTTTGCGCCCAGCTTCCTAGGGGGACACTACACTTTTGTCCAACACCCGGGGAGTAACAATTTGGGAACTGGGTGTGGCATGTTAGTGGGGAGACTGAAACAGTGTGCAAGGACGGTTTATGATTTGGGAAGCTTTTGCAAATAGATTGATTTTCCCAGAGTCTGATGCTGCAGTGAGTGGGAGATGGAGTTCAGTCTTCAGAGTTGCAGTGGAAAAGAGGCTGGGGTTGGACGGGTTCCAAGACTGCTTTTTCTCTTTAGAGTTTCAAGTCGCTTCCTGGAGAAGGAATCTAGAGACATTTAAATCACAGCTAGAGCAGCTGAACTGCTTCCCTAGAGGTAGGGAACACAATAGTGCCCTGAGCCTTTCAGAGTTCAAGAGTATTTTTTTTTACCTTACAATCTCCCCCCGCCCCCAACTAATTTACAAGTAGAGAAAAGGAGGCTTGGGATGGAAAGAGCTTAAGGAAGGTCATACAGATAATTATCTAAAGAACCAGGACTAGAAATAAAAAGTGTGGAACCTGACAGCCCAGGGCATTTTGCTCTGCAGTAAGCTGTCACTGAGAAATACTGGTGTTTGTTTCAACCATAGTGTCAAGGCTTCCTATCCACCACTTCCACCTCCCACCACTTAGAAGGAGCTGTGAAGAAAGCCAGTAAATGTACCCTTCTTTTCCTAGAGGAGTCAGTAAGGGAACCACATGTTATCAATAACTACTTATTAAGACATAAGCAGAAATTCATGATCACTATCATCATCATCATCATCATCATCATCATCATCATCATCATCATTATCAACATCATCCAGGAATCAGATTATCAATCAGCCATAAAGGAGGTTAGCAAACTTCTGCCGTGTGTGTGTGTGTGTGTGTGTGTGTGTGTGTGTGTGCGCGCGCACGCCCTGGCCACATCCGGCTATTTATGGGTTAAAGAACAGTTAAGGAAGAGATTAGAGCAGTGGTTCTCAATCTTGGCTGCACATTAGAATCACCTGGGAATCCTTTTAAAATCCTGATTTCTGGGCTTTATTCTCCGGAAATTCTGTTTCTTTGTTATGGGGTGGGCCCACATTAGTAACAAAGAAACAGAATTTCCGGAGGATGAGGCCCAGAAATCAGGATTTTAAAAGGATTCCCAGGTGATTCTAAAGTTCAGCCAAGGTTGAGAACCACTGGATTAGAGAGTTTTGCAATCGGTATCCCCACTTGTGGGGAGAGGGCAGCTGACAGATTAACACAGAATAACTAATCAGAAAATCTAACTAAAGCTAGGTTTTATGAATGGGAGCTAAGTCTTCTGAATATAGTCCTAGGATTGGAAAATGTATATGGTTATCAGGCAACTTCTTAAAAAACAAATAAAGAAAAAGACCAAAAAAGAAGAAATGAAAAAAAAAAATAAGCTGTCTTATTTGGGGTGGCCCTCAGACCAGAGACACACAAATAAACACATTTAAAGAAGTTTATGAATGTTGACTCTACCACATAGATCCACACGAGAGCTGGGAAATATTGATCTCTAGTTTGATCCCTCTACAGCTGTTACTGAAGGAAGACTACCAAGGGACATGAGCTGAGCATTCAGTAGGCATTTTCTCTGTGCCTGGCCCTGGGAGGGCTTCCCAAGGGCCTCAAAGGATTCCAAATTTGGTAAGTAATGGGGGGCATGTTGACATGTAGTCAAATATAAGACTTTTCTATATTGTAGAAGTGCAGAGGTTCTGTGGCAGGGGCCAGAGTGGGAAGATCAAATAAGCACAAGCAGAACCCAAGAGCTGAGATACTAAGACATAGTCTGTCCTCCACCAGCCTCTTAGTCATGGTCCTTACCATCTTTGGCCTCTTTGACCCAGAGTTCCTGTATCTCTCAAAAGGGGTACACAATACCTAACTACCAAAGAGGTGGGAGTTCCATGCAACAACATTCCTAGATTGGATTTAATAAATAGAAAAATGATGCAGATTATATTATACATCTTCAAACTTTTGACACCACTGCTGTCTTTCTGCATCCCAAGCACTGATGCACATGTGAGCTAAAACTCACGAGCTAACTGAAATCCTGCATGGCATCTTTAGTTAGTTAGGGGACAGAGGGAGTACTGAGGTTAATAGCCCATCCATCTACTCACTTCATCAGTGGGAGAGGGGGCTGCCTGGCTGTCTTTGGGCCAGGTGCTGAGGAGGATTAGAAGAAGAGAACTCAACACAGTCTCTCTTCTTGAGCACCTTACAATTACACTAAGGAAAAGAATCCACCCTTGGGAAAAAATTAACTCCAGGCAGGTGCAAAATATGCAGACAGTCAATGTTAGAGGAGCAAGCAGTGTAGGTGTGGCATGGGGGTTGAAAAGGTCTTGCAGAAGAATTAGCATTTGAGCTGGGGTTTGAACTATCAGCTGGACAGAAATGAGCAGAGAGGAGGGAGAGAGGGTAGTGAAACTTGGGCCCTCAAAAAGCAGGAGCAAAGCCAGAAAGAGGGGACATTGCTCCTGTCTCATTCCAGGGACATGGAGAGGAAAGGTTTTGAGTAGAGAGTTTACTAACTGCAGTTCTTATGTATTTCTCTAGCACTGCAGGCTTTTCTAGGTATTTTATGTGAAGATAGAGAGTTGAAGAAACTAGTTTTACTGTGACCATTGGGAGAAGGCAAGCTCCCTGGCATAGTAAGAGCCAGAATAGACATATTAATTCATGTGATCTTTTCAAGTTATCTGTCCATCTCTCTCCTAGCTTTGCTCAGGCAAAACAACTCTCAATTTCTACAATGGTGCCCTCTGGGGGTGGTTACTCTTAGCCACTGCAGACCATTCACTTAATGGACAGCTACATTTCACATCGAGTTCCCTCTCTTCTCTAAAATCAACACCACTTTCCCCCTATAACTTCCAAGTTATAAAAATACAAAAACATTCATCTAATCACACAAAAACCAAACAAACATAAGGCATAAAGTATCTTTCACCAGACTCCCAGTGATAGATCCAACATTGGTTTCCTGGCTCTCAGTATAGTCCTTAGTTCTCCCCAGTGAATCCCTGAATATTCAGCTCCAGCTCAAATCCTGACAAAGATACAAATACGGCACAGCTGCTTCAGTCAGTCTCAATATTCAGTGGAGACTTAGTAAAGTTTTCCTTTAAAATCCAAGGTCCAGGGATCCAGGAAGGACTGCAGTGGTCCTCCTTAGTCCCAACATCTGCTTAACCTTACTCAGACAAGAAATCCTGTGACACAAGAGTAAACCCTGGTGCAAGCATAATCTCTGATACTTATCTTTCCCCTTACCATGTTTTTCCTGTCTTAGTATAACCTTCATTTCAACTCCTTATTTTCCATTGGGTACCCTGTTTTTGTCTCAATTTCTTTTCAGGCCTGGTGCCTGCTTAGAGCCCTTACTTAATGTCTAAGTTCTTGCTGCCTATCTTATCTGTAGGGTTGCTTGTGATGGTCAGCCCCTTCTTACTTCTACCAGGTAAATCCCACCAGATTGGTCCCTCTGGTGCTGACAGATTGTGATGGACTTATGACAAAAAAGCATCTATGCCCTTTGGGTATTGTGCCAGGCTCACCAGGCTGTGCTACCATAGATAGCAACTTCTATTGGGGATACAGTACTTTCAGCTGCTTGACCGACTCCCAGGCAGGATTCCCAAGTCAGCTACTAATTTAATGCCAATATCCCATCCTCCCTGCTGTAACAACAAGCAATCTATGATGCTTCACATCTAATTTCATTAGTTTCAAAGTTCAAAGGTTGTCTTTGCAACAAAATTACCTAATTGAAAACAATAGCCAAATACTCTACTGTCCAGGAGGTCACAGATGACTATGCCAAGTAGTCAATGTTGTTGTGGTCACAGGCAGCTATAGAAGGTTATCCCTGTGAAAGTCCATGAACTAACGTATCAGGACTGGCTGGAAAGCCTCTCTAGACAGGAGCTTCCAGCTCCAGAGAAGGAACAGAAACCCCACTACCAGGAAGAGGTAAACAATAGAAGGAAAAGCCTATGGTAACACCATTTTAAATGAGGACAGAGATTACCCTGTTGTTGCCAACTACTGTGGAGTGTGGGTGGCAGGACCTAATGGGACAATCAAAGGTGAATTCCTGATTTTAGGAGTTCCTTGGCTTTCACCTAAGATCTCCCAACCCAGTGAAAGTGTCCTATTTACAAGAAGTTTCCAAGCCTCAGCTTTCAGCCCTCCAGGGAGAGGAATTGGAATACTAAGCATGTCTGTTCTACTGCAAACGTGAGATGGTTCAACTCTTCATTGAGCCAAAACTTGATTTCCAGTGACTTCATGCCTGTGGCCTTACTTCAGCTTTCCAGAGTCACACACTATTCGTGTAATCACTCTTCCTTATGCCAACTTTTTCAGATATCTAAAGACAGTGTTCATGTTTCCCCCGAGTCTCTTTTAGTTGAGGTTGTGAGGTAGATGAAGCCTTATAACTTAGAGGAAAAAGTAAAAACAAAACAAAAAACAGCCCTTGAGAACTGAGAGGAAATAGTAAGGTAGATAGAAAGCAAGGTAAGCAGCATCACAGTGTCTGTTTGGAAAAGAAATGTGATTTGGAGGCGTCCTAGACCACCTTGGGCAATTTCACTAAAATTCCAATAAGAAAGGTTGGAAGGAGAAAGATAAAAGACACCAGGTCATTTGTTTTCTTTTCTATTTGAAAATTATAGTTGACATACAATATTATATTAGTTTCAGGTTTACAATCCCATGGTTGACATTTATATCATTTATGAGGTGATCATCTCAATGAATCTGGTACCCACCTGCCACCATATACAGTCAAACATTGTTTCTCGAATGTCTTCTATCTTGAACAATTCGGTTCTCAACCAAGTTGTTCACAGAAAAAATGTCTAGGTTGTCGCACAAAACTTCAGTTTCCACCTGACAACCCTTTCGTGCTGATACCTGTACGATCAGTCACGTGTCTCAGGCAACAAACAGCAAGAATGCATATTAGTCAGTTTACCAGTAAACCTCACATTTTTTTTTCTTTTTTATATATTTTTATTGATTTCAGGGAGGAAGTGAGAGGGAAAGAGAGATAGAAACATCAACGATGAGAGAGAAACATCGATCGGCTGCCTCTTGCCTATCTCCTAGTGGGGATCGAGCCTGCAACCGGGCATGTTCCCTGACCGGGAATCAAACTGTGACCTCCTGGTTCTTAGGGTGATGCTCAACCACGGAGTCACATCGACCAGGCCAAACTTTACATTTTTAGCATCTCTAGAAATTGTGCTGTGAATATTTTTGTGTTGTTGTTTTTTTTGCTTTTGTTGCTGCTTATTACTATTAAATATGTACAGTAAATTATCATGGACCCTACGAATGTTAGCGATAGCAATAAAGTAAATAGGAAACTTGTGAGAACAATAATAGATCTTTAAAAATAAATAATTGCAAAATATGCTAGAGGTGTTTGCATGCCTGATCTGGCTACTGAGTATGGCATGGTGAAATCAATGATTAGCATAATTTTAAAACATAAAGAGTGCTGATGTGGCTAAGGGTGTAGAAGTGCCCATGAAACAACAATCACAGGTAATTTAGAAAGGTTAAAATGGAATCATTTGGGGGTCTGGAACATAGTAATTCAATTTACATTATTTCTAATGGAAAAAAATGATTTGTTTTTGAACAAATCTCTTCTCGAACAGCCTTCCAGAATGAATTTATTACAATGTTATTGACTATATTCCCTATGCTATACATTACATCCAATGACTATTCTCTAACAATCAATTTTTACTTATAAATCTCTTTACCTTTTCCACCCATCCCACCAATCCTCATTGCTTTTGGTCCTGAGAACTTAGGCTCTCAAACTCTTCATAGCTGGGATTTGGAACAGTAACTTCTGCATCCTGTTATACCTATAACTTGCAATGTAATATGGGGTAAACATTTCTCCTTTCTGGGCCTCAGTTTTCCAATCTTTACAATAAGGGGTTGGGTTCAATTTTCTAAGGGCCTTACTAGATAAAATATCTTGTGATATGCATCACTATCATTATATACAAGATGCTGTGGACAAAAGGGGCCACATGCTGACCTGACAAGCTCAGGAGAGGCCTGCATGGCAGTTTTGCAGACTCAGAGACCTAAAGTAACCATAAAGGATGGTCTGAAATTAAACCTTAACTAAAAGCAGTTATGGTGGGCAGTTACGTCCTAAGCTGATATCTTCACTGATAAGGTCAACCTTTACCGTAACTGAGCCTATCTGTCTTTTTGCATCTATGATAACATACCCTTGAAATGTCTGAGTAACTTGTGATTTCCCTGTATCTGGAGCCCCTGGGGCACAGCCAGGTGTGCTGGGCCCAGGACAGATGCAGCAGATTCCTTCACTATCATGTTAATTGTTCCTGCACCGACCTAAGCATGTGTCCATCATTTTACTTTTTATCCTATCACAGAGGTTCCCCCCCCCCCCCCGCTTCGCTTAATCCCACCTCCTTAAATGTGTCACCAATGAATTTCATGTATAAATACAGATGTAACCCTGCCATTCTCCGGAGCACTATCTCAATTCATTGAGGTTCTGCTTCCCGGCATATGTCGACAGTTTGGCTCAAATAAACTCACAAAAATTCTTTACAGGTTTCAATGGTTTTTTTACCTTAACATTAATTGGCGTAGTCACGGCAGGATTCCAAAGAAGCTCACCCAGGACCATCCCTTGGACTTTGACTCGGTGCTAGGATCCAGCAAGGGGCCCATTGAGCCTGCCGGTTCTCCGCCCATTGGGTGAATCTGGGTGAGTTTTTTCTCTTGGATCCAGAACCTTCCCTTCCTTTGGTCAAAGGTCGGACTTTATTTGAGCTGTTTTAAAATCCTTGAGGTGGAACCAGGGTTGCTAAGACCCCAGGTTCAGGGTTCACAGCGGAACCTAGGCTAAGGCAGGACTGGAGGAAAAAATGGTGGCTAGTTTTGATTTCTGCTCTTCAGACTAGAATTGCTTTCTGAGAGTCTGAGCAAAAAAGAAAACCTTCGCTGTAACTAAATGGCTTATCTAGGGGGCCTCATTAAGGCTTGGTCTGCCCGGGCCCTAAACCTTTCCTGTGGTTTTAGACAGCCGGGAGAGAAACTGAGGCCACATTTGACCCACTGCATAACATGTCTAGAAAGTTTGCTCAGACTACAGATATCCAAAATAAAAATAAAAAAATTGACATGGAAAATTGTGCCTCCAAGGCCAGAAGCTCCCGAGACACCAGCCCTCATTTAATACTCCTGATAGGAAGCCTTTACTTGCAAGTACTTTACAGAAATGGGAAGATTTAATTAGAAAATATTAACTGAGAAATGGCTAAAATGCAGTTTGCTTGGGGTACCTATGTTAATATTTTGCATGCAGAAATTATAAAATGCCGGCTCTGAAATTAAACTGAATGAGTACATAGGAAGCATATCTTGATTTGGAAATTAGAAGCTTCTAGAGAAAAGCATAGAAAAAATTTATTCTAGTAAGACGGAAATTAATAAAATTTTAGAGACTGTCTCAGAACTATTCTGAAGTTAATTAATGTCTACCCCTTGTTTTTCCTTTAGCCCATTGTTTATTTTTTGAATAGTCCATTGGGAATATACTGAAATTCTAGAGAGGGGAAGTTCCTGAACCAGGGACAAAAGACACTGCTTTGGTAGTTTCTAATGCTAGACATTCTTTGCTGTAAACTTTAGTGTGTTCTGTGCGACTTGATGTTTTTGTGTATTTGTTGTAGTGAAATAGGAAAAAAAAATTTTAAAATGTCTTTCTATTAATCATGACTTTGGGAAAATACGCCATTTGAGTCATTTGCTGAAACTTCCCCAAAGCAGGATGTGGGGAAGGGGAGAAGGGAACACATGGCGATCCAATATGGACGCCTCCTCCCTAAGTATTCTAATTTAAAATCTCCTTCTTGTAATTGAAAAGTTTTACACAATTTAAAAATGCGTCTGGTACTTCTGTTCACATGTAAAGAGAAAAGCTGGTTTAAAACTAATGTGTGCAATTGTCCTGTTTTTGGACATTTAGATAGAGTTTTGAACTGGAATCTCTTCACACATGTACAGAATAAAACCCAAGACTGATTATTTCCTAAGAAAAATGGCGAATTTTACCCAAGGAAGGAATACAGGCTGATTCTAGCAACAAGATTGATATTTTTCCATAATAAAGTGATTTTTTTTTTTTTTACAAGTCCTTTAGTTGATCTCTTACCCCCCTACCTCCTGCCCCGCAACCCTCCCCGGCCTTCCTGCTGCAGTTTGACAATCTGTTTGAGGCAGCTCTGCCTCTGTATCTATTATTGTTCAAAAGTTTATAATGGTCTCTATTATCCATGAATGAGTGAGATCATGTGGTATTTTTCCTTCATTGACTGGCTTATTTCACTTAGCATAATGCTCTCCAGTTCCATCCATGCTGTTGCAAATGGTAAGAGCTCCTTCCTTTTTAGAGCAGCATAGTATTCCATCGTGTAGATGTACCACAGTTTTCTAATCCATTCATCTACTGATGGGCACTTAGGCTGTTTCCAGATCTTAGCTATGGTGAATTGTGCTGCTATGAACATAGGGGTGCATATATCCTTTCTGATTGGTGTTTCCGGTTTCTTGGGATATATTCCTAGAAGTGGGATCACAGGGTCAAATGGGAGTTCCATTTTCAGTTTTTTAAGGAAACTCCATACTGTCTTCCATAGTGGCTGCACCAGTCTGCATTCCCACCAGCAGTGCACAAGTGTTCCTTTTTCTCCACATCCTCTCCAGCACTTGTCGTTTGTTGATTTGTTGATGATAGCCAGCCTGACAGGTGTGAGATGGTACCTCATTGTTGTTTTGATTTGCATCTCTCGGATGATTAGTGACTTTGAGCATGTTTTCATATGTCTCTTGGCTTTCTGAATGTCCTCTTTTGAAAGGTGTCTATTTAGGTCCTTTGCGCATTTTTTGATTGGATTGTTTATCTTCCTTTTGTTAAGTTGTATGAGTTCCCTATAAATTTTGGAGATTAGGCCCTTATCAGATATGACATTGGCAAATATGTTTTCCCACACAGTGGGTTTTCTCGTTGTTTTGTTGATGGTTTCTTTTGCTGTGCAGAAGCTTTTTATTTTGATGTAGTCCCATTTGTTCATTTTCTCTTTAGTTTCATGTGCCCTAGGAGCTGTATCAGTGAAGAAATTGCTTCGGCATATGTCTGAGATTTTGTTGCCTTTGGATTCTTCTAGAATTTTTATGGTTTCCTGTCGTACATTTAAGTACTTTATATCCATTTTGAGTTTATTTTTGTGTATGGTGTAAGTTGGTGGTCTAGTTTCATTTTCTTGCATATATCCGTCCAATTTTCCCAACACCATTTATTGAAGAGACTATCTTGGCTCCATTGTATGTTCTTGCCTCCTTTGTCAAATATTAATTGAGCATATTGGTTCCGGCCGATTTCTGGGTTCTCTATTCTATTCCATTGATCTATATGCCTATTCTTGTGCCAGTACCAGGCAGTTTTGAGAACAGTGGCTTTGTAATACATCTTGATATCTGGTATTGAGATCCCACCTACTTGGTTCTTTTTCAGGATTGCTGCAGCTATTCGGGGTCTTTTTTTATTCCAGATGAATTTTTGGAGAGTTCGTTCTAGATCTCTGAAGTATGCCATTGGTATTTTAATGGGAAGTGCATTGAATTTATAGATTGCTTTGGGTAGTATGGACATTTTAATGATGTTGATTCTACCAATGCATGAACACGGTATGTTCTTCCATCTGTTTATGTCTTCCTCTATATCATTTTTCAACGTCCTGTAGTTTTCTGAGTAGAGGTCTTTTACCTCTTTAGTTAAGTTTATTCCTAGGTAGCTTAATTTTTTTGGTGCGATGGTAAACGGGATTGTTTTTATAATCTCTCTTTCTGAAAGTTCACTATTGGTGTATAGAAATGCCTCGGATTTCTTGGGGTTAATTTTGTATCCTGCTACATTGCCAAATTCATGTATTAAGTCCAGTAGCTTTTTGATGGAGTCTCTAGGGTTTTGTATGTATAATATCATGTCATTTGCAAATAAGGACAGTTTTACTTCCTCTTTTCCAATTTGGATGCCTTTTATTTCTTCTTCTTGCCGAATTGCAATGGCTAACACTTCCAGTACTATGTTGAAGAGGAGTGGTGAGAGGGGGCATCCCTGTCTTGTTCCTGTTCTTAGGGGGAATGGTGTTAGTTTTTGTCCATTGAGTATGATGTTGGCTGTGGGCCTGTCATATATGGCTTTTATTATGTTGAGGTATGATCCTTCTACTCCCACCTTGCTGAGAGCTTTTATCAAAAATGGGTGTTGAATTTTGTCAAATGCTTTTTCTGCATCAATTGATATGACCATGTGGTTTTTTTCTTTCAATTTGTTTATGTGATGTATCACGTTTATTGATTTGCGGATATTGTACCATCCTTGCATCCCTGGGATAAATCCTACTTGGTCATGGTGTATGATCTTTCTGATGTACTGCTGGATCCGATTTGCTAAGATTTTGTTGAGGATTTTGGCATCTATGTTCATGAGGGATATTGGCCTGTAATTCTCTTTCATTGTGTTGTCTTTACCTGGTTTTGGTATTAGGGTGATGCTGGCTTCATAGAATGAGCTTGGAAGTGTTCCTTCCTCTTGAATTTTTTGTAGTAGTCTGAGGAGGATAGGTTTCAGTTCTTCCTTGAATGTTTGGTAAAACTCCCCTGTGAAGCCGTCTGGTCCTGGGCTTTTGTTTGATGGAAGCTTTTTGATGACTGCTTCAATTTCTTCCATAGTTATTGGCCTGTTGAGATTTTTAGATTCTTCCTGATTGAGTTTTGGAATGTTGTATTTTTCTAGGAATTTGTCCATTTCCTCCAGGTTGTCTAGTTTGTTGGAGTAGAGCTGTCCATAGTATTTTTTTAACAATCATTTGTATTTCTGTGGGGTCTGTTGTTATTTCGCCTCTATCGTTTCTGATTTTGTTTATTTGGGTCCTCTCTCTTTGCTTCTTGGTGAGTCTGGCTAGAGGTTTGTCAATCTTGTTTATCCTTTCAAAGAACCAGCTCTTGGTTTCATTGATTTTCTGTATTGTTTTTTTGGTCTCTATGTCATTTATTTCTGCTCTAATCTTTATTATCTCCTTCCTTCTGCTCACTCTGGGGTTTTCTTGTTGCTCTCTTTCTAATTCTTTGAGTTGTAGAGTTAGATGATTTACTACCATTTTTTCTTGTTTTTTGAGATAGGCCTGTAGAGCTATAAACTTCCCTCTCAGGACTGCTTTCATTGTGTCCCATAGGTTTTGGATTGTTGTGTTTTCATTGTCATTAGTTTCCAGGATGTTTCGAATTTCTTCTTTGATTTCATTGGTAACCCAATCAATATTTAATAGCATGCTATTCAGCTTCCAGGTGTTTGAGTATTTTGGCTTGTTTTTATTGTAGTTTATTTCTAATATTATGCCATCGTGGTCTGTGAAGACGCTTTTTATGATTTCAGTCTTCTTGAATTTGGGGATACTTTGCTTGTGACCCAATATATGGTCTATTTTTGAATATGTCCTATGAGCATTTGAGTAGAATGTATATTCCCTGGCTTTCGGGTGAAGTGTTCTGAAGATGTCTATTAAGTCCATCTGATCTAGTGAGTCATTTAGGATTGCTGTATCTTTGCTGATTATTTGTCTAGAGGACTTATCCAGTGCTGTCAGTGGTGTATTAAAGTCCCCTACAATGATTGTATTGTTGTCGATCTCTCCTTTGATATCCTCCAGGAGTTTTTTTTATGAATTTGGGTGCTCCTGCATTGGGTGCATATATGTTTACCAGGGTTATATCTTCTTGTTGTATTGATCCCTTTAGTATTATGAAGTGGCCTTCCTTATCTCTTGTTATGGCCTTCACTTTGAGGTCTATTTTGCCCGATATAAGTATTGCTACCCCAGCTTTCTTTTCCTTTCCATTTGCCTGAAAGATATTTTTCCATCCTTTCACTTTCAGTCTGTGTGAGTCCCTTCTAATGAGGTGGGTTTCTTGTAGACAGCAGATGTATGGGTCATGTTTTTTTATCCATTCAGCCACTCGATGTCTTTTGTTTGGAGCATTTAGTCCATTTACGTTTAAAGTTATTATTGAAAGGTACTTGTTTGTAGGCATTTCTGTTTTTGTGTGGCTGTTTTCTTTCTGAGGTTTTTATTTCTTATTTTTATACCAGTCCCTTTAGCATTCCTTGCATTGCTGGCTTGGTGGTGATAAACTCCCTTAGCCTTTTTTTTTTTTTGTCTGTGAAGCTTCTTATTTCCCCTTCAAGTTTGAATGATAGCCTTGCTGGATAGAGTATTCTTGGATTCAGTCCTTTGCTTTGCATCACTTTGTAAATTTCCGTCCATTCTTTTCTGGCCTGATGTGTTTCTGTTGAGAAATCATTTGACAATCTAATGGGAGATCCCTTGTATGTAACTTTCCGTCTCTCTCTTGCAGCCTGTAAGATTCTCTCTTTGTCCTGAACATTTGCCATGGTAATTATGATGTGTCTTGGTGTGGGTCTTTTTGGGTTCACCTTGTTTGGGACTCTCTGGGCTTGTGTGACTTTTTTCTTCCCCACCTCAGGGAAGTTTTCTGATATTATTTCTTCTAATAGGTTTTCTAATCCTTGTTCATCCTTCTGTTGTTCTGGTACCCCTATTATTCGTATGTTGTTTCGTTTCATGTTGTCCCAAAGCTCCCTTAGGCTCTCCTCCTGTCTTTTCATTTTTTTCTCCAATTGCAGTACGTTTTGGGTGTGTTTTGCTTCCTTGTCTTCTAAATCACTAATTCGGTCCTCCGCTTCTCCTAGTCTACTGTTGATACTTTCAATGGAGTTTTTCATTGCAGCTATATCACTCTTCATTTATTCTTGGGTCTTACTTAAGTTGTTGATTTTTTCATCTGTTTCTTCTTGCTTCTTGCAGAGGTTGTCGATTTTTTCCTCCATCCAGTTTTTCACTCTAGGACCCTTATTCTGAATTCTTTTTCTGTCATGTTGCATGCCTCTGTATTACTTAGCTGCTTTTGGAGAGTCCTCCTTCTCTTTCCTTTGGGGGTTTCTTTGTCTACCCATGTTTGATCTCACTGACATATCTAGATGTTGAGTCATTCAGTGGCTGCTCCCTGGGTGGCAGTGACTCCTTGGTCTGTGGTTGCTCTTCGGGCGGTTGCGGTAGCAGCTGCTCTTCAGTTGGCAGCAGCTCCTCTGGTGGGTGCTGTTCACATCTGTGGTGGCTCTTCTGGCTGGTGGGGGGAGGTTTCACATACAGCTGCTGTTCCTCAGCAGAGAGTGTGGTGCTCAGGAGGCTGCTGTTGCTTGGATCTGCTGCGTTGATTTAAAGGCACAAAATACAACACAACAAGGCACCACGTACCAGGCACTAAACACAAATATATTCACAATATTAATAACCCCAGGTAAAGGTGACCGCCCGAATTAAGAGAATTAGGGGATAAGGAAGATAAAAGAGAAAAAAGAAAAGAAAAGTAGGGACCAAAAAAAGGAGTGCAAAAATGAAATTGGGAAAAAGGAGGGGGGAAAATAAAAGCGAGAAAAGAAAAGAAAAAAAAAAAGAGCGAAAAGAGAGAATGAAGTGGAAGAGGGGAAGAGACTTTTTATATGAGGAGAATACTCCTATAGAACAGCCATTAATCCCAACAAATTCCAGCAACAGCTCCCTGGAGATGAATGCAAACTAGAAACAACCAATAATATAACGATGAAAATAGAATGGAGAACACTAATCCCAAAATAAAATAAAGAGAAAATAAAATGGCACTTTAAAAGATGGTAAAATGGTAGCAGTAATAATACTGGTTAAAAATAAGAAGGTAGTAATTAAAAGGGTAAAATCAGGTGATGGAAAAAGAAGAAAAATAAAGAAGAAAAGAAAAAAAAAGAGAAAAAAAATTGGTTTCTTAGTTAAAAGGTGAAAAAAGAAAAAAAAAATATTGCAGTAGTGAAGGTCCTTCGGTTCTTCTATTCTTCAGTGTGGCTCGCCTTAGACCTACCAGGTATTCAGGAGAGTGTTGAGTTTCCCTGCGATACACTGTTCCTCTGTGTTATAAACCACAGTCCTTATTTTAAAGCAAGCCGCATTTGTTTCCCAGACTGCCTTATTTTGTGTTTAGCAAAGAGTCAGTTTGTGGGTCAGCCTCTGGGTGGCAGTGTTCTGGGGTTGGCCTCTGAGGCTATAGGGCCTCTCTGTCCAGTGGAAGTTCACTGCCCAGAGCTGGCTGCGTAAGAGTTATCAGTGCTGTGTTGTTGCTGGGATTGAAAATCCCTCTATAGGCCAGACCCTGTTAACTCCCAGGGACTGATCAGGTTATTTTAATCCTTGATCTCCTACAGGGTGGAATCTGGGTGTGGCTGTGTTCCTCGCCTGGGGGTTGGGGGAGGAGTCTCACTCTCCAGAAAGAATGGCTGCCTCAGCCCTGGGCTCAGGGGTGTCTCAGCACTCAATTCGCTGCCACCTCTTCCTGTCCCCCTTCTCTCCTCAGTCTCTCCCCAGATTCCACTCCTCCGCACACTATCCCTCTCTTCAGCACAGGTGAGTGTCTGTATCCAAAATGTCCCATGAACAGGATTCAGTGAAAACAAACAAACAAACGCCGGCCGGACAACAAACGCTTCCCCGGAAACGGGGAAGGCTTGGTTTCTGTAAGCTTCTTCTCTTACCGGGACTGCATGGTCTGGTCAGCTCTTCAGGCTGCCCCCTTTAGGCTCAGTCCTCTGTGATCACAGACCCAGCTCTCAATTCCCCCGGCGGCGCCAGGAATCCCGCAGTTCTCCTTTCCCCCGTCAGGGGCTCTGCCTGTCCCAAGGGACTCGGCTGTCTGCCACGCGGTCTCCCTCCGACTCTCTGGGCTCAGAGGTGTGGCAAACTTTCCTGCCCAAATCCCTGGTTTTTTTACCTTTCCAGGGGAGTTCTGCTCTTCCCGGCTGCAAACCGTCTCGCCAGCTAAGGGAACCCTGTTCGGGCGCCAGATGCCGGGGTCCAACCCCAGCGGGTCCAGGGGTCCCCAAAGGTGTGGACGGAGTCGGCGAAGAAGGAAGGACACGGAGACAGCATTCAGTTGATCAGCAGCCTAGCCAGGATCTCTAGCCAGGATCTCCAGCCAAGTTCTGGTCTGGATCTCCAGCGAAGTTCTGCTCATAAAGTGATTTTTGAAATGTTAATGAAGCCTGTTCCAAAGTTAACTCTAAGACCTCCAAAAGAAAATTCGGTAAAATTGTCTCTGTTACAAAAATCTGCCAAAGTAAATGCCTTAAAATAATAATTGGATTTGAATCTCAAGAAATTATGTAGCTACAAGTTTGCTTCTTGACTTTCCCCGGAGAAAAAATGGTCGTTTTAAGGTCAAGGGCTGGGCCAGGCCTGTTTTCCAGCCTCAGGCGTGGTTTTCCAGAGCTTCTGGGAACTTGAGACCTTAAAGTTTACTGAATCAAACGATAAAAACTTATGTCTAGGTATTTTGAAGTGACATAATACATAATATTGATCTGAGTGTGCCTCGTACGAAATCTAGAGGGTAGAATTGAATCTGTTCATTGATTGTGTCTTATAATTTTGAAGTTTATTCTTAAAAAAATGTTACTGATTAAGAAATGCTAAATATTTGACTTGCCAGCTAAAAGTTTAAGGTTCGGATTGAATTGGGAGAAATTGTGTAGTTGTGGTATTTTTGAAAAATAATTTTGGCTTTCTCTGAAATAATTAGGAATTCAAAATGTGCTGCTTATTGGTCTAAAAAAAAAAAGGATTAACTCTGTGATCTCAATTGAAATTTTTAATACAAAAACCAGTTTAAATTTAATTGCAAAGAACAATGTAGACAGCCACCACTTTGGGCTGCGTGACTTGACAGCGCCATGATGGCCACATGGCTTGCAGCTCCCCTGGGGGCCGCCATCTTGAAATGGCAAAGGCCAACCCATCCCTTTGAATTAGCCAATCGGGAGAGACCATGCGCCTGAGCTCCAGTCAGGAGCAAGGGACGGGCCACTGGGTTGTTACAGATTGGGAGTTTATGAATTATTTTCAATGCTGAATACGCTGCTTGCAATAAGCCATGTGCCTCATTTTAAAATCCTACATATTATTAATTAATTATCATGGGGTCCAAAGGTATACAAATTTTATATTCTCTATGTCATTTTACAGAGATTATTACTTACCAAAAAATTGTTGTCTTGGAATGTTAAAAGCAAAGTTTTTATCAAATCTATAACCACGCCACTTTTAAATTTTGTCATTTGTGGACAGCTTTATTCTGATGCATTTGTAGGTTTATTATATGTTTGGGGGGGGAAAAATTCAAAGGACTCTGACTTAATCTAAATTGCAGGCTTGTAAGCAGGTCATATTTTTGAACTGGATGAAGATTTATAGAACTTCAAGGAATAACTGAATTCAAAAAACTACTGGCAAATAATCAGGATAAACAAAAATAACTATGGAACTAAATGAATTGAGGATAATTATTCTTATGACTGTTTAAAATATTGTTGACCTTTAAATCTTGTTTCCCAAATATAAGGAAAAGTAAAGAGCAGACATTCTGCATTGTAGGAACTAACAAATTGGTAGCAGATTCATTTCACAGTACACTCCCGGGTGACGAAAATTTCAAAGATCATGGCTTACAACCAGGAGGTTTGGTGTATTGGAAAAGACACCAAATAAAAGACTCTCTCCAACCTCGTTGGAGATGGCCTTACCAGATATTACTAACTAACCCATGTGCAGCTGAACTTAAAGGAGTTAGCTCTGGATTCACATTTCTCATTTGAAAAAGGCACCTGACTGTGAATGGACATCTACTCCCATCTCTGACACCTATCTCCATCTGCAACAGAGATAAGAGACTTTTCAAGGGCGAGAAACAGCTGAGGCCTTTCGAGGATGAGAAGTCGCTGACCACAGAGGCAGACAGCTATCCCAAGATGACGTCAACAAGGCCTGTATACTCACAAACTGATATTGCTTGCTGTGGTGATTCAAAGTTTTTAATGGGGAATGTTATCTGTCTTTATTGTTTAAATATGTCTTTGTTGTCTAAAATTATTTAGCTAGTGAAATTTCTGTTTGTGTCTCTTTAAAAAAAATATGAATGTATCACTAATCTGAGGAATGTTAATTATTTACATGTCACCTAAAAAATTAAGGCTAAAAGTTCTAACTGGAAAGTATGGCTTAGGTGTGATGGAGGAAGGTAAAAAGAAATACTTAATGGAAGGTCTGAGGCATGGTTATGCATTTTTGAAGGACATAGAAAGAAGGTTTGAAGGCTAATTTGAAAGTGTGAAATTTGTGAAGGTTTTGTATGTGATGAGAAGGAAAAGAGAAATGTTGAAAGAAAGTTGAATGCATGATAGGCCAGTAAGCTGGAACAAGTAGAATAGGGAAACTGAGCAGAAATCCTATCTTCCTTAAACCAAGGACACTTGGGAGTAAATGATTTGTATTTGCCTCCCTAAACAAAGGTCAAATCGTTTATGTCAATCTGATTAGTGTCATTTGCTGTCCACACCCAAGGACAAATGAAGTTAGAAAATAAGCCTTATTTTAATTAGTTCTTTTATTCAGGTATTTTTAAGGAGAAGGTGGAGGAGCCAGGCAGCAGTGTTCACAGACTCCTCCCCTCAGCTGAATTGGCAACAATAACAATCTCCCCTCATCGCTTGGCCTCCTCATATGGGAGGCAGACCTAGCTCCCAGAAAATTCCCCTATGTTTTGTGCTGAGGCATTTGTCTAGTTGCCGTGTCTATTTAGTCTTGTTTTCTTTGTTCAGTATGAGCACTGTTTCTGTCTGAATGAGACATGGGTCGAGAATCCTGTCCTGGGATGTGGGAAAGGGAGGCCCCCACATCTATTCCTGTCAGGCCCCCATCAGGGGACTTGGGCGGTGTTCCTGTTATCTGCTCAAAATCCCAAGACTGTAAAAGTACTTGTTCACTGAAAGGGTGTAGGTGCAGATGTTTGTTCAATGCTTGTTTTTCTGCCTAGGTATAATTATTCATATAAGTGTGGAAGTCTGCGGAAAACAAAACAAAACACACACTCGATTTCTTTAGGGCTGAATAGCAAAACACCCCCGAGCAGCCTCTGGGTTCTTTTCCGAAAGGGTGCTTGCTCCCTGTCAGAGGTGGAATCAGCCCACCCAACAGAATTTCTGTCTGTTTGTTTACTAGAGACTTTGATTTGCTCTGCGATATTTCTGTGTTGGGTTGAAATTTTGGAATTCTGAGGTAGATTTAAAAGTATTTGTGGATAAATAGGACCCTCAGTTAGTTTCTTGGTACATTCTGGAGCAGCCTATGCAGTCTTGACAGAGCCAATGGGACCAGTAACATCTAAGAAGACATCGGTCCAGGGAGCCACCGGACAAACTGCCTTTTTCCTTGGACATCAAAGAGGACTGTGGACATTGGAAAGAACATGGTAACACATTCATTTATGGTCATGCCAGTTTGCCCGTACCCCTTTCTTGGACATGATTTCTTACAGAAACTACAAGCCACCATATCCTTCAAGGGGGGCGGAGCACACTTCACTGTGGATCCAAGGAACCCAGGCTCGGACCCATCCTCCCTTGGCCGCATTCTTCTAACCTGTCCTCTCTCAGATGAATATCTCTTGCAGGAAAGGGCCAATGTGACTCTGCTTTCTTGGGGAAATTATGTCTCTTTTCCATGGTTTGGGCAGAAAACAACCCCCTGGGGTTAGCAAGTTATCAAGCACCTGTAGTAGTCCAAATGCAAGCCACCACCACTCCAGCTCAGGTTCGGGAATTCTTAGGGGCAGTTGGATACTGCTGCCTGTGGACACTGGCGTTCACAGAGATTGCTAAACTGGACCGAAGTGGAACAACGGGCCTTTGAGAAGCTAAAGAAGGCTCTCGTCTCAGCACCTGCCCAGCCTTGCCAGACGTCAGGAAGCCCTTCCACCTCTACGTGAGTGAGGTAAGGGGCATTGCCAAAGGGGTTCTCACCCAGACTCTAGGTCCCTGGAAGAGACCTGTGGCCTATCTGTCTAAGAGACTAGACCCCATGGCTGCAGGTGGCCAGCGTGCCTCCAGGCAGTGGCCACCACAGCATTGCTGGTAAAGGAGGCAGATAAGCTAACTTTGGGCCAGGAACTAGCCCTGACAACACCTCATGCTGTGGAAGCCTTCCTTTGAGGTGCTCCGGAGAGATGGATGTCAAATGCCAGGGTCACCCAGTACCAAGCTCTTCTCCTGGACCAGCACCACATCTGATTCTATAAGACACTGGCCATCAACCCTGCCAGCCTGCTCCCAGATGATGATCCATCCATGACTGCATAGACGTAACAGACGCAGCTCGCCCAGACTTGACAGATGTCCCATTATCATCACCAAACAAGGTACTGTTATGTACAAGATGGGACAGTGGGAGGTGGTAGTCAGCCTAGACTGCCCAAGGAAACCGAGCTGCAGACCAAGCTGCCAAGGAAGCCGCCCAAAAACCAGTGGGGCCTTTACAAGAGAAGGTATTGGCAGAACAGAAGCAAGCTACCAGAGGACCAAATGGTTGGTGGACTCTACCAGATGGCAGACTGTTGGTCCCAGAGGCTCTAGGTCGGACTTTAGTTGCCCAGTTACACCAGGCTACCCACATAGGCGTCACCGAGACTTCTGAACTTTTGTGAGGCAGGTCACAGGTAAATGCTAAGCAAGGTAAGAGGGTCCCCCTGGGAATTCAGGCCTGGGGAAACTCCCCAGGAAAGCATTGGGAGGTGGATTTCACAGACATTAAGCCACCGGCATCAGGGTATGATTACCTGCTAGTTTTCATAGACTCTTTCTCAGGATGGGTTGAAGTCTAGCCCACCAGGACAGAAACTGCCTCCATTGTGCATACTGGCCACAGATTCAGGGCAGGTATGAACAGGATTCTAAAAGGATTTTAACTAAATTTGTCCCAGAAACCAGTGAAAACTGGACCAACCTCCTGCCCTTTGCCTACTTACAGGCCAGGTGTACCCCCAATCGGGAGGGGTTCTCTCCTTTTGAAATCATGTTTGGTAGACCTCCCCCTATCCTGCCCAAAGTTAGGGGAGGAATTAAAAGTTTAAAGTCATAACCGTTCCTTGCTCAAGTCCTTGCAGGCTCTGCAGTATACCCAGAGAGCCACCCATAAGCTTGTTCGAGATGCCCTGCCAGTGCCACCTCGGACCCTGTACATCCTTTCCAGCCTGGGGACTCAGTGTGGGTAAAGAAGTTCATGGCCCAAGGACCACCCCAACTTGGAAAGGACTATACACTGTCTCCCTGCTGACGGCATTCAGACCTGGCTACACCACTCCCAGCTCCTGCACCAGAAAACGGCCTTGATCCTGGCAACCAGGGGCCTCATCCGTGAGATCCAGGAGGAGGCTCAATGCCCTCAGGAGGAAAACTGGACTTCAGTGAGGACAGTACTGATGGGGACCGTGGCGCTAGGGCACTTGGTAACTGTAAGAACATTTTTTTTTTCTAGCCAGTGAGAAAGTCCATGGCCAGGGGGGCTAGATGCATAAGGGGACAGGAGAGCAGGAACAGAATAGAGAATGCTCCTAAAAGAAGTGGGGTGAGTAAATGAAAATTAAATGTGCCAAACCGGCAGTTTAGAAAAATTAATTCGGTCAAACTACTTGTAGCTAGGGGGCAGTATAATCCCCTAACTAGTAAAGATGAATCCACGATTTGACTCATGTACATAAAACCAGTGGGGAATGAAGTATGGTACCTATTTGCTTTGCTTAACAGTGGAAAAATTATTTTGATTTTCTGAATTGTATACATCATCCCATGCGATTGAATGACTATCCCATTGATTGTTATCTTACTGGTTTTGGAAAGCACATTCTTCTGTACCTGGGAAACAGGACAGCACAATTATCCTAGGTTGTTTAGTGACCACAGATAATGCATTCCAGTTGACTCAGTGGTCCCAAGGCCAGGGCAGCGCAATTACTCTCAATTTAATAAATTCCTGGCAACTCAGTGGTCTCAGGACCTGAGGGCCCTGGATAAGGTGTTTCTGTCAATTCAGTGACCCCGAGAACGAGAACTATAATTAACATGCTTAATTCTGCTTCTGTAAACTGTTTTGCGAACCAGGTTCCTCATTCCAAACCCTGGGATGTAATCAATACCTTTGTGATTTTTGTGTTCATGATATGTAAATGTTATAATAGATGCAAAAAAGCAAAACTTAAGACATGGGGCAAAAAAACTCGGATCATGATGGCTCAAAAATTAGAAATGATCCAGAATACCTTTTAACAAGGACATATAGGACCTGACTGCCTCCCATTTACCTGCCCTTTTTTAAATAATAATAATAATTCGACCTTAAATGCCATCTAAAGTTATGGCCTTGCCTCATCCCCAGTGGTCCACCTGTTCAGCAAGACATGCTGACACTGAGACATCCTAGGAATGAGCCTTCCTAGCAACGTGGACTCCATTATCCAACCAAAAGGTTGGTCATCAATGCATCCTTTGGATTGATTTATGACCAAAAGGGGGATGTGTGGACAAAAGGGGCCACATGCTGACCTGACAAGCTCAGGAGAGGCCTGCATGGCAGTTTTGCAGACTCAGAGACCTAAAGTAACCATAAAGGATGGTCTGAAATTAAACCTTAACTAAAAGCAGTTATGGTGGGCAGTTACGTCCTAAGCTGATATCTTCACTGATAAGGTCAACCTTTACCGTAACTGAGCCTATCTGTCTTTTTGCATCTATGATAACATATCCTTGAAATGTCTGAGTAACTTGTGATTTCCCTGTATCTGGAGCCCCTGGGGCACGGCCAGGTGTGCTGGGCCCAGGACAGATGCAGCAGATTCCTTCATTATCATGTTAATTGTTCCTGCACCGACCTAAGCATGTGTCCATCATTTTACTTTTTATCCTATCACAGAGGTTCCCCCCCCCCCCCCGCTTCGCTTAATCCCACCTCCTTAAATGTGTCACCAATGAATTTCATGTATAAATACAGATGTAACCCTGCCATTCTCCGGAGCACTATCTCAATTCGTTGAGGTTCTGCTTCCCGGCATATGTTGACAGTTTGGCTCAAATAAACTCACAAAAATTCTTTCCAGGTTTCAATGGTTTTTTTTTTTTTATGTTAACAATGCTATTTTTGACTTTTACCTTTCAAACTGCAGACCAAATTTAGAAATAATCAGAGATGTAGGAGATTATTTCTACCCGTAACCCCTAAAATGTCCCTAGATTAAAGAGTGGCTTGCAGTGGTTCTCAACCTTCTGGCCCTTTAAATACAGTTCTTCATGTTGTGACCCAACCATAAAATTATTTTCGTTGCTACTTCATAACTGTAATGTTGCTACTGTTATGAATCATAATGTAAATATCTGATACGCAGGATGGTCTTAGGCGACCCCTGTGAAAGGGTCGTTAGACCGCCAAAGGGGTCACAACCCACAGGTTGAGAACCACTGTCTTAGAGGTACCTTGTATCTAATAATAATACTCATAATAGTAACTAAAACAATAATAATAGCATCTGGAGGTAGCACCCCCATTCTCTCCAATTTATCCATGAAAACACAACCCCTGTGTAGGAGCCACTCTTTAGAGGGTGCATAGAAGGGTGGAAACATTAGAAAAAGAAGGTGAAACACATTACCTTCCTTCTGTCCTAAATGTGAGGGCCACATCATTTGCAAAACTTTCCATTAAACATTTATCTACTATGTTTCAGGCACAATTCAAGTTCCTTAGACCTAGCAATGAATAAGAAAGACGAAGTTCCTACCTTCATAGCACTAACATTCCAGTGGAAGAAGACTGATAATAGATAATAAAGTAGATAAATAAGATAATCATGACAAGTTTCATCATGATATGTATCATCATGGCAAGTGCTATGAAGAAAATACAATAGATTGAAGTGATAAAGAAAAAGAAACTGGAGTATGTGTAGCTTGTTAGATTCGATGAGATAGGCATCTCTGGAAAGGTGATATTTGGGTTGAGACCTACATGATGAGTATGAACCAACCACGTAAAAATCAGGGTTGGAGAGAATCATAACAGGCAGAGAGAAGAGCAAGTGTAAAGGCACTGAGATAGAAACAAGTTTGGAGTGTTTAAGAAACAGAAAGAGGGCTAGTATAGGGACAGAATGTAATAAGCAAGGAGAAAAGTGGTTTGAGATAGTTCTATTCTCAAAGAGTAAAAATACTAAAAAATAGGCATTTACCAGCATAGAGCATCTTATAATCCTCCAAGTGCTTTCTTAATCATTACTTCAACTTTTGGTAGCAACCTTCCCAGTTATATAAAATTATCCTCACTTTACTGACAAGACAAATGAAGCTTGAAAATTACATGCTCTTGTTCACAAAGTCAGGATTTACCAAAACACAGAATTGTTTTGTTTTACTTTGCTTTCTGATCCCATGTTTTTTTTTTCATTATAGACTGTCACATGCCTCTACTCTGCTGATTGCAATGTTGCATTATTTCCACCCTAAGTCTGGCCAATTAACAGTAAGGTGGGGCAGAGAGGTTGAAGGAATCAGCAAGGCATAAAGCACAGCCATAAATTTTAGTATTGGCTGAGTGGTTTTTTTGTGTATGCTGTGAATGAAAGGGCGAGGACTACGCCCTCCACCTTGCCCCAGGATAAGGGCTACGCCCTCCACCTTGCCCCAGGGTAAGGGCTATGCCCTCCATCTTAACTTGGCCATGTGCTCAGCAAGCTTCTTCCCGGAAGATAGTCAAGGGAAGTGCACGCCATCACTATGACCACATCCTGTGTAATGAGACACCGACTCGCGCCTGGCCAATCGGCAGGGCCCACAGTCTTTTCTCCTCCCCTTACCCCAATCCCCTATAAAAGCTCTCTCCACACAGAGTTTTCTCTCTCTCGGCCACTGGAGCTTACCGTTGCATCGGTGAGTGTGGCAGGGGAGCCAAACCTAGGTTTGAAATGAATGACTCTTTGCTTTTGCATCGGACTCGCTGGCTCCCTGTGGGTTCTTGGGAATCATGAAATCTGGGCACAACATTTGGGGGCTCGTCCGGGATTCCCAAGACCATCGAGGGACCCCCGATCCGAAGAGTCTGACTGACCGCGGTATGTGTGTGTCGTTGTATGTTCTGTTCAGTGTGAGCTCGTTTCTGGAATCTGTAATTGCCTGAGGGGTCTAGGCGGACGCGCCGTGAACGACCACAGGCAGGGGAGAGTTGGAAGACGTTCCGCTCCCCAGGAGGGATGGATATGCCCCTCACCCCAGGAGGGATGGATATGCCCCTCACGAGGGATGGATATGCCCCTCGCGGATTTGAGACGAGGCAGGTCGCTCCTGCCGGTTTGGAGTAAGGCCAACGTCTAGTTGCTTCCATGGAGTTGGAAGCCTGTATTTTCGGGCCCTGTTTAGTGTTCTGTGTTTGTACTGGACAGATGTTATGGGATGGACTCAGACTGCTCCTTTGGGTATTGTGATTGATCATTTCAAGGAGATTGGGGGAAGCTTTAGAGCTCCCTCAGGAGTTGGGAAGTTGTTAGGAATTGAATGGATTGTTTAAAGTCTGAATGAATGTCTGGTGAAAGTGTGGGAGTGTGGAGGGAGGGGGATTGACCTCCCCCCTCCTTTGTGTGGCGCTCGGGCGGCCGCCTGAGTGAGGGTATGTGGAAACAGGTCACCCCCTCCCCAAGTAAATGCGTCTGGGACTTCTGTGCACGTGTTAGGAGAAAAGCTGGCTTAAAACTAATGTACGCACCGTCCGTTTTCGGATAGGGTTTTGGGCTAGTGTATTTAATTTGCTACCTAAGATTTTAAAAAGTTCTGCAATATAATGTTGGCCATCTATCTTTTAGGGGTTTTGGTTTGCTCTTCCCTTGTTTATTGTGAGAATGAGGAAATCATCTTTTCTGTCAGAGAACAGTTTAGAGCGCCACAATGTTGAGCTGCCTGACTTGGCAGCCGCCATGTTGGCCGCATGGCATGCCGTGCCCCTGGGGGCCGCCATCTTGGAACAGCAGGCCCCTCCCTCTGACTTAGTCAATCACAAAAGGAATGTCTGCTCACTGAGGCAGGATGGGATTTCAGGGGTGGAGTTTTAAGGCGGAGTTTTACTAAGGAAATGCAGATGGGGCAGAAAGTGTGCCTGCCTCCCAGATTTATTTAATACTAAATTAGCAATCACGGTCTTAATATAATTTTAGTGGTATGATAGACCAATGTTTTGAGCAGTTGGCTTTATAAGGGCCGACAATAGAGCTTGTATTTAAATGCATCAGGATTTCTGTGCACATGTAAAGGAAAAGGCCAGTTTAAAAACGAGTGCGCATAGTTTTGAGCTGAACTTGACCTTTTGCTGTGTACAGAATAAAAACCCAAGACTGTTTTGGCCTTAATAGTTATGGGTTTGCTTCTTGAATTCCCCAGCAGGAAAATTGTGACCATTTTGAAATTTAGCAGCTATGCCAGGATAGCAGTAACCCAATTTCTAAAGTAAAGTACAATTATTTCAGGTAGAAACTGTGGTTTAAAAGTTCTAGCTACCTGGAAAGCATGGCCTTGGTATGATAGGAGGAAAAAGAAATATTAAATGAATGGTAAACCAGTGAACTGGGACTTGTCACTGATGGTGGATTGTGAAAAGGGCTGGACGTGGCCTAACTTCTCCTTCCTTGGTACCCCTGAAACGTCTGAGGGTACTTCTGGCCTTGGTTTTCCAATGTGTTAAATCTGTCGATTTTGTTGTTTCGCCGAAATCCTCTTGAAGGACATTGAATGGTTCTTTCCTTCCTCTTTAACTTTTGGGGGATTGTGTGAACTTGTCCTGTATCTGGAGGAATGGCTTCTAGATGGTATTCACCGTCTCTGGGACTTCCGGAGGGAAGTCAAAGCTCGGACTGGCTAAGGGTTCGAATCTGGCCTATCTTTTAAAAAGGTGGAAAAGAAGCATTCCTAAGCAGTTTTCTACTGCCTCTGTTTAGGGACTTGTTCTGTATCTCGACACAACTGAAACTGATTTGTTGGTATTTTGTGGTATAAATGTGGCATGTACCTCGAAGTTCTTAATGGGGAATGTATCTAGTTATCGTGCCTATTTAGTCTTGACTTCCTTGTTCAATATGAGTACCGTTTCTATCTGGATGAGACATAGGTCAAAAGTCCTGTCCTGGGATGTGGGAAAGGGAGGCCTCCACATCTGTTCCTGTCAGGCCCCCATCAGGGGACTTGGGTGGTGTTCCTGTTATCTGCTCAAGATCCCAAGACTGTAAAGGTACTTGTTCACTGAAAGGGTGTAAGTGTAAATATTTATTTGATGTTTGTATGTCTACTTGGGTATAATTATTTGTTCATGTAAGTGTGGAAGTCTGTGGGAAAAAAAAGGCACACGCTTGCCCCAAGAGCGCTTGCTCTCTGTCAGAGGTGGAATCTGCCCGCCTAACTAGTAAACATCTCTGTCTGTTTGTTTGCTGGGAACTTTGATTTGCTATGTGATATTCGGTGCTGGGTTGGGATTTTGGAATTCTGGGGTAGATTTAAAAAGTATTTGTGGCTTTTCTAGTCTGATTGGGACATTTAAGGGTGGGGCTCACAGTTCCTCAGGGCAGAGATTTCATGGGACCTTCCCCCTGCCTGTGCTGAATTAAATAATACAGGCCAGTGTCATTTGGCTTGCTGGTTAAAGGAAGACAATGGGCCTTAGAATCTGTAAAGGTGAGCGGGAATGAAGCTGGTCAAATGTACTGAAAGGGTTTGGTACCTGTTGCTGCTGTAACTGATAAACAGGGTTACCTAGAAGCCATCAGGACTTTGAAGTTCTCCAAGAGAGGAGGAATCTGTCTGACTCGGAGACTGGAGAGGACTGGGTGGCTTTTCTTTAACAATCTCTTTCCTTAAGAGGGCTCCAGAGGGCGCACGAGGGCATTTGGCCGCGCCTTCGCGCCATCTATGAGACCAGCCCAACCCCAACTCCTCATCAGCACAGACCAGGAGATTGGGTCTACGTCAGAAGGCACCGCCGGGAGACCCTAGGGCCACGTTGGAAGGGTCCTTACATTGTGGTGCTGACGACCCCCACCGCTCTCAAGGGAAACGGCCTCGCGACCTGGGTCCATCCGGAAAGACTTCATCACCAAATGGAGCATCGATCGAGATCAACGCAACCCGCTCAAGCTCAAGCTACGGCGTGCTCGACCTGCCTGATGCCGGTAACATGACTCGCGATCACTCCTGTCACCAGGAGCCCCCACAATACTGTGTAATACATTTAGATAATGCCGGCATCTTCATGGACATGGCTCCAAAGAGACAAGGACAATTTATAGGATCACATGTTTGGTAGCAGAAGATTTGGCTGCCTAAAGCGGCCATGATGCCAATATTATGTTTCATTGTATTCATATGTTATATTAACCTTTGATTCTTTTGCAGGTTTGAATGTATGTTGGCTGTCCTGGAAGGGAGCTGTGTGGGGTGACCCCCAAAAGTAAAGGGTGCCTAGCTGCCAAGAGGGCAGGGGCCCAACTGGGCAGGGAAGGGTGCCCATCAGGTTTTGGTCTCTTTTGAGAGACAGCTAACAGTTGGCAGCCTGTAATACTGTCTTGCAGGCCTGAGTCACCATGCCATGTCAGGGGTAGTAAAGCTGGAAAAAGCCTGTTTAGAATAGAAGGTCTGAGGCATGGTTATGCATAGAAAGAAGGTTTTATGCCAACAGTTACTGTTTTGTTTTAAATCCATGAAAAGGAATTAGCAAGGAAAGTCAGAAAATCTTAGAGTAGATCAGTATGTTTTTCTCCTTATGTAATTCCTCCGAAATCTGGCAATGCTAAATAAGTACGTTTCTTTGCATAGATTCAGTAAGACTGGTTCCTAATAGTGGTTTTATTAACGGAAAACTTTGACTGGAGTATCATGTTTTAAAGAGCCCTGTCTGAACTCTAAAGACTTGAAGCCACTAAGAATGCCACGAAGAAAGCCTGGTATCCTGCTTGGGAGCCCTGAAGATGGCTGGCGCTGGAGCGTCAGGCCCATGCCCTACCATCACTGGCGGTTGGTAAGAGTAGAAGGGGAGCAGTAAAGATGCCTCTGCATCCCTGCAGAACCACCACACACTCTGGGCCGCAACAAGTAGGAGGGCTACTGAGATGGGCCTTAAAGCCTGGAGCGTGGGCTCAGGTGGAGTTGCTACAGGTGAGGGATTCACCTAACTCAGCAGATACTGCAGGCAGGCCTGATGGCAGCTGGATGGCTTGGCTTCCTGGCCCTACGGGGCACATTAAGGTTCAACCATGAAATTCCAGCAAAGGTAGTCAGTTACCATTCTTGTTGTGTTTATGCAAACATCAGGAATCTTGATTTGGCTTTTTGATAGCCATGGAGGAATTTTAAGAAGAAAAATCCTGTTTCAATAGAAGTTGTTCTTTCCCTTCCACCGGGCCATTTGTTAAGCTTATAGGGATAGTTCAGTTGATAGTTCTGTGTGCCCAGTATGGGCCTCTAGCAACGGTGGAATAGAAATGCAGTCCGTCTCATGATTGAGCCGGAAGTTCCAAGACAAGGGGGGAATGAAAGGGCGAGGACTACGCCCTCCACCTTGCCCCAGGGTAAGGGCTATGCCCTCCATCTTAACTTGGCCATGTGCTCAGCAAGCTTCTTCCCGGAAGATAGTCAAGGGAAGTGCACGCCATCACTATGACCACATCCTGTGTAATGAGACACCGACTCGCGCCTGGCCAATCGGCAGGGCCCACAGTCTTTTCTCCTCCCCTTACCCCAATCCCCTATAAAAGCTCTCTCCACACAGAGTTTTCTCTCTCTCGGCCACTGGAGCTTACCGTTGCATCGGTGAGTGTGGCAGGGGAGCCAAACCTAGGTTTGAAATGAATGACTCTTTGCTTTTGCATCGGACTCGCTGGCTCCCTGTGGGTTCTTGGGAATCATGAAATCTGGGCACAACATTTGGGGGCTCGTCCGGGATTCCCAAGACCATCGAGGGACCCCCGATCCGAAGAGTCTGACTGACCGCGGTATGTGTGTGTCGTTGTATGTTCTGTTCAGTGTGAGCTCGTTTCTGGAATCTGTAATTGCCTGAGGGGTCTAGGCGGACGCGCCGTGAACGACCACAGGCAGGGGAGAGTTGGAAGACGTTCCGCTCCCCAGGAGGGATGGATATGCCCCTCACCCCAGGAGGGATGGATATGCCCCTCACGAGGGATGGATATGCCCCTCGCGGATTTGAGACGAGGCAGGTCGCTCCTGCCGGTTTGGAGTAAGGCCAACGTCTAGTTGCTTCCATGGAGTTGGAAGCCTGTATTTTCGGGCCCTGTTTAGTGTTCTGTGTTTGTACTGGACAGATGTTATGGGATGGACTCAGACTGCTCCTTTGGGTATTGTGATTGATCATTTCAAGGAGATTGGGGGAAGCTTTAGAGCTCCCTCAGGAGTTGGGAAGTTGTTAGGAATTGAATGGATTGTTTAAAGTCTGAATGAATGTCTGGTGAAAGTGTGGGAGTGTGGAGGGAGGGGGATTGCCCTCCCCCCTCCTTTGTGTGGCGGTCGGGCGGCCGCCTGAGTGAGGGTATGTGGAAACAGGTCACCCCCTCCCCAAGTAAATGCGTCTGGGACTTCTGTGCACGTGTTAGGAGAAAAGCTGGCTTAAAACTAATGTGCGCACCGTCCGTTTTCGGATAGGGTTTTGGGCTAGTGTATTTAATTTGCTACCTAAGATTTTAAAAAGTTCTGCAATATAATGTTGGCCGTCTATCTTTTAGGGGTTTTGGTTTGCTCTTCCCTTGTTTATTGTGAGAATGAGGAAATCATATTTTCTGTCAGAGAACAGTTTAGACCGCCACAATGTTGAGCTGCCTGACTTGGCAGCCGCCATGTTGGCCGCATGGCATGCCGTGCCCCTGGGGGCCGCCATCTTGGAACAGCAGGCCCCTCCCTCTGACTTAGTCAATCACAAAAGGAATGTCTGCTCACTGAGGCAGGATGGGATTTCAGGGGTGGAGTTTTAAGGCGGAGTTTTACTAAGGAAATGCAGATGGGGCAGAAAGTGTGCCTGCCTCCCAGATTTATTTAATACTAAATTAGCAATCATGGTCTTAATATAATTTTAGTGGTATGATAGACCAATGTTTTGAGCAGTTGGCTTTATAAGGGCCGACAATAGAGCTTGTATTTCTTAAAGGGCTTGTAGATAGAGAATTGAAAAGCTTTTACAAATTCATAAATGCATCCAGGATTTCTGTGCACATGTAAAGGAAAAGGCCAGTTTAAAAACGAGTGCGCATAGTTTTGAGCTGAACTTGACCTTTTGCTGTGTACAGAATAAAAACCCGAGACTGTTTTGGCCTTAATAGTTATGGGTTTGCTTCTTGAATTCCCCAGCAGGAAAATTGTGACCATTTTGAAATTTAGCAGCTATGCCAGGATAGCAGTAACCCAATTTCTAAAGTAAAGTACAATTATTTCAGGTAGAAACTGTGGTTTAAAAGTTCTAGCTACCTGGAAAGCATGGCCTTGGTATGATAGGAGGAAAAAGAAATATTAAATGAATGGTAAACCAGTGAACTGGGACTGGTCACTGATGGTGGATTGTGAAAAGGGCTGGACGTGGCCTAACTTCTCCTTCCTTGGTACCCCTGAAACGTCTGAGGGTACTTCTGGCCTTGGTTTTCCAATGTGTTAAATCTGTCGATTTTGTTGTTTCGCCGAAATCCTCTTGAAGGACATTGAATGGTTCTTTCCTTCCTCTTTAACTTTTGGGGGATTGTGTGAATGGATTACTGATGTAGATTATCAAGAATCTCTAAGGTACTTGTCCTGTATCTGGAGGAATGGCTTCTAGATGGTATTCACCGTCTCTGGGACTTCCGGAGGGAAGTCAAAGCTCGGACTGGCTAAGGGTTCGAATCTGGCCTATCTTTTAAAAAGGTAGAAAAGAAGCATTCCTAAGCAGTTTTCTACTGCCTCTGTTTAGGGACTTGTTCTGTATCTCGACACAACTGAAACTGATTTGTTGGTATTTTGTGGTATAAATGTGGCATGTACCTCGAAGTTCTTAATGGGGAATGTATCTAGTTATCGTGTCTATTTAGTCTTGATTTCCTTGTTCAGTATGAGTACCATTTCTATCTGGATGAGACATAGGTCAAAAGTCCTGAACTGGGATGTGGGAAAGGGAGGCCTCCACATCTGTTCCTGTCAGGCCCCCATCAGGGGACTTGGGTGGTGTTCCTGTTATCTGCTCAAGATCCCAAGACTGTAAAGGTACTTGTTCACTGAAAGGGTGTAAGTGTAAATATTTATTTGATGTTTGTATGTCTACTTGGGTATAATTATTTGTTCATGTAAGTGTGGAAGTCTGTGGGAAAAAAAGGCACACGCTTGCCCCAAGAGCGCTTGCTCTCTGTCAGAGGTGGAATCTGCCCGCCTAACTAGTAAACATCTCTGTCTGTTTGTTTGCTGGGAACTTTGATTTGCTATGTGATATTCGGTGCTGGGTTGGGATTTTGGAATTCTGGGGTAGATTTAAAAAGTATTTGTGGCTTTTCTAGTCTGATTGGGACATTTAAGGGTGGGGCTCACAGTTCCTCAGGGCAGAGATTTCATGGGACCTTCCCCCTGCCTGTGCTGAATTAAATAATACAGGCCAGTGTCATTTGGCTTGCTGGTTAAAGGAAGACAATGGGCCTTAGAATCTGTAAAGGTGAGCGGGAATGAAGCTGGTCAAATGTACTGAAAGGGTTTGGTACCTGTTGCTGCTGTAACTGATAAACAGGGTTACCTAGAAGCCATCAGGACTTTGAAGTTCTCCAAGAGAGGAGGAATCTGTCTGACTCGGAGACTGGAGAGGACTGGGTGGCTTTTCTTTAACAATCTCTTTCCTTAAGAGGGCTCCAGAGGGCGCACGAGGGCATTTGGCCGCGCCTTCGCGCCATCTATGAGACCAGCCCAACCCCAACTCCTCATCAGCACAGACCAGGAGATTGGGTCTACGTCAGAAGGCACCGCCGGGAGACCCTAGGGCCACGTTGGAAGGGTCCTTACATTGTGGTGCTGACGACCCCCACCGCTCTCAAGGTAAACGGCCTCGCGACCTGGGTCCATCCGGAAAGACTTCATCACCAAATGGAGCATCGATCGAGATCAACGCAACCCGCTCAAGCTCAAGCTACGGCGTGCTCGACCTGCCTGATGCCGGTAACATGACTCGCGATCACTCCTGTCACCAGGAGCCCCCACAATACTGTGTAATACATTTAGATAATGCCGGCATCTTCATGGACATGGCTCCAAAGAGACAAGGACAATTTATAGGATCACATGTTTGGTAGCAGAAGATTTGGCTGCCTGAAGCGGCCATGATGCCAATATTATGTTTCATTGTATTGATATGTTATATTAACCTTTGATTCTTTTGCAGGTTTGAATGTATGTTGGCTGTCCTGGAAGGGGGCTGTGTGGGGTGACCCCCAAAAGTAAAGGGTGCCTAGCTGCCAAGAGGGCAGGGGCCCAACTGGGCAGGGAAGGGTGCCCATCAGGTTTTGGTCTCTTTTGAGAGACAGCTAACAGTTAGCAGCCTGTAATACTGTCTTGCAGGCCTGAGTCACCATGCCCATGTCAGGGGTAGTAAAGCTGGAAAAAGCCTGTTTAGAATAGAAGGTCTGAGGCATGGTTATGCATAAAAAGAAGGTTTTATGCCAACAGTTACTATTTATTTTAAATCCATGAAAAGGAATTAGCAAGGAAAGTAAGAAAATCTTAAAGTAGATCAGTATGTTTTTCTCCTTATGTGATTCCTCCGAAATCTGGCAATGCTAAATAAGACATGGCAATACATTTCTTTGCATAGATTCAATAAAACTGGTTCCTAATAGTGGTTTTATTAACGGAAAACTTTGACTGGAGTATCATGTTTTAAAGAGCCCTATCTGAACTCTAAAGACTTGAAGCCAGTAAGAATGCCACGAAGAAAGCCTGGTATCCTGCTTGGGAGCCCTGAAGATGGCTGGCGCTGGAGCGTCAGGCCCATGCCCTACCATCACTGGCGGTTGGTAAGAGTAGAAGGGGAGCAGTAAAGATGCCTCTGCATCCCTGCAGAACCACCACACACTCTGGGCCGCAACAAGTAGGAGGGCTACTGAGATGGGCCTTAAAGCCTGGAGCGTGGGCTCAGGTGGAGTTGCTACAGGTGAGGGATTCACCTAACTCAGCAGATACTGCAGGCAGGCCTGATGGCAGCTGGATGGCTTGGCTTCCTGGCCCTACGGGGCACATTAAGGTTCAACCATGAAATTCCAGCAAAGGTAGTCAGTTACCATTCTTGTTGTGTTTATGCAAACATCAGGAAACTTGATTTGGCTTTTTGATAGCCATGGAGGAATTTTAAGAAGAAAAATCCTGTTTCAATAGAAGTTGTTCTTTCCCTTCCACCGGGCCATTTGTTAAGCTTATAGGGATAGTTCAGTTGATAGTTCTGTGTGCCCAGTATGGGCCTCTAGCAACGGTGGAATAGAAATGCAGTCCATCTCATGATTGAGCCGGAAGTTCCAAGACAAGGGGGGAATGAAAGGGCGAGGACTACGCCCTCCACCTTGCCCCAGGATAAGGGCTACGCCCTCCACCTTGCCCCAGGGTAAGGGCTATGCCCTCCATCTTAACTTGGCCATGTGCTCAGCAAGCTTCTTCCCGGAAGATAGTCAAGGGAAGTGCACGCCATCACTATGACCACATCCTGTGTAATGAGACACCGACTCACGCCTGGCCAATCGGCAGGGCCCACAGTCCTTTCTCCTCCCCTTACCCCAAACCCCTATAAAAGCTCTCTCCACACAGAGTTTTCTCTCTCTCGGCCACTGGAGCTTACCGTTGCATCGGTGAGTGTGGCAGGGGAGCCAAACCTAGGTTTGAAATGAATGACTCTTTGCTTTTGCATCGGACTCGCTGGCTCCCTGTGGGTTCTTGGGAATCATGAAATCTGGGCACAACATTTGGGGGCTCGTCCGGGATTCCCAAGACCATCGAGGGACCCCCGATCCGAAGAGTCTGACTGACCGCGGTATGTGTGTGTCGTTGTATGTTCTGTTCAGTGTGAGCTCGTTTCTGGAATCTGTAATTGCCTGAGGGGTCTAGGCGGACGCGCCGTGAACGACCACAGGCAGGGGAGACTTGGAAGACGTTCCGCTCCCCAGGAGGGATGGATATGCCCCTCACCCCAGGAGGGATGGATATGCCCCTCACGAGGGATGGATATGCCCCTCGCGGATTTGAGACGAGGCAGGTCGCTCCTGCCGGTTTGGAGTAAGGCCAACGTCTAGTTGCTTCCATGGAGTTGGAAGCCTGTATTTTCGGGCCCTGTTTAGTGTTCTGTGTTTGTACTGGACGGATGTTATGGGATGGACTCAGACTGCTCCTTTGGGTATTGTGATTGATCATTTCAAGGAGATTGGGGGAAGCTTTAGAGCTCCCTCAGGAGTTGGGAAGTTGTTAGGAATTGAATGGATTGTTTAAAGTCTGAATGAATGTCTGGTGAAAGTGTGGGAGTGTGGAGGGAGGGGGATTGCCCTCCCCCCTCCTTTGTGTGGCGGTCGGGCGGCCGCCTGAGTGAGGGTATGTGGAAACAGGTCACCCCCTCCCCAAGTAAATGCGTCTGGGACTTCTGTGCACGTGTTAGGAGAAAAGCTGGCTTAAAACTAATGTGCGCACCGTCCGTTTTCGGATAGGGTTTTGGGCTAGTGTATTTAATTTGCTACCTAAGATTTTAAAAAGTTCTGCAATATAATGTTGGCCATCTATCTTTTAGGGGTTTTGGTTTGCTCTTCCCTTGTTTATTGTGAGAATGAGGAAATCATCTTTTCTGTCAGAGAACAGTTTAGACCGCCACAATGTTGAGCTGCCTGACTTGGCAGCCGCCATGTTGGCCGCATGGCATGCCGTGCCCCTGGGGGCCGCCATCTTGGAACAGCAGGCCCCTCCCTCTGACTTAGTCAATCACAAAAGGAATGTCTGCTCACTGAGGCAGGATGGGATTTCAGGGGTGGAGTTTTAAGGCGGAGTTTTACTAAGGAAATGCAGATGGGGCAGAAAGTGTGCCTGCCTCCCAGATTTATTTAATACTAAATTAGCAATCACGGTCTTAATATAATTTTAGTGGTATGATAGACCAATGTTTTGAGCAGTTGGCTTTATAAGGGCCGACAATAGAGCTTGTATTTAAATGCATCAGGATTTCTGTGCACATGTAAAGGAAAAGGCCAGTTTAAAAACGAGTGCGCATAGTTTTGAGCTGAACTTGACCTTTTGCTGTGTACAGAATAAAAACCCAAGACTGTTTTGGCCTTAATAGTTATGGGTTTGCTTCTTGAATTCCCCAGCAGGAAAATTGTGACCATTTTGAAATTTAGCAGCTATGCCAGGATAGCAGTAACCCAATTTCTAAAGTAAAGTACAATTATTTCAGGTAGAAACTGTGGTTTAAAAGTTCTAGCTACCTGGAAAGCATGGCCTTGGTATGATAGGAGGAAAAAGAAATATTAAATGAATGGTAAACCAGTGAACTGGGACTTGTCACTGATGGTGGATTGTGAAAAGGGCTGGACGTGGCCTAACTTCTCCTTCCTTGGTACCCCTGAAACGTCTGAGGGTACTTCTGGCCTTGGTTTTCCAATGTGTTAAATCTGTCGATTTTGTTGTTTCGCCGAAATCCTCTTGAAGGACATTGAATGGTTCTTTCCTTCCTCTTTAACTTTTGGGGGATTGTGTGAACTTGTCCTGTATCTGGAGGAATGGCTTCTAGATGGTATTCACCGTCTCTGGGACTTCCGGAGGGAAGTCAAAGCTCGGACTGGCTAAGGGTTCGAATCTGGCCTATCTTTTAAAAAGGTGGAAAAGAAGCATTCCTAAGCAGTTTTCTACTGCCTCTGTTTAGGGACTTGTTCTGTATCTCGACACAACTGAAACTGATTTGTTGGTATTTTGTGGTATAAATGTGGCATGTACCTCGAAGTTCTTAATGGGGAATGTATCTAGTTATCGTGCCTATTTAGTCTTGACTTCCTTGTTCAATATGAGTACCGTTTCTATCTGGATGAGACATAGGTCAAAAGTCCTGTCCTGGGATGTGGGAAAGGGAGGCCTCCACATCTGTTCCTGTCAGGCCCCCATCAGGGGACTTGGGTGGTGTTCCTGTTATCTGCTCAAGATCCCAAGACTGTAAAGGTACTTGTTCACTGAAAGGGTGTAAGTGTAAATATTTATTTGATGTTTGTATGTCTACTTGGGTATAATTATTTGTTCATGTAAGTGTGGAAGTCTGTGGGAAAAAAAAGGCACACGCTTGCCCCAAGAGCGCTTGCTCTCTGTCAGAGGTGGAATCTGCCCGCCTAACTAGTAAACATCTCTGTCTGTTTGTTTGCTGGGAACTTTGATTTGCTATGTGATATTCGGTGCTGGGTTGGGATTTTGGAATTCTGGGGTAGATTTAAAAAGTATTTGTGGCTTTTCTAGTCTGATTGGGACATTTAAGGGTGGGGCTCACAGTTCCTCAGGGCAGAGATTTCATGGGACCTTCCCCCTGCCTGTGCTGAATTAAATAATACAGGCCAGTGTCATTTGGCTTGCTGGTTAAAGGAAGACAATGGGCCTTAGAATCTGTAAAGGTGAGCGGGAATGAAGCTGGTCAAATGTACTGAAAGGGTTTGGTACCTGTTGCTGCTGTAACTGATAAACAGGGTTACCTAGAAGCCATCAGGACTTTGAAGTTCTCCAAGAGAGGAGGAATCTGTCTGACTCGGAGACTGGCGAGGACTGGGTGGCTTTTCTTTAACAATCTCTTTCCTTAAGAGGGCTCCAGAGGGCGCACGAGGGCATTTGGCCGCGCCTCCGCGCCATCTATGAGACCAGCCCAACCCCAACTCCTCATCAGCACAGACCAGGAGATTGGGTCTACGTCAGAAGGCACCGCCGGGAGACCCTAGGGCCACGTTGGAAGGGTCCTTACATTGTGGTGCTGACGACCCCCACCGCTCTCAAGGTAAACGGCCTCGCGACCTGGGTCCATCCGGAAAGACTTCATCACCAAATGGAGCATCGATCGAGATCAACGCAACCCGCTCAAGCTCAAGCTACGGCGTGCTCGACCTGCCTGATGCCGGTAACATGACTCGCGATCACTCCTGTCACCAGGAGCCCCCACAATACTGTGTAATACATTTAGATAATGCCGGCATCTTCATGGACATGGCTCCAAAGAGACAAGGACAATTTATAGGATCACATGTTTGGTAGCAGAAGATTTGGCTGCCTAAAGCGGCCATGATGCCAATATTATGTTTCATTGTATTGATATGTTATATTAACCTTTGATTCTTTTGCAGGTTTGAATGTATGTTGGCTGTCCTGGAAGGGAGCTGTGTGGGGTGACCCCCAAAAGTAAAGGGTGCCTAGCTGCCAAGAGGGCAGGGGCCCAACTGGGCAGGGAAGGGTGCCCATCAGGTTTTGGTCTCTTTTGAGAGACAGCTAACAGTTGGCAGCCTGTAATACTGTCTTGCAGGCCTGAGTCACCATGCCATGTCAGGGGTAGTAAAGCTGGAAAAAGCCTGTTTAGAATAGAAGGTCTGAGGCATGGTTATGCATAGAAAGAAGGTTTTATGCCAACAGTTACTGTTTTGTTTTAAATCCATGAAAAGGAATTAGCAAGGAAAGTCAGAAAATCTTAGAGTAGATCAGTATGTTTTTCTCCTTATGTAATTCCTCCGAAATCTGGCAATGCTAAATAAGTACGTTTCTTTGCATAGATTCAGTAAGACTGGTTCCTAATAGTGGTTTTATTAACGGAAAACTTTGACTGGAGTATCATGTTTTAAAGAGCCCTGTCTGAACTCTAAAGACTTGAAGCCACTAAGAATGCCACGAAGAAAGCCTGGTATCCTGCTTGGGAGCCCTGAAGATGGCTGGCGCTGGAGCGTCAGGCCCATGCCCTACCATCACTGGCGGTTGGTAAGAGTAGAAGGGGAGCAGTAAAGATGCCTCTGCATCCCTGCAGAACCACCACACACTCTGGGCCGCAACAAGTAGGAGGGCTACTGAGATGGGCCTTAAAGCCTGGAGCGTGGGCTCAGGTGGAGTTGCTACAGGTGAGGGATTCACCTAACTCAGCAGATACTGCAGGCAGGCCTGATGGCAGCTGGATGGCTTGGCTTCCTGGCCCTACGGGGCACATTAAGGTTCAACCATGAAATTCCAGCAAAGGTAGTCAGTTACCATTCTTGTTGTGTTTATGCAAACATCAGGAATCTTGATTTGGCTTTTTGATAGCCATGGAGGAATTTTAAGAAGAAAAATCCTGTTTCAATAGAAGTTGTTCTTTCCCTTCCACCGGGCCATTTGTTAAGCTTATAGGGATAGTTCAGTTGATAGTTCTGTGTGCCCAGTATGGGCCTCTAGCAACGGTGGAATAGAAATGCAGTCCGTCTCATGATTGAGCCGGAAGTTCCAAGACAAGGGGGGAATGAAAGGGCGAGGACTACGCCCTCCACCTTGCCCCAGGATAAGGGCTACGCCCTCCACCTTGCCCCAGGGTAAGGGCTATGCCCTCCATCTTAACTTGGCCATGTGCTCAGCAAGCTTCTTCCCGGAAGATAGTCAAGGGAAGTGCACGCCATCACTATGACCACATCCTGTGTAATGAGACACCGACTCGCGCCTGGCCAATCGGCAGGGCCCACAGTCTTTTCTCCTCCCCTTACCCCAATCCCCTATAAAAGCTCTCTCCACACAGAGTTTTCTCTCTCTCGGCCACTGGAGCTTACCGTTGCATCGGTGAGTGTGGCAGGGGAGCCAAACCTAGGTTTGAAATGAATGACTCTTTGCTTTTGCATCGGACTCGCTGGCTCCCTGTGGGTTCTTGGGAATCATGAAATCTGGGCACAACAGTGATATCTAACATCTATTGGTCATGGTGGTTTTTAAAACTGCAGGTAGGACACTGGCCACCAAGACAGGAGAAGGAAATTGGCTGGGAAAATGTTATAGATTCAGGGAGCATTCAGTGATGCTATGTGGAGAAGGCAGTGTGCTTGGCAGAAAGCCTCTCTTGAAGTATGGTAGCAACCATTTCAGGTGGAAACTGTAGTTTAACTCTAACCCTGTTATTTGGCTTAACAATATAAAAGTTACTTTGATTTTCTAAATTGTGTAAGTCATCCTATTCGATTGAATGCCTTATTGATTGAATGACTATTCCATTGATTGTTATCATACTGGTCTTAGAGAGCACATTCTTCTGTACCTGGGAAACAGGACAGCACAAATACCCTAAATTGTTTTAGTGGCCACAGGTGGTGCATTCCAGCTGCCTCAGTGGTCCCGAGACCAGGACAGCACAATTACCCTAAATTGTTTTAGTGGCCACAGGTGGTGCGTTCCAGCTGCCTCAGTGGTCCCGAGACCAGGACAGCACAATTACTCTAAATTGTCCTGACAACTCCTCGGTCGGGAGACCCGAGGGCTCTAGATAATGTGTTTCTATCAACTCAGTGATCCGGAGACCCAAAACTGTAATTTAGATAACATGCCTAAGTTTAACCCAGGTTACCCAAGGACTCTAGATAATGTATTTCTGTCACTTCAGTGACCCTGAGACCCAAAACTGTAATTAACATGCTTAATTCTGTTTCTGTAATCTGCTTTTTTGTGAGCCAGGTGCCTCATTCCAAACCCTGAGATGTAATCAATACCTTATGATTTTTGCCTATATAAGTCTGGTTTTGCCACCATCTTATTACTATGAGATTTGGGGATGACCCCTCATAGTCCCGGATTGCAATAAATGTGACTCTTTAATTCGACTTCTTGAGGCGTCCTTCTGTGATTCGCGGGGTACATTACAACACTCTCATCAAAAGCATATAATTTCAAATACAGTTAAAGACATAATTCATATTCTTTACACAAGAGATCACTAAATAGCTATCTGTCCATCATCTTCCCTTAACTGGTTAACAAAGATTTGTTAACGTAAAAAAAAACATTGAAACCTGTAAAGAATTTTTGTGAGTTTATTTGAGCCAAACTGTCGACATATGCCGGGAAGCAGAACCTCAATGAATTGAGATAGTGCTCCGGAGAATGGCAGGGTTACATCCGTATTTATACATGAAATTCATTGGTGACACATTTAAGGAGGTGGGATTAAGCGAAGCGGGGGGGGGGGGGGAACCTCTGTGATAGGATAAAAAGTAAAATGATGGACACCCACGTAGGTGGGTGCAGGATCAATCAACATGATAATGAAGGAATTTGTAGTATCTGCCCTGGCGCCCAGAACATTTGGTTATGCCCCAGGGGTTCCAGAAAAAGGGAAGTTACAAGTTACCCAGACACTTCAAAGGAATGTTATCTTAGAGGCAAAAAGGCAAATGGGCTCAGTAAGGATCAAAGTTGATCTTGTCAGTGAAGATACCGGCCTAGGACATAACTGCCCACCATAACTGCTTTTAGTCAAAGTTTAATTTCAGACCATCCTTTGTGGTTATTTTAGGTCTCTGAGTCTGCTAGGCTGCCACACAGGCATTCCCTGAGCTTGTCAGGTCAGCGTGTGGCCCCTTTTGTCCACAGATTTAAACATTATTTTTCTGTTTTTGTATTTTTAAAAGGCAATGTTTACCAAATTTATATTGAGAACACTCTCCCTTTTGTTATAAGGAGAAATTACCCGCGAGACAGGAAACCATGGCAAACCAAGAATTTGGTGAAACAGATCCTCTCCCCTGCCAATCTGGAGAGGGAGTTTCTTTATTAGCAGATTCGAATCCGGGCTGCCGCTGCGGCGAGGGCGCGCGCAGGAAGCAGCAGCGAGCGGTTACAGTTACAGCTTTTTATTTATTTATTTATTTTTTTAATTAAATCTTTATTGTTCAGATTATTACATTTGTTCCTCTTTTTTTTCCCCCATAACTCCCCTCCTCCCAGTTCCCGCCCCACCCTCCGCCCTCACTCCCCACCCACTGTCCTCATCCATAGGTGCACGATTTTTGTCCAGTCTCTTCCCGCATCTCCCACACCCCTTTCCCCCCCAGGAATAGTCAGTCCATTCCCTTTCTATGTCCCTGATTCTATTATAATCAACAGTTCATTCTGTTCATCAGATTATTTATTCACTTGATTCTTAGATTCACTTGTTGATAAATGCATATTTGTTGTTCATAATTTGTATCTTTACCTTTTTCTTCCTCTTCCTCTTCTTAAAGGATACCTTTCAGCATTTCATATAATCCTGGTTTGGTGGTGATGAACTCCTTTAGCTTTTCCTTATCTGTGAAGCTCTTTATCTGACCTTCAATTCTGAATGATAGCTTTGCTGGATAAAGTAATCTTGGTTGTAGGTTCTTGGTATTCATCACTTTGAATATTTCTTGCCACTCCCTTCTGGCCTGCAAAGTTTCTGTTGAGAAATCAGCTCACAGTCGTATGGGTATTCCCTTGTAGGTAACTGAGTTTCTTTCTCTTGCTGTTTTTAAGATTCTCTCTTTATCTTTTGCTCTTGGCATTTTAATGATGATGTGTCTTGGTGTGGTCCTCTTTGGATTCCTTTTGTTTGGGGTTCTCCGCGCTTCTTGGACCTGTAAGTCCATTTCTTTCACCAGGTGGGGGAAGTTTTCTGTCATTATTTCTTCAAATAGGTTTTCAATATCTTGCTCTCTCTCTTCTTCTGGCACCCCTATAATTCTGATGTTGGTATGCTTGAAGCTGTCCCAGAGGCTCCTTACACTATGCTCGCATTTTTGGATTCTTTTTTCATTTTGCTTTTCCGGTTGGGTGTTTTTTGCTTCCTCGCATTTCAAATCATTGACTTGATTCTTGCGCTCCTCTGGTCTGCTGTCTGGAGTCTGTATAATATTCGTTATTTCAGTCCGTGTATGCTTAATTTCTAGTTGGTTCCCCAATATAAGATCGAGGGTCTTATTAGTTTTCTTGTAGATCTCATTAAGTTTATCGGCAGCTTCTAAACAGTTCTTGAGAGACCTTAAAAGTGTGGTTCTGAACTCTATATCTTCCATTGACAATTTTGTCCTGTTTCTTTGTCTCCGCATTTTGTTATGCTTCCTTGGTGCACCCCCTAGTGGTCTTTGTTCGAAGTCTTATAGTTAAATCTTGATTGTTGTAGCTAATTCCAGGGAGGGTTTGACCTCCAGGCCAAGTGGCTATGAGAATCAGCTGTGTCAGCAGTGAGAGAACTTCTGTCCTCTAGGGAGGTGCTAATCTAGCCTTTGCCTGAGGCTATCCGGCAAAAGCCTCTGTGCAGGGCTTGGGCGGGGCAGGTCGCACAGGATCAACAGGGTGGGCCGGAGAGAGCAGTTATGGCGGCTCTCAGTCCTGTCCCCAGGGGCTCTGCCTCTCTGAGTCCCAGCACCCGCTGCAAAGCTCAGAGAGAAAGCTGCACTCGCTCTGACCGAAGCCAGACAGTCCCGCTTCTCCCGTTTGAGTCTGGGTCGCTAAAGACTCGCCCGGATCTGGAGCTCAGAGTCTGCGACTCCCTCCTGATTGAAAACGCCAACCGCGCCCTCCGCCGCCAGCCCGCTCGCGCACTCCACACCTCAGAATTTGCCTTCAGCACTGCGCCTCCTCTGAGTGTCCGTATGCATTTCTCTTTCCTCCTAGTTGTAGGACTTCCACTCAGCCAGCGTTCCTGTGGTTCTGGGTGATGTCCCTTCCGTTTTTTGGTTTCACTTTTGAAGTAGTTGTTCAAAGCAGCAAACTCCGGCGTTAACCTATGCCGCCATCTTGGTTCTCCTCAGTTACAGCTTTTTATACACAACTCAAAATAGGGGTGGGGGGGGTAACGAGGACAAAGAGGGTTCACGCATCGGCCAGGGGCTTCCTGGGACATTTGTTATTACCTGACAAGACATCCTGCTCGTTAGGTCAGTTTGACCTGCCAGCCAAGACCCCGGGCCAGATGGCCAGACTATAAATTTTCTCACTCAGGAGGGAGTAAAGGGGAACAAAGAAATTCCAAAGGTGTCTGTGCAGTGTCCTGGTGTCCTAACGGCATGGGAGTTTATCACTCCTGCCTGGTACTTTCACATCCAGCTTATCTTGACAATTAATCAGAGCCTAACTCCCTCAGCCGGTTCTCAGCGTCCGGGGCTATAAATCCCTGGGGACAGCTTCAAGGTCTGCACTTCCCCGTGCAGGGCTGGTAATTTTCTACTGCCCTACACCTTTCTGTCTTACACTTCTGATAATCTGTTTAACCAGTTAACTGCCATGTGTCCAAAACAAAAACCATCTCCACATGCCACGATATTTTGAATTTAATAAATCAATTTGCAATGAATATTATAAAAATAAATATATTTCTCACAATTTGGGTGGTCTTGAATCTTTTCAGCTGAAAATTCTCATGAAAAATGATTTTAAAGTTGGTCAAGGCTGCCACTTAGGGAAAACATTTTTCTTTTATAGATGCACATGGCGTGTGGGGAAAGTCTGCTGCTTGCATTTACAGATGCTTATGGTGTACAATGGGTTAATGAAAAGAACATTTGTCTCTGCTATCAGGAAACCAAGGAGTTTAGTTCTGATAGGGGCAGAAATAGAATGTTATGGAACCAGCTAGAACTGTAAGAAATATTAATCATGCTCTGTTAACCGTGATTGTTTTGTTTTGATTAAAGAAGGCACATTCTAACCTGGCTGGCAGTCACACTCAAGATCTGGGAGCTGACCTGGAGAAGCAGACCTTCCTCCCCACTTGGAGCTGCCTATTATCATGGAAAGATTAACAACTTTGTTGCAGAATTCAGAGACAGAAACCAGAATCACCAGTCCTTTGAAGATCCAAGCCCTTTTTGCATACCTGCAGGCCTTTGCAAATTTCCAGCTTGCTTACCTGTTAACTGTCCATTTGGCCTACCCTTTGTCTATTTCCCCATGTAACCCCCAGCCCTTTCATATCACTAAGCCCTCTGAAGATCCCCAGCCGTTTTGCATATCTGTAAACTGCCCATTTGCCCTTTTTGCCTACTTTCCTTTGTACTTCTACCTATATAAGCAGTTGGCTTATGGTGGGCTGGAGAGCAGATTTTTGTGGGTGACCTGCTGCTTTCCCATGCTGCTGGCAATATTGGAATAAACACTCATATATGATTCAACCCAATCTCTGCTTAATTGGCTTGAGTAGTGACAGGCAGCATGAACCCATTGTTTGTTTGGTTACAGTTCCCTCTCTGCTTCTAGCTTCCTTTATAAGTTCAGATAGGTCACTGAGCATCTCTGAGTCTGTTTCTTCAGCTTTAAAATGAGCATAATAATTTCTTTCTGGATTTCATCATAGGATGGATGTGAGACTCATACATGTTTATATATAGGGAAACACTGTTCCCAATCCCAGCTATGACAAAGTATCATTGCTATGCATTAACACCATTGCTTAGCATCTATCTAATACTTGCACCCTCTCTCCAAGCTGCTTACCTTCTTGCCTTAAACATTCAAACTTTGAGTTCAGAAATGGCTTCCTAAATAATCATTAGGAGCTGAGAGACTCCAATAAAATTAACTCAACTCTTTTTTAATGAGATCCAAATGAAGGATAGTAAAAGACAGATGATTGACCATGACAAACAAATCCAGTGAATAATGTTATGCCCAGAATTCAAGATCCCCAAGAAACCACGCCAGGGAGCCAGTCCGATGCAAAAGCAGAAGGTCCTTTATTGAGTTAGCTAACCTGACCCGGGCCTCCAGTCGACGCAGCGACCGGAAACCGAGTGCCACCCGTGAGAAAATCAGGGCTTTAATAGTGAGGGGAGGGGAGCTGGCTGTGGGCCCTGCCGATTGGCCAGGCGCAAGTCGGGTCTTGTTACACAGGATGTGGTCATCTCTATGGCGTGCACATCCCTTGCTTGTCATTGGTTAGTTCAAAGAAATCCTGGGCGTGGCCAGCAGGGGCCTGGGCTCGGGAAGAAGGCACTTTTCTGAGCACATGGCCTCTGCCCCAACATGGAGGATCCAGGGTAAGATGGAGGGCATAGCCCTCGCCCTTTCAAATAATGCCTTCTTTCCATTCCCACTTTACCTCAGGGGCCAACCTTGTATATAATCACTAGCCTGTTGCAACTCAGTGTGATCCCTGGAACAATGGGATCCATATTACCTGGGGTCTCATTGTAAATGCAGAATCTCAGGCCACACAAATTTTTCTGAATCAGAATCTGCATTTTTAACAAGGTGATTAATATGCATATTAAGTTTGAGAAACAGCACAATATACTACTGTTAGGTTAGGTGGCTCAGGAGGCGGCGAAGGAAATAGAGTTGATCAGAAAAGGAAGGAAGGAAAGTTTATTCTGCGTCTCCGGGAGACCCACGTACCCCAAGGACAGGGCAAGTGGATTCACGCCAACAGGGAGGGGAGCGCTTTTTTAATACTGCGGTTGGGTGAGGGGCGGGGACATGAGCTGAGGTATTCAGCTGAGGAAGTTTCAGCTGCAGGGGGTCAGCAAGGTATTCAGGAAGGAGTCAGTATCTGTGTGGGGGTCGTGGAGAAGCCAGTATCTGTGTCTGGCATGCTGATCTGTTAGAAATGCCAGGGGGAGTCCATTATCTCGCCACATGTCTGCATGTATCCGATACTGGGCTCTCTCCGACCTGACAACTACAAGTCCAAATGTGGCACCCATGCTTTTTAAATGTTTGGTTTGATTGGAATAAATGGGAAGTCAACTAGCCTTGAAAATCAACTAGCACACTGTTTTTCAAACTTATCCATAAATTAGAATTACATAGCTAGACTTAAATAATACTGGTGACTGCTACAAAGAAGAAAATTATAGGCCAATATCCCTAATGAACATAGACACAAAAGTCTTCAACAGAATATTAGCAAACTAAATCCAGCAGCACATTAAAAAAAATCATATAACATGATCAAGTGGGATTTATTCCTGGAATGTAAGGTTGGTACATTATCTGCAAATCAACAAACATGATACACCACATAAAAAGGAAAGATCAAAATAATATAATCATAATAATAAATGCAGAAAAAGCATTTGAAAAAATCCAACACCCACATATGATAAAAACTCTCAGCAGAGTGGGAATAGAGGAAACACCTCAACATAATAAAGGCCATATATGACAAACCTACAGCCAACATCATATTCAACAGGAAAAAACTAAAAAGTGCTTCCCTTAAAATCAGGAGTAAGACAGAAATGTATGCTTTTACCACTATTGTTCAACACAGTACTAGAAGTACTAGCCACAGAAATCAGACAAGAAGAAAAGATAATAGACATCCAAATTGGAAAGGAAGAAGTAAAACTTGTTAGGTGGGAGAGAGCCCAGGATCAGATACATGTGATGAGACAACGGACTTCCCCTGGAATTTCTCACAGATCAGCGTGCCAGACACAGATACAGGCTTCTCCCTGAATCCACAACGACCCCCACACAGATACTGACTCATTCCTGAATACCTGGCTGACCCCTGCAGCTGAAACTTCCTCAACTGAATGCCTCAGCTCATGTCCCTGCCCCTCACCCAACCACAGTATAAAAAAAGCGCCCCCCTCCCTATTGGTGTGAATCCACGTGCCCTGTCTTTGGGGTACGTGGGTCTCCCGGGGACGCAGAAATAAACCTTTTCCTTTCCTTTCTTTTCTGATTCACTGGACTCTCTATTTCTTGCGCTGCCTCCTGAGCCACCTAACCTAACAAAACTGTTATTATTTGCAGATGACATTGTTGTAATGTACCCCGCGAATCACAGAAGGATGCCTCAAGAAGTCGAATTAAAGAGTCACATTTATTGCAACCTGGGACTATGAGGGGCCATTCCCAAATCTCATAGCAATAAGATGGTGGCAAAACCAGACTTATATAGGCTAAAGTCACAAAGGTATTGATTACATCTCAGGGTTTGGAATGAGGCACCTGGCTCGCAAAAAAAGCAGATTACAGATGCAGAATTAAGCATGTTAGTTACAGTTTCGGGTCTCGGGGTCACTGAAGTGACAGAAATTCATTATCTAGATTCCTTGGGTAACCTGGGTTAAACTTAGGCATGTTATCTAAATTACAGTTTTGGGTCTCCGGATCACTGAGTTGATAGAAACACATTATCTAGAGCCCTCGGGTCTCCCGACCACTGAGTTGTCAGGACAATTTAGAGTAATTGTGCTGTCCTGGTCTCGGGACCACTGAGGCAGCTGGAACGCACCACCTGTGGCCATTAAAACAATTTAGGGTAATTGTGCTGTCCTGTTTCCAGGTACAGTAGAATGTGCTCTCTAAGACCAGTATGATAACAATCAATGGAATAGTCATTCAATCGATAAGGCATTCAATCGAATGGGATGACTTATACAATTTAGAAAATCAAAGTAACCTGTCCATTGTTAAACAAAGCAAATAGGTACCATACTTCAACATGATACTATATATAGAGAACCCTAAAAAATTCATTATAAAACTAATAGAACTGATAAAATGAATAAAATAAAGTAGCAGAATACAAAATAAATAGTCAAATCAGCTGCATTTTTATACATGAATAATGAAATAGCAGAAAGGGTATCTAAAAAAAAAAATCTCATTTACAATTGCACTAAAAGCAAACAAAAAAACATGTACTCAGAAAAATTATATGCTACTGAAGAAAGGAAATAAGATAATACAAATAAATGAAAGCATATTCCATGTTCATGGATAGGAAAAATTAATATCATTAAAATGTTTATATTACCCAAAGTAATCTATACTAGTAGATTCAGTGCAATTTATATAAAAAGGCAAATGGTGTATTTAACAGAACTAGAACAGAAAATCCAACAATTTATATGGAACTACAAAAGACCCTTAACAGCCTCAGCAACCTTGAGAAAGAAGAACAAAGTTGGAGGTATCATACTACCTGATATCAAACTATACTACAAGGACATAGTAATCAAAATAGCATGGTGCTGACATAAAAACAGACATATAGATCAATGGAACAGAATACAGAGCCCCCAAATTAACCCTTGCCTTTATGGTCACGTAATATTTGACAAAGGAGGCAAAAATACACAATGGGGCAATGATAGTCTATCCAATACATGGTGTTGGACAAATTGGACAGATAAGTGCAGAGAAATGAATCTAGACTAGATGCTTATCCCATACACAAGAATAAACTCACAATGGAATAAAGACTTAAATGTTAGACTTGAAAGCATAAACTCCCAGAAGAAAACATAGGCAGTAAAATCTCAGATATTTCTCTTAGCAATATTTTTTCTGATATATCTCCATGCAAAAGGAAAACAAAATAACAAGTAAATAAATAGGATTACTACATCAAACTAAAACATTTTTGCACAGCAAAGAAACCATTAACAAAAGGAAAAGACAATCTACAGAATGGAGGAAGATATTTGCCAATGATACATCTGATAAGGGGTTGAATCCAAAATTTATAAAGAACTCAAACAGCTCAACATCAAACAACCAATCCTCCTATCTCATAAAAGAGAAACATGGTAATTAGCGTACATCTGCTACCCCTCCCATTGGCTAATCAGGGCGATATGCAAATTAACTGCCAGCCAAGATGGTGGTCGGCAGCCAGGCAGCTTGAAGCTAACATGAGGCTTGCTTGCTTCAGTGACGGAGGAAACGAACGTTCCCTGCCTGCCTTTCCAGCCTCTGAGCTTGCAGTTTGAAACATTGTTACAATATAGAAGCTAAACAAAACCCCACAAACCTGCTTTCAGCCCGCCGGGATCTCAGAGCTGGAGTTGATACAGTGTTTCGATTATAGAACCCAAACAAACCAGATACCTGCTTTCAGCAGCAGAGGCCTCAGAGCTGGAGCCAGAGCTAAAGCTGGCCCAGAATTTAAAAAAGAAAAAAGAAAAAAAGGAGCAGTTGGGAGCTTCAGTCACCCGCCAGCCTGAAAACAGCCCTCAGCCCCTCACCCAGACTGGCCAGGCACCCCAGTGGGGACCCCCACCCTGAAGGGTGTGTGACCAGCTGCAAACAGCCATCATTCCCTCACCCAGGCTGGCCAGGCATCCCAGTGGGGACCCCCACCCTGATCCAGGACACCCTTCAGGGCAAACCAGCTGGCCCCCACCCATGCACCAGGCCTCTATCCTATATAGTAAAAGGGTAATATGCCTCCCAGCACCGGGATCAGCGGAGCCGAGAGTCCTCCCAGCACTGGGATCAGTGTGACAGGGGGCAGCGTCCAAACCCCCTGACCGCCCTGTGGCTCTGTGTGTGACAGGGTGCAGCACCCCAACCCCCTGATAGGCCCTGCTCTGTGTGTGACAGGGTGCGGTGCCCCAACGCCCCCCGCCACGGACCCTGCTCTGTGAGTGACAGGGTGTGGCGCCCCAACCCCCCCCACCCCCCCGCCCCACGGGCCCTGCTCTGTGTGTGACGGGGTAGAGCCATAACCTCCCCATCGGCCCTGCCCTGAGTGTGACAGTGGTGGCACCCCAACCCCCTGATTGGCCCTGTTCTGTGGGTGATAGAGGGTGGCACCCCAACCCCCTGATTGGCCCTGCTCTGTGCGTGACAGGGGGTGGCGCCGCAACCTCCCCATCGACCCTGCCTTGAGTGTGACAGGGGGCGGTGCCCCAACCCCCCAATCGGCCCTGCTCTGAGCCCTACCAGGGGCTGCACCTAGGAATTGGGCCTGCCCTCTGCCACCCGGGAGCAGGCCTAAGCCAGCAGGTCGTTATCTCCCGAGGGGTCCCAGACTGCGAGAGGGCACAGGCCAGGCTGAGGGACCCCCCTCCCCCCCGAGTGCACAAATTTTTGTGCACTGGGCCTCTAGTATATAATAAAAGCCTAATGTGCTAAGTGTCCGGTCATCCGGCCGGCCATTCAACCAATCAAAGAGTAATATGCTAATGATATATTAAGGCTGCTCAACCACTCGCTATGATGTGCACTCACCACCAGGAAGAAGATGCTCCAACCGGTAGGTTAGTTTGCTGCTGGGGTCCAGCTGATGGGGACTGAACAAGCAGGACCGGACACACCCTGGAGTCCTCCTGTGGTCCCTCCCTGGCTGGCCAACCTCCCATGTCCCTCCTCACCCCGATTGTGCACCAGTGGGGTCCCTCAGCCAGATTTGTGCCTCTCGCAATCTGGGATGAGGAACTCCTCCCCTCCCCTGAGTGCATGAATTTCCTACACTGGGTCTCTAATGAAAAAATAAGCAGAAGGCCTGAATAGAGGCCTCATACAAATGGCCAATAGACATATGAAAAATTGCACAATGTCATCAGACAGATGCAAATAAAAACCCCAATGAAATAACACTTCATACCTGAAAGAATAGCTATCATCAATAAATCAATTAACAACAAGTGTTGGCAAGGATGTAGAGAAAATGGGACACTCGATCACTGTTGGTGGAAATGCAAACTGGTTTAGCCACTGTGGAAACAGTGTGAAGGTTCCTCAAAAAACAAAAAATAGAGAGTGAGCTCCCACACCAGGCCTCTTCATCATCCCATTGGGACCCAGCGGCCTAGGATTTGAATCCAAGACCCCGCAGTAACTACAAGCCAGGGGGAACCCTGTGTCCCACCCCTTCCCCAGCCCCCAGAACCGTGTTGCTAGCCTGACCCGGAGCCACCTAGCATATGCTCCACCCCGAGCTCCGGGCCTGCTGCCAGGGTGACCTGGAGCAAAACAGAGCATGCCCCACTCCCCGAGAGCGTGGACTGTGTAACCCAGAGCAACCGGTGCCTGCTCCACCCCAGCCCCCTGGACAGCCCTGCTGGGGTGACCCGAGCAACCCATGCCCCGTTTCACCCAAGCCCGAGCGGCGACCCAGAGCACCCCAGCACACACTTCACTCAGTGCCACAGGGGAGCTCTGATTGTATGACCCAGAGCAACCTGGCCCTCTCCAACCTGGCCCCTGGGACAGTCCTGCCAGGGCCACCCGCCATCTGGAGCAACCCAACGAGCACCTCATTCTGGGTGACAGGAGAGCTTGGACTGAGCGACCCAGGGCAAGGCACCCCTGCTCCACACTGAAGAGGGGTGAACTGGAGCAACCCAGCGCACATCTTACTCAGGGCTACAAGAAAGCGAGGGCTGTGTGACCCAGAGCAACCCATGCCCACTTCACCCGGAGCCCAGGGTCTTGCTGCTTGGACAACCTGGAGTAACCGAGTGCACACCCTACTTAGGCCACAGGGGAGCTCAGACTGTGTGACCCAGAGCAACCCTCACCTGCTTTTCCCAGGCCCCTGGAACAGTCTTTCAGGGGAAACCCTAAGCAAGCCGATGTGCCCAGCCAGGGGACACAGGACAGCACTCCAAGTGCACTACCAGAGGGACCTAGGGTGACACCCTGCCACGGGTATCAGGGCCACATAGGGAATTGAATGCCAGAGGGCTCTGGGTACTCACAGGGAGTCGCACACCAGAAGAACTGTGAATTCTGTGAATGCACATACACCACCCACAGCATCTGAAGCAGACAACTGAGGGATTATATCCACAGGAAAAGGGGATACAACTCAGAGCAGAGACAATAAAGGTATAATACTCAAGCATTTGGGCTAAGGATTTCTGAACCATTGCCCTGACTGGGTCTTTTTTTTTTTTTTTTTTTTTTTTTTTTTTTTTAATCTGCCTTGCTTTTTAAAAAAAATTTTAAATTCTTTATTGTTTAAAGTATTACATAAGTCTTCTTTTTTCCCCCATTGATCTCTCCCCTGGCGCCCCCAACCCCTGGCACATGCCCTCATCCCTCTCCACCTGTCTGTGTACATTGGTTATGCTCATATACATGCATACAGGTCCTTTAGTTGATCTCTTACCCCCTCACCACCTGCCTTCCCTCATAGGTTGGACAGTCTCTTCGATGATCCTATGACTCTGGTTTTATTTTTGTTCATCAGTTTATGTTGTTCATTATATTCCACAAATGAGTGAGATCATGTGTTATTTATCTTTCTCTGACTGGCTTACTTCGCTTAGCATAATGCTCTCCAGTTCCATCCATGCTGTTACAAATGGTAAGAATTCCTTCATTTTTATAGCAGTGTAGTATTCAATTATGTAGATGTACCACAGTTTTCTAATCAACTGATCTGATGATGGGCACTTAAGCTGTTTCCAAATCTTAGCTATTATAAATTGTGCTGCTATGAACATAGGGGTGCATATATCTTTTCTGATTGGTGTTTCTGTTTTCTTTGGATATATTCCTAGAAGTGGGATTACTAGGTCAAATGGGAGTTCTATTTTTATTTTTTGAGGAAATGCTATACTGTTTTCCACAGTGGCTGCACCAGTCTGCATTCCCACCAGCAGTGAAAGAGGGTTCCTTTTTCTCCACATCCTAATCAACACTTGTCATTTGTTGATGTGTTGATGATAGCCATTCTGACAGGTGTGAGATGGTACCTCATTATTGTTTTGATTTGCAACTCTCAGATTATTAGTGATTTTGAGCATGTTTTAATATGTCTCTTGGCCTTCCTTATGTCTTCTTTCGAAAAGTTTCTATTGAGGTCCGTTGCCCATTTTTTGATGGGATTGTTTATCTTCCTTTTGTTAAGTTGTATGAGTTCCCTATAAATTTTGGAGATTAAACCCTTATTGGAGATAACATTGGCAAATATGTTGTCCCATGCAGTGGCCTTTCTTGTTGTTTTGTTGATGGTTACTTTTGCTGTGCAGAAGCTTCTTATTTTGATGTAGTCCCATTGGTTTCTCTTCTCCTTAGCTCCCATTGTCCTAGGAGCTGTATCAGTAAAGATATTGGTATGACAAATGTCTGCTATTTTGTGGCCTATGGCTTCTTCTAGGATTTTTATGGTTTCCTGTCTTACATTTAAGTCCTTTATAAATTTTGAGTTTATTTTTGTGTATGGTGTAAGTTGGTGGTCTAGTTTCATTTTTTTGCATATGTCTGACCAAATTTTCCAGCACCATTTATTGAAGAGACTGTCTTGACTCCATTGTATGTTGTTGCTTCCTTTGTCAAATATTAATTGAGCATAGTGGTTTGGGTCGATTTCTGGGTTCTCTATTCTATTACATTGATCTATATGCCTGTTCTTGTGCTAGTACCTGGCAGTTATAATAACAGTGGCTGTTTAATATAGCTTGATATCTGCTATTGAGATCCCACCTACTTTGTTCTTCTTTCTCAGGATCACGGTGGCTATTTGGGGTCGTCTTTTTTTTATTATTATTATTCCAGATGAATTTTTGGAAAGTTCATTCTAGGTCTGTGAAATATGCCTTTGGTATTTTAATGGGGAGTGCGTTGAATTAATAGATTGCTTTGGGTAGTATGGACATTTTAATGATGTTGATTCTACCAATCCACAAACATGATATGTTCTTCCATCTGTTTATGTCTTCCTCTATCTCTTTTTTCAACATCCTGTAGTTTTCTGAGTAGAGAGGTCTTTTACCTCCTTAGTTAAGTTTATTCCTAGGTTTCTTAATTTTTTTGGTGTGATGGTAAATGGGATTGCTTTTTTAGTCTCTCTTTCTGTAAGTTCATTATTGGCATATAGAAATGCCATAGATTTCTTGGCATTAATTTTGTATCCTGCTACATTGTCAAATTCATTTATTAAGTCTAATAGTTTTTTGATGGAGTCTTTAGCTTTTTTTTATGAACAATATCATGCCATCTGCTAATAAGGACAGTTTTACTTCTTCTTTTCCAATTTGGATGCCTTTTATTTCTTCTTCTTGTCTAATCGCAATGACTAATACTTCCAGTACTATGCAAAACATGAGTGGTGAGAGTGGGCATCCCTGTCATGTTCCTGTTCATAGGGGAAATGGTTGTAGTTTTTGCCCATTGAGTATGATGTTGGCTGTGGTTTTGTCATATATGGCTTTTATTATGTTGAGGTATGATACTTCTATTCCCACATTCCTAAAAGTTTTTATCAAAAATGGGCGTTGGATTTTGTCAAATGCTTTTTCTGCATCAATTGATATGACTATGTGGTTTTTTTTCTCCCAAATTTTTTTATGTGATGTATCACGTTTATTGATTTGCGGATATTGTACCATCCTTGAATCCCTGGGATAAATCCTACTTGGTCATGGTGTATGATCTTTCTGATGTACTGCTGGTTCCGATTTGCTAGGATTTTGTTGAGGATTTTGGCATCTATGTTCATGAGGGATATTGGCCTGTAATTCTCTTTCATTATGTTGTCTTTATCTGGTTTTGGTATTAGGGTGATGCTGGCTTCATAGAATGAGCTTAGAAGTGTTCCTTCCTCTTGAATTTTTTGGAATAGTCTGAGGAGGAGTGGTTTTAGTTCTTCCTTGAATGTTTGGTAAAAGCCCCCTGTGAAGCCGTCTGGCCCGGGCTTTTGTTTGCTGGAAGCTTTTTGATGACTACTTCAATTTCTTCCATAGTTATTGGCCTATTGAAATTTTTAGATTCTTCCTGATTGAGTTTTGGAAGGTTGTATTTTTCTAGGAATATGTCCTTTTCCTCCAGGTTGTCTAGTTTGTTGTAGTAGAGTTGTTCATAGTATTTTTTAACAATCATTTGTATTTATGTGCTGTCTGTTGCTATTTCTCCTCTATCGTTTCTGATATTGTTTATTTGGGTCCTCTCTCTTTGCTTCTTGGTGAGCCTGGCTAGAGGTTCATCAATCTTGTTTAACCTTTCGAAGAACCAGCTCTTGGTTTCATTGATCTTTTGTATTGTTTTTTTGTTCTCTATGTCATTTATTTCTGCTCCAATTTTTATTATCTCGTTCCTTCTCCTCACTCTGGGCTTTTCTTGTTGGTCTCTTTCTAATTCTTTGAGTTGTAGAGTTAGATGATTTACTTCCATTTTTTTCTTGTTTTTTGAGGTAGGCCTATAGAGCTATAAACTTCTCTCTCAGGATTGCTTCCATTGTGTCTCATAAGTTTTGGATTGTTTTGTTTTCATTGTCATTTGTTGCCATGATGTTTTTAATTTCTTCTTTGATCTCATTGGTAACCCAATCAACATTTGATAACATGCTATTCACCTTCCAAGTGTTTGGGATTGTTTTTATTGTAGTTTAATTTTAATATTATGCCATTGTGATCTGATAAGATGCTTGGTATGATTTCAATCTTCTTGAATTTGAGGATACTTTGCTTGTGACCCAATATGTGGTCTATTTTTGAAAATGTCTCATATGCCCTTGAGAAGAAGGTGTATTCTGTGGCTTTGGGGTAAAATGTTCTGAAGATGTCAATTAAGTCCATCTGTTCAGGTGAGTCATTTAGGATTGCTGTTTCTTTGCTGATTTTTTGTCTAGAGGATTTATCCAGTGATGTCAGTGGTGTATTAAAGTCCCCTACTATGACTGTATTGTTGTTGATGTTTTTATGTATTTTGGTGCTCCTTCATTGGTTGCATATATGTTTATCATGGTTATATCCTCTTCTATCGATCCCTTTAGTATTATGAAGTGGTCTTCCTTATCTCTTGTTATGGCCTTCACTTGAGGTGTATTTTGTGTGATATAAGTATTTCTACCCCCGTTTTTTTTTTTCATTTCCATTTGCCTGAAAGATATTTTTCCATCCCTTCTCTTTCAGTCTGTGTGGGTCCCTTATTCTGAGGTGGGTCTCTTGTAGACAGCAAATATATGGGTCATGTTTTTTTATCCATTCATCAACTCGATGTCTTTTGATTGTAGCATTTTGTCCATTTACATTTAATGCTATTATTGAAAAGTACTTGTTTGTACATTTTTATTTTTTGTGCCTGTTTTCTTCCTTAGCTTTTTATTTCTTCTTTTTACATATAGTCCCTTTAGCATTTCTTGCATGGCTGGCTTGGTAGTGTTAAACTCTCTTAGCCTTTTTTTTGGTCTGTGAAGCTTCTTGTTTGCCTTTCAGATTTGAATGATAGCCTTGCTGGATAGAGTATTCTTGGATTCCGTCCCTTGCTTTGCATCACTTTGTAAGTTTCCGTCCATTCCTTTTTTACCAAATGTGTTTCTGTTGAAAAATCATTTGATAAGCTAATGCACCATTTCTCAACCTGTGGGTCACGACTCCTTTGGGGGTCAAATGACCCTTTCACAGGGTTTGCCTAAGACCATTGGAAAACACATATATAATTACATATTTTTTGTGATTAATCACTATGCTTTAATTATGTTCAATTTGTAACAATGAAAACACATCCTGCATATCAGATATTTACATTACAATTCATAACAGTAGCAAAATTATAGTTATGAAGTAGCAACAAAAATAATTTTATGGTTGGGGGTCACCACAACATGAGGAAGTACATTAAAGGGTCATGGTATGAGGAAGGTTGAGAACCACTGATCTAATGGAAGATCCCTTGTATGTAACTTTCTGTCTCTCTCTTGCTTCCTTTAAGATTCTCTCTTTGTCCTGAACATTTTTCATGGTAATTATGATATGTCTTGGTGTGGGTCTTTTCAGGTTCATCTTGTTTGGAACTCTCTGCTTGTGTGACTTTTTTCTTCCCCACCTCAGTGAAGTTTTCTGACATTATTTCTTCAAATAGCTTTTCTTATCCTTGTCCCTCTTCCTGTTTTTCTGGCACCCCTATTATTTGTATGTTGCTTTGTTTCATGTTATCCCTTAGCTCCCTTAGGCTCTCCTCCTGTCTTTTAATTCTTTTCTCCAATTGAAGTTCAGTTTGGGTGTGTTTTGCTTCTCTGTCTTCTAATTCGCTAATTCGGTCTTCCGCTTCTCCTAGACTACTGTTGAAACTTTCCATGGTGTTTTTTTTATTGCAGCTATATCAATCTTCATTTCTTCTTGATTCTTAGATAAGTTGCTGATTTTTTCCTCCATCCATTTTATGAACTGTAGGACCATTATTCTGAATTCTTTTTCTGACATATTGCATGCCTCTGTTTCACTTAGCTGCTTTTCTGGTGAGTCCTTTTTTTTCCTTTGGGGTTTTCTTTGTCTACTCATTTTTGGTCTCACTGACTGATCTAGATGTCGAGTCGTGCAGGGGCTGCTCCTTGGGTGGCAGTGGTTCCTCGGGCTGCAGTTGCTCCTAAAGTGGTTGCGGTAGTGGCTGCTCCTCACTTGGCAATGGCTCCTGTTGTGGGTGTTGTTCGCAGCAGCGGTGTCTCCTCTGGTTGGTGGGGGAGGCTGCTCGCACAGCTGCTGTTCCTTGGACAGGAGTGGGCTGTTCACATGGCTTCTGCTCTTTGGATGGGTGCGGACTGCTCACGTGGCTGCCGCTCCTTGGATTGGGACTGGCTCCATGCTGCAGCTGTTTCTCAGATGGGGCTGGCTGCTCATGAGGCTGCCACTCTTTGGACCGGGGCAGGTTGCTTACAGGGCTACTGCTCCTCGTACGGGTGCAGGCTGCTCATGCAGCTGCTGCTCCTCAGATGGGGGACAGGCTGCTTGCGTGGCTGCTGCTCCTCAGGTGGGAGTGAGCTGCATGTGCGGCTGCTGCTCCTTGGATAGGGGTGGGATGCTCACCCAGCTGCTGCTCTTTGGACAGGTTCAGACTGCGTGTGGCTGCTAATCCTTGGACCAGTGTGGGCTGCGCAGGGCTGCCGCTCCTCAGATGTGGGCGGTCTACGTGTCTGGCTGCTTCTCCTTGGACAGGGGCAATCTGCTCAGGCGGCTACTGCTCCTTGGGTGGGAGTGAGCTGCATGTGTGGCTGTTGCTTCTCTTATGGGGGAGGTCTGCTCACATGGCTGCTGTTCCTCAGATGGGGGATGGGCTGCTTGCGTGGCTGCTGCTCCTCAGGTGGGAGTGAGCTGCACATGTGGCTGCTGCTCCTTGGATGGGGGCAAGCCACTCACCCAGCTGCTGCTCATAAGACAGGTGCAGGCTGCATGTGTCTGCTGCTCCTCAGACCAGTGTGGACTGCAGAGGGCTGCCGCTCCTCAGACGTGGGTGGTCTACTTGTGTGGCTGCTGCTCCTCGGACTGGGGCAGGTTGCTCATGCAGCTGCTGCTCCTCGGATGGGGGCAGGTTTCTCACACACCTATTGCTCCTCAGACAGGAGCAGGGTGTGGGATATGCAGCTGCTGCTCCTGGGATGGGGGTGGGCTGCGTGGGGCTGCCGCTCCTCAATCGTGGGCAGGCTGCTCATGCGGCTGCTGCTCCTCAGATGGGGCAGGCTGCTCATGTGGTTGCTGGTCCTCAGATGTGGGAGTGGGCCACCCACACAGCTGCTGCTCCTTGGACAGGGGCAGGCCACGTGAGGCTTCTGCTCTTAGGCCTAGGACAGGTTGTTCATGGGGCTGCTGCTCCTTGGACAGGAGTATGCTGCTCACGTGTCTGCTGCTTGCGTGGTTGCAGTGCCCTGGGTTAAGGCGTTGGGCCGGTCAGAGGGGAGCATGCTTCAGAACTCACAGGAGTCTGTGCCCAGGGTGGCTGGAGACTTGTTGACCGTGGGACCACAGCCGAGGTAGCAGGTCTCTGGCAGGGGGTCTGTAGAGTCCCAGGTGTTATCTGAGGGCACCCTGGTTGGGGATGAGGCCTGGCTCCCAGTTACAGCATTTCTCCCCTTAGAAACGCTAGGCCTCTGAGGATGAGCCGGCCTCCCAGAACTGTTTACAACGGTAGCAGAGGCTTCCTAGTTAGGCGAGCCTGTTTAGCTTGACCCTGAAGGTCCTGCAGGATCTATCTGTGCCTCACTCACATACACACACACATCCCACATGACCACACACTCCTCTTGGTCCCTCACTGACTCACGCTCTCTCCCTCACTACCGCCTTCTTCCTCCCTCTGTAGTTGGGTCTGGGTTGTTATTGACCAGTTCGTGGATGGAGTTTCCTCTCCAGGTGTCTGGTTATGAGGCTCACTCTCTAGCACCTGGCCAGACAGGATAAAATTCACCTCAACAAGACACAACACAAAGGGACCAAAGCACGAATGTACTCACAATAATAATAACCCCACTATAAGTGACCACCTGAGAAAAGAGAATTAGGGGTGAGAAAAGAGAGCATAAATGATATTGAGGAGAGAGAAAAAGATAAGAGAGAAAAGAAAAAGGAAGAAAAAGGAGAATATATATATATATATATATATATATATATATATATATATATATATACATACACACCCCACAGATCCAATAGATAAACAAACAAACAAAAAAATACAAACACCAAACCCCCAGCAAAGAGTGTGGTGGCAGAATCTGTAGATGCTGAACTTATATATAGAAGATAAGGTTAAGAATTGGATGAACATGGGGAGGATCTCAGTTCAGTATAGAGTAAGTAGAAAGGGGATGGGTGACTAAGAGGAAAGAGAATGAGAAAAAAATAATAAATTTACAAAAAATTTGATTTCAAAAATGGTATAAAAATAGCAAATAAAAATAAAATAAAATAGAGTGATGGAAAAATAATGTGAAAAGAAATAGAAAATAAAGCAACAAACAAAAACAGGAAAACAAAGAAAAAAAGAAAAAAATAGATAACAAAATAATAAAAATTAAAAAAAAATAAAAATGAAAAAGTGAAGTGTTCCTTTGGCTGGCTTAAGATCCCAGTCTTCTGTACTGTAGTGTTTCTCAGGTTCTGATTGCTGGGACTGAAAGTCTCTCGTTAGGCCAGTCCCTTTGGACTCTCAGGGACTATTTAGGTGTTTTTTTTAGTCCTTTGTACCATTCAGGGTGGAATCTAGGTGTGGCTGTATTAGTTGCCTGGATACTGGAGGGAGGGGCTATCTCTTCAGGACAAAATGGCTGCCCAGGTCCCAGGCTCAGGCATTACTCAGCACCAAACTCGCTGCCACTTCTCCTGGACCCCCCACTCTCCCCAGATTCCATAATTCCGCACCTTCTCCCACACTCCAGCCACGGGTAAGTGTCTGTATCCGAAAGGTCCTATGCACTAGGCTCAATGAAGAAAGGCACAAGCCACAGAAGCCGGAGAGGCTGCACCTCTACGTGCTCCTCTCCTGCAGGCACTCTTCAGCCTTTCCTGATAGTGGACCCAGATCTAGAATCCCCTGCCGACCAGCAGTTCTGTGTACCTTCTTTCCACTGTCCCTGTCTCAAGGGATGCGGCTCAAGCTGGTGCTGTGTGGATTCCCTCTGATCCTCAGGGCTCAGAGGTCTGGCAGATTATCCTTCCCAGAGCCTTGATTTTACCTTTCTCCAGGAGTCCTCTGCCTTTCCCAGCTGCAAACTGTCTCCCAGCTGAATCTCCTTTGCCAATTTGGGCTGGATGTTACTAGTTTCAGCTGCTCACCCTATTTGCTCCTGGACAAGGCATGGGACACGTCCGCCTATACCACCACCATTTTGTCTCTCCCCTTTAAGGTTATTATTGATAGGCACTCATTTATTATATTTTTTCTTTATACCTATGTCTTTCTCTTCTTTATTTTTTCTTAAAGCAGTCCCTTTAACATTTCTTCTAAATGTTGGTTTGGTGGTAATGAACTCCTTTAGCCTTTTTTTTTTTTTTTTAATAAACAAAAGTCAAGTTTATTTGTTCATTTCTTGCATCTGAAGTACTCCTCAGTGACATCCTTTGCCTGAGACTCTTTGCCATAGTCCTTAACCACATGCAACTGCAACCAACTACTTTACGGGGTTTTCCCTCTCTGTCAATTTTACAGAGGCCTACCCATTCCCCTAGTTTGTTGTTGTCATCAACCTTAATTAGGTTGATTTGGTGTTCAGCACAAAGCCTACCCCAACTTGACGTAATAGGCTCATCACAGTTGGATGCAACTTCACAAAGGTGGGCTTGGCACTTATCTAAGGCTTTGGCAACTTCTCGAATTCTACCCACTAGGTCGTCATGGCTGAGGGCGGTCTTCAGCACCTCTTGTAAAGCAGTATTAATGTCCATTACTCCTCCAGCAGCAATGCCTTCCTCGGCCATGGCAATGGGTTATGAGTAGAGCCAAATCTTGAATGTACTCAAGTCCACCCCCCCCACCACCACCACTGCCTGCGCAATTCCATGACAACAGAAAAAGAGCTGCTTTTTTTTTTGGTCTGGGAAAGTATTTGACCTTCAATTTTAAATAGCCTTGCTGGATAGAAATGTCTTGGTTGCAGGACCTTGCTCTTCATCACTTTGAATACTTCATGCCAATTTCTTCTGGCCTGAATTGTTTCTGTTGAGAACAAAGCTGACAGCCTTATGGGAACTCTCTTTCAGGTAACTCTCTCTCTAGCTCGCTGTCTTTAAGGTTCTCTCTTTGTCCTGAATCTTTGCCATTTTAACTATGATGTGTCTTTGTGTGGGTCTCTTTGGGTTCATCTTGATTGGGACTCTGTGCTTCCCACACATGTGTGACTTTTTCTTCACCAGCTTAGGGAGGTTTTCACCCATTATTTCTTCAAACAGGTTCTCAATCCCTTACCCACTCTCTTTTCCTTCTGGTAATTCTATGATGTATATACTGTTATGCTTGATGTTGCCTCAGAGGTCCCTTAGACATTCCTCATTTTTAAAATTATCTTTTCTTTTTCATTGTCTGCTTGGGTGCTTACTGTTATCTTCTGAATTGCTGATTCAATTCTCTGCATCATCTAATCTGCTGTTGATTCTTTCTGGTGTATTTTTTTATTTCAGATATTGTGTTTTTTAAAAAAGTTTTCACTGGTTATTTTTCATATTTTCCATGACACTTTTATTGCTTACTATATTTTTGTTTAAATACTCACTGAGGTCATCCATTTTTCTTCTATGGCCCTTGAGCATTTTATAGCCATTGTTTTAAACTCAGTATCTGGTATTTCAGTTGCTTCCATTTCATTTAATTCTTTTACTGGGGATTTCTCTTCTTTTATTTAGGGCATATTTCTTTGTCAACCCATTTTGCCTCTGTGTATAAGGTAGATCTGCTATGACTCTGAAGTTTGTTATAATGGTTTTATGATGAAGGTGTCTTGTTGGGCTCAGTGGCACAAACTTCTAGATCACCTGAGCTCAGTGCTCCAGAAATGTTTCTTGTGGGTTATGTGCACACTTCTGTTGTAGTTGAGTCTTGAATGCTGCTGGCCCTTTTGTGGTTGGAGCTAACTATTTAGGCAGTCTGACTGACTAAATGGGTAAACTTCGATGACCATATATGAGATGCTGTGCACGGTCTTCCCTTGAGTCAGAGTTTTTGCCAGTATGGTCTGGAGCCTGCCAGAATTTCTATTTTGGGTCTGCCATATGTGTGGCTAGTTGCATTGAGCTCTGGTGTCATCTGAAGCCCACCACTGGTTGTATTGGTTCTGGGTCCATTTAGGCCAGGTTCAGGTACAGATTAATTTCAGACACTGTGTGTTACCAGCTAACTCTCTGGAGCTATCATGCTTTTGACTGTTTGTGGCTGTACCTACTGTGCCTGGAGGTGCATGGGAGTGGTTAATCTATGTACTAGTATAAGGGTCAGCTTTCTCTAGCTTAGAGCTGAGGGCATATCTGCAAAAGGACTGAGGCTTCCTAAGGTCTGCCTCCACTTGTCAGCTACTCCTCTTCCCCATAAGGTTGCCTTGTCTTCTTTCAGACCATTACAACGAAAGACCGTAGAGATCCCAGGCTGGCCACAAACCACAGCCCCTTCCACAGGTTGTGAGCTCAATAGAGTGGGACAACTGAAATAAGGAGGACATGTCTTGTGGGTCCCCTATTTTGGGTCTACCTTATTGGCCACTCAATGAGTGGAAACTGGTCCCTACTCCAGAGTCAAACTACTCAGTCTATGCCAGTTTCCAGGTTCCTCTGGGAGCCTTGCTTCAGGTTCAGGTTCAAAAAGGCCATCAGTCCCCTCTGAAGGAGAAAGCTCAATAGGCCAGAGCCACAAGAGTTCAGGATGACAGACCAAAAGAGTCTTCCATTGAGGGTGATGTCAGCCTAGTCTGCAGGAGGGAAATAAGAACTTCATCCCAGTTCCAGACAATAGCCTCTGAGGGACTCACACTTTAAATGTTCCAGCTTTTTTTTTATATATATATTAAATCTTTATTGTTCAGATTATTACATTTGTTCCTATTTTTTCCCCCCTATAACTCCCCTCCTCCCAGTTCCCACCCCATCCTCCACCCTCACTCCCCACCCACTGTCCTCATCCATAGGTGCATGATTTTTGTCCAGTCTCTTCCCGCATCTCCCACACCCCTTTCCCCCCCAAGAATAGTCAGTCCATTCCCTTTCTATGTCCCTGATTCTATTATAATCACCAGTTCATTCTGTTCATCAGATTATTTATTCACTTGATTCTTAGATTCACTTGTTGATAGATGCATATTTGTTGTTCATAATTTGTATCTTTACCTTTTTCTTCTTCTTCCTCTTCTTAAAGGATACCTTTCAGCATTTCAAATAATACTGGTTTGGTGGTGATGAACTCCTTTAGCTTTTCCTTATCTGTGAAGCTCTTTATCTGACCTTCAATACTGAATGATAGCTTTGCTGGATAAAGTAATCTTGGTTGTAGGTTCTTGGCATTCATCACTTTGAATATTTCTTGCCACTCCCTTCTGGCATGCAAAGTTTCTGTTGAGAAATCAGCTGACAGTCGTATGGGTATTCCCTTGTAGGTAACTGAGTTTCTTTCTCTTGCTGCTTTTAAGATTCTCTCTTTGTCTTTTGCTCTTGGCATTTTAATTATGATGTGTCTTGGTGTGGTCCTCTTTGGATTCCTTTTGTTTGGGGTTCTCTGCACTTCCTGGACTTGTAAGTCTATTTCTTTCACCAGGTAGGGGAAGTTTTCTGTCATTATTTCTTCAAATAGGTTTTCAATATCTTGCTCTCTCTCTTCTTCTGGCACCCCTATAATTCTGATGTTGGTACGCTTGAAGCTGTCTCAGAGGCTCCGTACACTATCTTTGTATTTTTGGATTCTTTTTTCATTTTGCTTTTCCAGTTGGGTGTTTTTTGCTTCTTTGCATTTCAAACCTTTGACTTGATTCTTGCGCTCCTCTGGTCTGCTGTTGGGAGTCTGTATAATATTCTTTATTTCAGTCAGTGTATGCATAATTTCTAGTTGGTTCTTTATCACAACATCGAGGATTTCATTAGATTTCTTGTAGATCTCATTAAATTTATCGGCAGTTTCTAGAAAATTATTGAAAGACCTTAAAAGTGTGGTTCTGAACTCTATATCCTCCATTGACTATTTTGTCCAGTTTCTTTGTCTCCGCATTTTTTATGCTTTCTTGGTGCACCTCCTAGTGGTCTTTGTGCACAGTCTTGTTGTAGTTAAGCCTTGATTGTTGTAGGTAATACTTGGGGGGATTTGACCTCCAGGCCAACTGGCTGTGAGAATCAGCTGTGTCTGCAGTGGGAAAACTTCTGTTCTCTGGGGAGGTGCTAATCTAGCTTTTGCTTGAGGCTATCCGGCAAATGCCCCTGTGCAGGGCTTGGGCAGGGCGGGTCGCACGGTATCAACAGGGCAGGCGGAGGGAGCAGTTATGGCTGCTCTCAGTCCTGTTCCCAGAGGCTCTGCCTCTCAGAGCCCCAGCAACCGCTGCAAACCTCGGAGAGAATGCTGCCCTCGAGTTCCGACCAATGCCAGACAGTCCCATTTGAGTCTGGGTCCCTAGAGACTCACCCAGAACTGGAGCTCAGAGCCTGAGACTCCCTCCCGATTGAAACAGACAACCGCGCCCTCAGCCGCCAGCCCGCTCTGCACGCAAGTTCGCACCTTTGTATTTTCTGCACTGCGCCTCCTCTGAGTCTCGGTATGCTGTTCTCTTTCCTTCTAGTTGAATAATTTCCCCTCAGCTAGTCTTCCTGTGGTTCTGAGTGATGTCCATTCCATCTTTTAGTTGTATTTTTGAAGTGGTTGTGCGAGGCAGCAATCTCCGGTGTTTACCTATGACTCCATCTTGGTTCTCCTGAATGTTCCAGCTTTGACCCACTCTTACTTTCCCTTGTGGAACTGAGCCCAGCTTAGTGGGTTATCTGGTCCTTGGCAGGGCTGATCCAAATAGTCTCCCATTTGGGGCAGTGCCTTCAAACCTGTAGGGAGGGGGATGGGAACTTCTTCCCCTTCCCAGGGTAGTGAGGGATAAGCTCTCAGAGGTGCCACCAATCCCCTGCTATATAGCCACACACTCCAGCACCCTCCTGTACTGTTCTCAGACAAAGGCTTACATGGGAGACATGCTCTGAAAGTCTCAGCTCTGCACAACACTCATCCCCCTTTGCAGCTGAACTCAGCAGGATGGGGCCAGCCAAGTGATTCAACAAGTGGGGGGATGGGTAAGTCCACACCACTGGTGGGCTTCAGAGGACACCAGAGCTCAGATATGATGATTGTGGTTTAGCTATAAAGTCAGTCAGACAGCCTAAAATGTTAACTATAACCACAAAAGGGCCAGCAGCATTCAATACTCAACTACAACTGCTTGATGTGAGGGAGACCAGTCCTCTTTCCAAAGCTAAACAGTTTAGTCACTGTCTGAATCTCTGCCAAGCGCCTCTCCCAGAAAAATAGGGCCCCAAAAGTCACTGCTGGGTGCAGCCTGAAGACCCTTCCACAGGATCCAAGTATGGCAGAGTAGTCTCACCAACAGTTGAGGACCCAGCAGTGCAATCCCCAGTCTGGTGCTATAACAATAGTAGTGCATGTCCTGGGAAACGCACATCTGGGTCTCTATCAGTCTGAATCAGTCTGAATCACTACTAATTTTCACCACCATATGCAATATGGGATCCTCTTCCCATCTCTGTTCCTCTGGGTTGGTGATCCCTGTGTGGGGTTGAGACCCCATGCTCCTAGGGGGAGGGAATTTTTCAGCTGCCTTTGGCTTCTCAGCCACCACACCTAGGTTTGATGGCTAGTCCTTTATGCATCTCTTTCCTTCTTACCACTCTCTATGTGGTTTCTTTAAATCCTTGATTTCAGTTCAGCTAGCCTTCAGTTAGTTATTCAGGTTAATTGCTCTATAATTTATTTGTATATCCAGTTTGGGGTTGAGAGCAGGTGAGTGTAGCTTCCACCTATTCTATAGCCATCGTGGAATCTCCAAAACAATCTATTTTAGGAGGCAGTAACCTTAAGTTTTGCACACAGATTTTGGCATAATTTTGCATGATAATGTAATTGTCAGTGATTTTATTGTACTTTTTTTTGTTTTGCTTGGTATCTCTGGTGTCATTGGGACTTTTGTTGATCCCTGCCAGAGTCATTTATTTCTGGGTAGGAAAAATATATTATAGTTTGCAGTCCTAAAGAATGTGTTCTGGGTTGAGCAGCTTACTATGTTGAAATTTCCCTTGGGGTAGAGGAATCTGTAGCCTGTAGAGATAAAGAGCACCTTTTCTGGCCATTTGGTGTCAGAAGGGTTCCTACTCAATCCCTGTTTCCATTGCCTCCAGACCACCCTGGGGTTATCACTAGGATTTCTGTTTGGCCTTTGACTGCATTCTGCTTGGTTCATTGTTGGAAAGATTCCCAATTGCTCTGTTGCTTAGTTTTTCTCCAGGATGCCTACCTTTTTTTTTTTTTTTTATCTTTTTGAGTCCTTATATTGCTTCCTTTTTCATTATTTCTGGGGTGTATGTATCTTCAAGGAGAGATGAGTCTATGGAATCTTATCTGAATTGGAAGCCTAATTTATATATATATATTTTTAAATATATTTTATTGAGTTTTTACAGAGAGGAAGGGAGAGAGACAGAGAGTTAGAAACATCGATGAGAGGGAAACATCGATCAGCTGCCTCCTGCACATCTCCTACTGGGGATATGCCCGCAACCCAGGTACATACCCTTGACCGGAATCGAACCTGGGACCTTTCAGTCTGCAGGCCGACGCTCTATCCACTGAGCCAAACCAGTTTCGGCCTAATTTATATTTTAAAAACATCACTTGTCTGCATGGAGAATCCATGATATTGGGTTAGAGTGAATGTGAAGAAAGTAAGCAGGAGGCTATAACACTAGTCCAGGTAACAGATGGCTGTGTTTTTAGACTGGGGTTGTAGCAATGAAGATAGAAACAAATGAATCAGTTAAAGATATTTTTAGGTAAAACAAACAAGAATCACTAATGTGTTGACTTTGGAAATTTCTGGATTTAGCAATTAAATGGATATAAGTGTCACTTAATTGTCAAAAACTTCTCCTATATCCTCATTGGAAGCAAACCCTCCACAAAAAAATACATCTCTTTCTGAAATGCATGCAGGTGCTTGAGCCTACATCCCCCAATCTGGAGCAGTATTACATACTCAGAAGAAGTGTATCCCTATTCCACTTGCCTGTCCTTATCTCAGATTCATGACCAAGCTTACAACCTTCCAGATGAATGAAAATTATAACTATTATTGACTGGAATCCTCAGAGTATACTGGATTTTCAAAAATCTCCACATTAATAATGAGTCTAAAGAGTTCTGGTGATAAGTGCATTGAATATGCAATGGCTTAAAAAGTTTAACAGTTGTCCTAACCAGTTTGGCTCTGTGGGTAGAGCGTTGATCTGTGGACTGAAGGGTCCCAGGTTCGATTCTGGTCAAGGGCATGTACCTTGGTTGCGGGCACATCCCCAGTTGGGGGTGTGCAGGAGGCAGCTGATCGATGTTTCTCTCTCATCGATGTTTCTAACTCTCTATCCCTCTCCCTTCCTCTCTGTAAAAAACACAATAAAATATATATTTTTAAAAAGTTTAACAGTTGATTTCATAACTAGCAATCCAAACCTTCCCTCATTTCCACCTCCTGCTATGTTCCTGATTTCCAGGAAAGCTCCACAGGAAGCCACTGACCACTATAAATCAAGATGAATGATAAGCTCTGTTCTGCATTTTTCTCTTAAAACTTCAACATTATATGGCAACTGAATACCAGCTTTGTGGGTTTCTACATTTGATGTGCAAGGGGGTTGGCTCTGAATATAAGAAAATTGGAGTCAATGTGGACACAAAGGATGGACATAGAAGAGGTTTTCATGATATGGGAGGATGGAACAGGTATTTGGAGTCCAATAGATGAAGGCTTGTATCCCTGCCCAACTTCTAGCTGAATGTCCTTAGGTAAAGTTACTTATTTTCTCTGATTCTTAGTTTACTCAAATGTAAAACATAACAGCACTCTTATAAAACTCAAGGAAATCAAATGCAATCGGGTATTAGATGCTTTCTAAAGTATAAGGTACCGTGTATTTCACGCATCATATTCACTATCCCTGATGCCTCCTCTGTTCTCCACTTGCCATGTAAAATGTTAATATGGATACTGTAGTGAGGATGGGCCTTCCTAAACCATCCCTACTCTCTTGTCTGTAGTCTCTTACCAATGTTTTGAATAGGCTTGAACTTGCAGGTGACAAAGGAATATTGTTTTAAGGTGCCAAAGGGAAGGACTTTGTGTTTTAAAGAGGCCCCCAGAATTTCAAGTAGACCTCTTATATCCCCAACTACCAAAAAAGCCCATGAGATCTGTGTCCTCCTTTCCTTGCCAAGTGGACAGGTTTGAGCCTGACTGCAGTCCTCTATTTTCCTATGGCAACTTTTCTTGGCATTAAGATTACTTTTGGCACCTATGGGGAAAAAGATGATAGCCACCATTCTGATTTTGAGGCTTCCTCTGGGGCGGCGTCTTCATTTCCAAAAAACAAACTTGCAGGCATTCTATACCCATCTATACTTACTCCTCCCCCCACCATAGAGTGCTCTTTTTTTTTTCAATCACAGTCACAGCTTTTCAGAGGCAAGAGGAAACATCAAAATCATCAAGTTCACTCTTACAGTGTTCTAACAAGTACTTTAGTGTATAGGAATTTCTGTCTAAAATATGGACAAGACACTTAAAATTCCCTTCAGTATAATTGTACTAGTAAATTGGAGGACTGGCTTTCTGAGGAGCTTCTGGGTTCAGAAGTTAAAGGTACTTATGGCAACCACTATCTACCCACTTTTCCAAAATAGTTTGCTTCTAAGGAGAATTAAAATACAATTTGGATCTCCAAATCTAACCCCACTAATTCCCCCATCATGCCTATTTGCTTAGTCCTTAGTTTAGATGTAGATTATATTCACAGCTCACTTAGTCTTGGTTCAAAGTGAATTAGGCTAGGTCCTGGAAAGAAGTAAAAACTTATTTGATGTGTTTTATTCTTGGTATGTACTTTGTGAGAAGGGTCAGTTTTTAGGAATTTCCAGATCTTCCAAGTGTCAGTGAGTGACAGAATCTAACCATTGAAATTTGTGATATATAATTTTAGAGGACTCACCTAGCCCCAGGTTCCCAAGTGGAGCAAAAAGAAAAAGAGGGAATATAGCATTTCTATGTAAATAAATAAGTGGGAAAAAAACCCCAAACAAGTTTGATTTCCTCCTGTGCCTGTCTACCATCCATGCTCCTTTTACAGTGGGGTCATCTGCTAGTCCATGGCCTGCTGAGAGAGCATTCCAGATGTGTAGTGCCAAGATTCAGCTGTTAGTTCTTAAGGGACAGAAGCTTAAAATTATCATCTAGGATCGACCTCCTGTTGCGCCGTAGTTTTTTTTGACGATGTTGGTGCCAGACCACACCACCAAGAGCCAGGGCAATGAGCAGGAGAATGACACCAGTGGCAATTAGGATAGAAGCCAGCATCTCGATATCCTTTACAGGGATCTGCATGCCCAGCATCTTCACATTGTCTTCTCTAAAGTCTCTGGAGATTGCTGCTGAAATGGAACAAGAGGAAAATGAGCACCCTGGGCTGGAGCATACATTAAAGGGGCACTTGCAATCTACCACTAAAAGAGAAAAAACAATTCTATCCAAATAAAACAGAGGAATTATCCCCATCCCTAAAAATACCAGCTGATGAAAACAGACTCAGAGGTTACAGTGACTTCTTATAACAAGATGTTATAGCTAAGAAAGTCCTTAGGAATCATTGAGGCCATAATCCCCCTATGAAAAGAGCTAAGACTCAAAGTAGGAAGAGCCTTAATAGAAATATATCAAGGCTTATGATGTAAAAAAATGGATTTGGTTTGTATGGTTATAAAAGGAAGAATTAAAAACAATAAGTAGAAACTCGAGGGAAGAAGTTTGACCATTGGACCTGCCACTGTGCTGTCACCTCTTTGAATCATGATAACACTGATGTCACATTGATCTTTTTAGGTGAAATATTTAATTGTCTGAGTTCCTAGTATGCAAACTTTTAATGATCTTCAATTAACCTATGGAGTAAAGCTCAGACTCAAGTCAGTCAGGCATTCCCACTTTCACAATTAGACTCCAACCTACTTTTCTATCCTTATCTTCTACTATTCAGCTACAGCAACTCATTATTTGTTCCCCAGAATAAGTGACCCTCTTTTAGACCTCCAAGACTTTCTCATGCTCCTCCTTTTGCTTGAATACCCTTTCTTCCTCCTACATTTCTATCCCCAATTTAAATGTTACAGGTCTCTGTAAAGCTTTAACTAATTCAGCTGGACAGTTAAAGCTCCTTTTTTGTGTGTTTTCAAAGTATCTCACAATTTACTTGCTTGGGTTAAGTTATCTAATTCCCCCTCATTTCTGTACTACAGTCACCTACTTTTTTAAGGGATAATAACTGTACTCAACTCAGAGGTTTACTGTGAAGATTAAGTGAGTTAGTATTTATAAATATTTAGTATAGCACCTGGAAGATAGTATACGCACAATAATTGATAGCTGTTATTACTATTTGCCTTTTTAAAACAACACATAGCATCTAGCACTGCAATTGTTGTTTTTCTGTCTCATTTCATTTTTTAGACACAAATCTCTTTTTTAAAAAAATATATTTTATTGATTTTTTACAGAGAGGAAGGGAGAGAGATAGTTAGAAACATCGATGAGAGAGAAACATCGATCAGCTGCCTCCTGCATACTCCCTACTGGGGATGTGCCCACAACCAAGGTACATGCCTTTGACCGGAATCCAACCTGGGACCCTTGAGTCTGCAGGCTGACACTCTATCCACTGAGCCAAACCAATTAGGGCTAGACACAAATCTCTTGAAATATAGTATCTATGTCTTATTTGCTTTGATGTCCCTGACACTCAGAATCTGTTCAATGAATATCTAACTGGATGAATGTATATTCTTACAGAAGTGAAACAAGATTAAGTACATGCATATGTGTGTATGGTGATCCACTCTCAGCCTCATCTTGCCTCTTCACAAACCCTCCGGGATACATCCTAGTTTCATGGTTGTCAGTTTATAAGATACATAGGCAGATCATTAGAAAATTTCCAAACACAGCTGAAAAAATTTCCAACTAAACTGATAATCTCTAATATTCTTTCTAGCTCTCATAACTTTTGAATCTTTCTGAATCTTAGTTCAGGTACAAATGGGGTGGAAAATGAAAGCACTATTTGGACCTATGCTAGAAAGAACAAGAATCTATATTTTCTTATAGGGAAGAAATGGCTGGTTCTAAAGAGTAAACTGCTTGGTATTCCATATTTGCAAGAATAAAAATACCTGGCACAGACTCTATGGCAGCTTTTCTCAACCTGTGGGTCGCGACCCCTTTGGGGGTCGAATGACCCATTCACAGGGGTCGCCTAAGACCATCAGAAAACACATATATAATTACATATTGTTTTTGTGATTAATCGCTATGCTATAATTATTTTCAATTTGTAACAATGAAAATACATCCTGATTACCTAACAAACTGCAGCTGGGCCAGACAGACCCAGAACTTCCAAGAGAAGGCCCAAGGCCCCACAGTACCTTGCATTGCTTCACAGCTGGGCCTCATCTGGGCACCTCCAAACCCCAAATAAGGAGGGGAACCTGCAGATCTCCTCGTAGCTCCTGCTGGATAGCCTCAGGCAGAGGCTAAATCAGCACCTCCTTAGATCTAAGAGCCAGTGTACCCAGTGGTCAGAATGCGACCATCCAATTACAACTCCTCAGATCCATAAGGGACACACTCAGGGGGCATACTTAGTGAGCACCAAAGCTCCACTGAGGCAAGTCTTGCCTCATAAGGGTGTCTTCAGCACAGAAGTTCTCCCATGTAGACACAGCTGATTCTCACAGCCAGTTTGGCCTGGAGGTCAATTCCTCCCAGTGATACCTACAACAATCAAGGCCTAACTACAACAAGACTGTGCACAAAGCCCACAAAGGGGTGCACCAAGAGTGTCCACCTCAGGTAATTGGGGAGGCTGAGCCAATGAGCCCTATAGGACACCTAGCACACAAAGCCACTCTACCAACACAGGGAAGCATAAAAAATGCGGAGACAAAGAAACAGGTCACAAATGACAGAAATGGAGGAAAGCAAATGACTGGATATAGAGTTCAAAACCACACTTTTAAGGTTTTTCAAGAACTTTCTAGAAACCGCCGATAAATTTAGTAAGACCCTCAAAAAGACTGGTGAGACCACTGATAAATGTAGTGAGACCCTCAAGAAATCTACTGAGACCCTCGAGGTTATGAAAAAGGACCAACTAGAAATTAAGCATACACTGACTGAAATAAAGGATATTATGCAGAGTTCCAACAGCAGACTAGAGGATCGCAAGAATCAAGTCAAAGGTTTGAAATACGAAGAAGCAAAAAAAACCCAACTGGAAAAGCAAAATGAAAAAAGAATCCAAAAATACGAAGATAGTGTAAGGAGCCTCTGAGACAGCTTCAAGTGTACCAACATCAGAATTATAGGGGTGCCAGAAGAAGAGAGAGAGCAAGATATTGAAAACCTATTTGAAGAAATAATGACAGAAAACTTCCCCTACCTGGTGAAAGAAATAGACTTACAAGTCCAGGAAGTGCAGAGAACCCCAAACAAAAGGAATCCAAAGAGGACCACACCAAGACACATCACAATTAAAATGCCAAGAGCAAAAGACAGAGAATCCTAAAAGCAGCAAGAGAAAGACAGTCAGTTACCTACAAGGGAGTACCCATACGACTGTCAGCTGATTTCTCAACAGAAACTTTGCATGCCAGAAGGGAGTGGCAAGATATATTCAAAGTGATGAATACCAAGAACCTACAATCAAGATTACTTTACCCAGCAAAGCTATCATTCAGTATTGAAGGTCAGATAAAGAGCTTCACAGATAAGGAAAAGCTAAAGGAGTTCATCACCACCAAACCAGGATTATATGAAATGCTGAAAGGTATCCTTTAAGAAGAGGAAGAAGAAGAAAAAGGTAAAGATACAAATTATGAACAACAAATACACATCTATCAACAAGTGAATCTAAAAATCAAGTGAATAAACTGATGAACAGAATAAACTGGTGATTATAATAGAATCAGGGGCATAGAAAAGGAGTGGACTGACTATTCTTTCGAGGGAAAGGGGTGTGGGGGATGCGGGAAGAGACTGGACAAAAATCATGCACCTATGGATGAGGACAGTGGGGGTGGGGTGATGGCGGAGGGTGGGGTGGGAACCAGGTGGAGGGGACCTATGGGGGGAAAAAAGAGGAACAACTGTAACAATCTGAACAATAAAGATTTAATAAAAAATAAATTATAAAAGAAAATACATCCTGCATATCAGATATTTACATTACGATTCATAACAGTAGCAAAATTACAGTTATGAAGTAGCAATGGAAATAATTTTATGGTTGGGGGTCACCACAACATGAGGAACTGTATTAAAGGGTCGCAGCATTAGGAAGGTTGAGAACCACTGCTCTATGGTATTTGTTCTAGTTTCACACTGTCTCTATGGGCAATTCATGACTGTGCTATAGTTTCTTCATACCCAACCCAGCAAGACCTCAAACTTTCTTCAGCCTTCAACTCAGGAGGTTGGGGGAGAGGCCAGAGAGAATAAACCTACTGAGGGAAGCTGAATCTGAAATTCCTGGCTTCTGAAGTTTTGTAGAAATCTTAGAATGCTTTCTGCTAGTATTTCGGCCCATCTTTCAGTCATGTTAATCCCATATATTAGAGACACGTACCTTCCCACAAATGCATATTGGATATAACTACCCAATATGTGTATCACTCTTCCTACCTTTTTCAATCTCGTTGGTGGTGGTGGTGATAATGCTTAAGTGTTCTAGAGAGAAAAAAAAGACAAGAAGTTAGTTCTGTTATTCTTCCTATCAATCTACAGGCTCACTGTGGGAGGTTGGCACTGGTTGGGGAAATCTCTGGGGTAAAATAACCAAAAATAAGGGTACCTGGTATTAACTAACTTATGGTCAAAGTCAATATTGGTATGTAAATTTGCTTTTGAGTAGTGACACAAAATTTGAGCAAATGCATAAACTTAGGAGAAAGGTAAGCCATCCCTTTGCATTATTTACATATTTATTGGCACTTCCTCTATTACCATTATTACTCTTTTTGTCAACCTTTCCACCCTCCCTTCAGGAAGACCCTACATATTCAACCTCTTCTTCCTCTTGTTTTAATGAGATTGAGTTCTTCTCTAAGGACTATGCTTCCTTTACATCCTCTCAATAGTGCTTTGAGATTATTGCTCCTCTCCTTTTTGTAAAGACCTATCTCTTTTGAAGCTCGTATTATTTTGCTAGAATAGCCATATCACTTTTTGTCAATGTTCCTAGAAGTTCTTTTCATTCATGGAAATCTTTAATACCTGGCTCAATCTTCCTCTCCTCAGTTCTCAATATGGGTGTTGATCCATCATCCAATACTTAAGCTTCACCATTTCTGAACTTCTTAACTCCAATAACTTTTCCACATCTACTCCATTTCTATCAACTACTACCATGATCACATTGGACTTTTTATGTAATACTGCTCCATATCAAAAATCTAAAATCTAGCAACAGCTTTCTATCCTTTTTTATGCTAATGCTATTTATTTCATTCCACCTGTTATTTCCCTCTCATGAAGACCTCTAGCTCCCGGAACCTTCAGTTTTTTCCTAACATGCCACCTTTATCCTGTCTTTTCTTTCCTTCTTGGTCAGGCTAGACTCCATGTTCTGTCAATTCAACTATAAACTTCTAAGGAGTGTTGTAATAATCTACACAAAATTCAGTAATTATAATTTCCCTGTATTTTGTCTGGTATGCTAAATGCTGGTGGAGAAAAATCACATAAGTACAATATAAAGATCAGTATTCTTTGTGTCCAATTTTAAATAAGCCCTCAAAGCTGCCAGGCAATAAATTTCCCAGTACTGAGAGTAAACTTCCTAGAGTGGTTATTTTAAACATTTGGCCAAGCCCCTTACCTGACCACCTATCCTTCACTCTCAGCATTTTGATGACACATCAATTCATCACTTGACTTGGTTCTAAGGACTGGCAATACAACAAAGAGCTTTCCATAGAGCTTATCTGGGTGGTAGGAAACAGTACTAGAGTAGTATGTAGAAGCCACATTCTAGCAGTATGGTTTACCAGAGAACAAAACTTTTCAAACATACAGGAAATCATAGTGTACAATTATTTGTCCACCCCCACAGGATAAACAGCAGAATTGTAATCCCTACCTTGATTTGCTAGTCTTTTTGAATGCCTGAAGACTTTCTCCCACTTTCTATTCTTGACAGAGTGCCAATTTCTGGCAATCTCAGAATATCTACCTTAATACCACTATTTTTTTCAGAACCATATGGCACTTTTGAAAAAGCACAGGAGAAAAAATTTCCTGGATTTATGTGGGCCCCAGAAGATTTTATATGGCCTCTTGGAAGGGGCATAATGCTAAGAACTGAACTCAGGTTGAAAAGCTTAAGAAGTGAGAGGCTTAACCCTTTAATGACCCAAAGGAATAGAATCCAACACAGCCTACCTTTCTACATTCTTGGCGACTAACAAAGATTTATTGATAAAGAAACTAACCCAGCTATTCTATTTCCATATTAAAAAATCATAAAGAAAAAAATTTTCCTCTTGGTAGCAAGTTTGTCTGAGATAAGCTATAATCAAAAGCTATTATCTCTTTCCAGCCATAGACAGAGTTTTTCCAGGACAGAAAGAACTGCCTTTCACAATCCTCACAAGAAAAATCAACTAAGGAGTGCTTATTAGAATTATGTTTCTTCTTATTTTTATATACTGGTTCATTAACATTTCTTGAAATAGTTAGTGGCTTTAATTAATTCTAAATAATAAATTTATATACAAAATAAATATATTTCAAAGTAAGAAAGTCTACATTAAGCATAAATGCCTAAAACCCAAGTAGTTTCAGGCAGTTTCAATTGATTTGAGCTCAATGGGTATCAAATTAGAAGGAGGCAAGAGCAAGGGGGCAATGGAGAATAAGAAATATTGGATGACAGGGGGATGAGAGCATGAGTGGGGGGGAGGTTGGGGGTTAATGGGGGGATGAGGACACATTTGTAATACCTTAACCAATAAAGAAATTAAAAATAAAAAAATAAAAAAAGTAAAAAAGAGAGAAATATTGGATGAGAGAACACCTATGCTGTCTTAAATTTTGGTTCTCCTGGGATTAGAAGAATAAGTGATATGCTTTAGGATTATCTGGTTTCAATAGGCTAGACTAGACAAGTGCCAGAAGATGGCACAGCTTGGGTATTTAGTTCTTACCTCTTTGTGATAAGACAGTAAAGAGAGTTTCCATGCCAGCATGGACATGGTCAGTAACATGACAGTGAATAAGCCATGTCCCAGGGTTGCTGGCCACCATCTCCACAACCTCAAAGGTCCCCGGGAATAAATCCACCACATCTGCCCGGTAGCTCTCTCCATTCTGCAAGAGATATTAGGGGTGAAGAGGAAGTGGATGGTATAGAGATCACCTCACAGTTTATAAAAATCAATAGGCTTGGAAGTGCACATTAGGTACGTGGGACTCCAATTTATAGACCAGAGAACAGCTTAAATAGTTCACCTTATTTATCTTCCCAATGAACCTGCCTACACAAACTAAATCAATAGAGGGGACTCTTTCTCCTCCTACTTATTCTTAAAATATTCCAAAATAAAAGATAGTGAAGCTACCTCTAAGGAGCTAAACTGGGGATGAAATCTGGGGAATTAGTCTTAAGCCTTGAACTCTGCGAAGGAGCTACATATTTTCTTTAACAATGAAAATCAAAATAGGCTATTCTTGCCCTAACCGGTTTGGCTCAGTGGATAGAGCATCGGCCTGTGGACTCAAGGGTCCCAGGTTCGATTCCGATCAAAGTCATGTACCTTGGTTGTGGGCACATCCCCAGTAGGGAGTGTGCAGGAGGCAGCTGATCGATGTTTCTCTCTCATCGATGTTTCTAACTCTCTCTCTCTTCCTCTCTGTAACAATCAATAAAATATATTTTTAAAAAAATAGGTTATTCTTCATATCATCACTTTTCTCAGCACTTCTAGATCTTTACATCTATATCAATGCCTCCAACTCTGTCCCTTTTCTTAAGACTAAATCTTCTTCAAGACCTACATGTTTTGTTATGAACTCCTTAATTGAAGTTCTTCTTAAAATAGATGAAGTATTTTCAGATTCTGAGACAACACTGAAATTCCTAGATCTTGCAATAACAGCTCATTGTGTCTGGAGTCCTTGACTGAGAATCAATTACATTTATTACTTCAACCCCCCTACTCCTTAAATGAGCAACTTCTTTCTTCTATACCAGAGTGGAAAGCTAAGGTGTAGACAGAAGCAATGCTGGAATATATGAGTCAAAGTAGAATTTCCAGCCCAATGTTCCATGTATAAGACTTCTCCTCTTTTAACTGATTATTTTGTTCTTTGCTATTCCCTTCTTCCTCAATGGCTCTTAAGGCACTCCATTAATCACCGTTCAGGGACTCAGCCCTCTTTCTAGCTCACCCGATAGAGGAAGCTCTCTGCATGGAAGTGGACAGTGTGCAGGTCAATATCTTGGCCCATGGCTAGCATGTACCAGGCCACTCGTTCTCCTTTGTACATGGTAAGACCTTTGAGGTTGGCATAGAGCTTTCCATTAATGGCTGTAAAAGAATACAAAGTCCTTATATCTCTCATTTTGACTTTCCATTGCCACTGCCCTAGGGCTAGTCCCTATTTTCTCTGTTGATAGCAATATCCTTTTAACTACTCTCATCTCTATTTCATTTGTTCCCCTCAAGTTTGTCTTCCACATTGGTGTTATAAGAGTGGACTTCTAAATAACTAATATGACCATGCTATTCTGTTGTTTAAAATACTTTAAAACCTCCCTCCTGCCCAAAAGATCAAGCCCATGGCTTCTTAACTCAACCAACATGGTCATTCAAAATATGGCCTCAAAACATTTTTCCAGACTCATCTCCCATTATCCAACACACTTATTTCTTGTAGGGTAATTTATTCACCATCCCCCATATGTCCCAATATGCATATTCTTTGTGTCCCTTCTCATGTTTTGGAACTTCCCTCCCCCAAATCCTGCCTCCTTCTATCCATCTGTTCAAATCCCAATCAAACCTTCACCTTCTCCACAACACCTCTTTGATTAGCTCCTTTGGTACCTCTCATTTTCTGCACCCTTTCCACCTCTGAACTTCTCCAGTACTGTCTGTTTTGCCTTTTGGAACACACCAGAAATTGCCTCTATATTTACTTCTCTTTAATTTGTGGAAGATTGTATCCCCAACTAGATTCTAGGTTCCTAGTAAGCAGGAAATGATAATAATATAGTACTATTGTTCCTTTATACTCTCCAGAACACCCAGCAGACGCATTAGCTTACAATAAATATTTTTAAGACATCACATTTTTTTAAATTAATAATGATATCAATGAATGGGCTTCATCATCTGCCTCCTCCTAGGCTACATCCTATACTCTAAAGACAATAAACTACTCATTGTCATGTTAATGAACATTGCCAGGATTATGCCCAAGACGCATTCCTCAACTTCTCATGTTCTCAGAGAAGGAAGGTAATTTCCACTCTACACCTCAAGATGGAAAATAATGGAAGGGACATTTATATGCACCTTTGGTTTTATCCCCACCAAACTGAATTTGAGAAAAAAATAACACTAAACACACTCAATTCAGCCTTTTCTGAATCTTCTCTCTCTTGAATCTGTCTGACCATAGAAAGGGGTGCAAACAGATTTACTATTCCATTGTGGAAAAGATTCTGTCCCTGAAAAGGAAGATGGCTAATGTTGGTCATATATGTCAATGACAGGACAGAAAACCTATATATTACAGGAGGAGTATTAGGAAGCCCACTTAATTGAAGAACCAAATTTGGTTTTCCAATTAGCCTTTTCAATAAGTTCACATTTGACCTCAAACATTTCTTTCTCTTTCTGAATTAGTTCATGAATCTGAAAGGGAAGAGAATAATATTATTTATTTCCCCTCAGACCTCTACATTATTTAACTTTATCTCCAATGCCAGCATTCAAAAAGTTCTTAACCAATACCTGATGGACAGATAGGTACATTGATTGTATATGAAGACTTTGGATGAATGAGCATATAAACAAGCAGATGGAAATGGGCATTAGCCCAATTCCTGTTCTAATAGGATCTAACTGTGCTTACTCCCTTTTTGTCCTGGGCAATTTATTTCTTTGATTTGACAGGAGATAAAGTTCACTTTGTAGTTTGTGAAACATCTGTTCCAATGTGAATTGTTCATATATCCACAAAAAAGAAATAACTAGAATCCATGTGACAATGAAATACTACTTTTGAATTTCATTAGAGTCACTAACAAAGCTACAGCTTATGCTCAGGTCAAAGGAATATTACATTAGAAGGGATAGTGAGAAATGACTTAATACATTTCACTGCACTTAAATTCTCCCTCTTGTTTGAGATTTCCTATTGTTTTTGAAGAGATACACATATTTCTAGAACAATGGAGGGCTTGAATGCACAATGTCCTTCCAAAATCCACTCAAGCATAAAAAAACCCCACCTCTTTCTTGTATGTAATATAAATCAAGTATGTTACTATCTTAGGCTCTCTCCACCAATTCTTCAATCTGTAAATTGAAGTTTGTTTTTAAAAATAGACTAAAAGATAAACTGTCCATCTGTCTATATTATGAAAGCATATATCAGATCTAGAGTAGTAAATAAATAAGATGATGTTGAGAAACTAAATTCAGGATTTTGAAGCAGAGAAACCCTCAGCAGCCAGCTCACCAAATACATTGAAGTTCATAAATGTCCATCTTGCCTTCTTTAATACGTTCAAATATGCTGATGTCACCACAGAAACTTTACAGAGTCAGCATTCCTGCTTTCTTGGGACCTGATCTAATATAGACTACATATCTGCTTTGTGTATATAAATGTAAAATAGTAGGAGACATTTTTTTTCCATTTGTCTCTATTCCACCTTTCTACCTTCCCATTTTTTTAGAGAATTATGCACCCTTGGATAGTAATGGGTCTATCAGATACCCCTATATAATCAGTGAGGACTTCTACAGACCATGCATTTTATTACTCTCCAAGAAAGTTTCATCCTGTAGGTTAATACGGTCTGGCTCCTGGGCCCCATGGGTTGCCACGTTCTCATCCAGATACCAAGACTGATTCTCATCAAAAATCAAGAATAATAAGGCAAATTCTCGGTCCATGTCATTTCGTAATCCATGGGGTTCCAGGATGCCCTTTCTGCAGATGACCAAGGGCCCCACCAAGCCACTGTACATGTCCTGAAAATTGGAGGAAAAGAGAGTGAAAGATATGAGATTGTTCCTGAGTGGCAGTGCTGTACAGAAAGCCAAGCTGACATTCAAGCCCACTCTGCCCTCAGAACTTCATCATAATGTTTTACATTTATAATCATCTTCAATATGTTATCTGAATTTATCCTCATAAATATCTTGGGACACAGGTAAGGTGTGCTATATAAGGTTTGTTTTAGCTAGGCTAGACTATTCAACGATCTGTAAAACCACCAGAACTTTCAAAACCCAGTGCTTTTTCTCATACTGTCTCTTCTTTCTGAAATGTCCTCCCCTCTGCCATATCGCTTGTCATATGGCAAATTGCTATTTATCTTTCAAGACTCAAAGTACATGTACCTTCCATTCATTGTGAAGCCTTCTCCAGCTTCCCTCTCATTCATCCCCACCTCCAAGCAGAAGTAATCACTGTCTGGTGAACCCACATATAACTGTTACATGGTTTTAAAGATATATATAATTATAGTTTATAGTCATCTGTCTCCCAAAATAGGTAATACTCTTTGAATATGGGAACTCTATCTTACATTTATATCATTTAAAGCACCAAGTAAAATGTTAAAAATGTAGTAGTCTCCCAATAAATGATTGCTGATATCTGGTTGTAGATTGGTGATTCATAAACCCATTTTCCAGATAAGGACACAGAAGCAGAATGACTTATCTAAAGTCACTCCAAAGGCAGGATTAAACAAAATTTGAGGCTATAGCCCCACTCTTTTGACAAGCAATCCTAGGCTTTTTAAATCAGAGTTTATAAAATCCAAGAAGAAGAATCAAGAAAGAAAATGCTCACAGCAAACATGTGATGTTATCTATTTCCTTAATTCCTTCTCCTGTCTATTAAAATAAGCCAAGCATTTAAGGAATTTTTCCCCAAACCCCAGACCTTAGTATTTCAGTGATGGGCTTTTTTTTTTATATATATATAATATATTTTATTGATTTTTTACAGAGAGGAAGGGAGAGAGATAGAGAGTTAGAAACATCGATGAGAGAGAAACATCAATCAGCTGCCTCCTGCACATCTCCTACTGGGGATATGCCCGCAACCCAGGTACATGCCCTTGCCCGGAATCGAACCTGGGACCTTTCAGTCTGCAGGCCGACGCTCTATCCACTGAGCCAAACCGGTTTCGGCAGTGATGGGCTTTTTATTACACCCATTAATAGCTTCTTTTTGCCAGTCAGTTTGCCCATTTGTGAGACTCACCTTCAGGAAGCCAACATTGTATTTACCTTGATGGGATCTACTGCAGAATAATAAATCCAGGAAACACAAGCAGAATCATTGGGTCCTGGGCCTGATCTTTCTGGGATGTTCCATTTGTAAGTGAGAACCTCACCTAGGAAAGGTAATATGGACCTCTAGTTGGACCAGGTCAGAAATTTCTCACAACTCCCTAGTCTTCCTAAGTGGCTAAGGTGGGTAAGTCCCAAAAGCTTTAAGATAATTCTCTGTCATTTTTATACCATCCTCCATTTTATTTTGTGTGATTTTGCTCTTCTCCTTCATGGAACAACCTCAGCCTCTCTTCTACTTATCCTTTCCTTAAAGGCCTAGGTTCAATCATCTGTTAAAGCAGCTCTGTTACTGTTCTCTCTGCTTATAATGTCTTCCCTTCTTTGGCTCTGTTTTGTTTTTTTTCTTGCTGCTGCCTCCTATAAGGAGCTGTCTACCCAAGGCTCTGTCTCCAGTCCTCTTCTACATTTTCATAGTCTCTCCATGGAAATTCTTATTTGCCTTTCTGATATCAATTATTATCTATGTATTCATAATTTTAAATGCTTAGTCAGACTTCTCTTGCCATTAAGCTTCAATCTGACATTTTCAATTAGGTTCCTGGGCATCTTTTGAAGATTATCCTGACAGTACATGAAAAATTAAAATTGTTATGAACTCATCTCCTTCTTTTGAAAAAATGCTGTTAGTCATTCTGTGCTCCCAGTGTCTAGAAAAGATACTAAAACCATCCTAGCTAACCAGATTCAAAACTTTAGTCTTATTTGTATCCCTACCTTCATGTACAAATCATCCAAACAAATGGTAAATCCTATCAATTGTACCTCTACAATATATTTTATTGCCATAACCTCCTCTCTCTAATTCCTAATATCCATACCCTAATGTAGGCCCTTGTTTTTTCAACTGGACTACTAGAAAACCTCCCAATATGTTTCTCTGCATCCAAGTCTTCCCCTCTGATTGATGCCATATTACATTTATAACAGACTAGAGTCCCAATGCACGAAATTCATGCAAAGGGCTCGACCCTCGCAGCCAGGGAGGCTGCCTCAGCCCTCGCAGCCCCTGCTTGGTCTGGAAGGTCATTCAGCTGTCGAGTCTAACTAGCATATTACACTTTTATTAGTATAGATTTATCAAGATATAATTTGCATGCCATGAAATTCAACCATTAAAGTATACTATCACTGGTCTTTATATTCACAGAATTTTGTAACCATCACCACAATCAATGTTAAAAAATTCACTGTCACAAAAAAATAACTCTATACTCCTGAGCTATCATTCCTTAATCTATCTCCTCCCCAGACCCTTAGCAACTACTAATCTACTTTATGTTTCTATAGATTTTCCCATTCTGAGATTTTTGATACAAATGGAAAACTACTGGAGTGACATCAGCAAGATGGAAAACTATCAGGTTCTAATGCTCATCTTCCCCACCCCCAAATAGCAACAAAACAGGAAATAAACTATATACACACAAAAATAGCTCTGAGAGTGTTCCGGAATACAATAAAGAACTTATAACAACTCAGTGGAGAGAAAAAATAAAAATGTACATAGAGTAAAATGTAGGAAGTCTCTTATATATATAACCCTACTCTGGCAAAGTTAGGCACCAAGTGGGAACCTACTGTAGAAAAGGACAACAGGAAGACTCTAGCAGCCCTTACCATCAGGAAGTCTTCTATTGATACTGACCCTAGCTGACTGAACTGCCAGAAGTCCACTCCTCTCTGCCATCACTATAAGTAGAAGCCACCATCACTCTGCCCAACCCAAGAAAAAGTTGTAGCTGCTCTACCCTCCCCAAAAGGAGCCTCCATCACCTTGCCTAACAAAAAAGATTCTCCTCTGCCCTGCCCGCCGCTAAGGAGCTATTGCCAATTTTCCTTTCCACCCAAGGAGCCATAGGTGCTCTGCCTTCAGATCCATAAGGAGCCACTGCTGTTGTGTTCTCCAGAGAAGTTATCACTGTTCCAAATCCTTGGAGAGGACCATCAGCACTGCATCCCCCTGAGAAGGAGCCAGTTCCAGTCCTTGCCTCCCTTACCCAAAAGGAATTGCTGCCCTTCCACACCCTCCCCATAAAAAGAAGCCATCAATGCCAACTTTTCCCAGGAGAAGGAACAAGTGATAATCTGCCCTTCTCCAGAAGGAAGTGCTACTGTTCCATACATCCCGAATAAGTTGGTTTCACTCCCCAACCAAAAAGCCACTGATACTCTGTTCCCCAAAAAGCTGCCAAAACCTCAATTCCCCAAGAAGGAGCCACTGATGCCACTTCCATCCACAAGGAGTCAACACTTGTGTTCTCCCAGAAAAGGAGCCACTGTTTTATTGACACTCTCCCCTCGACACACACACAAGAAACTGGTGCTACTTAGCCCCGCAGAAGGAGCCAGGTCTACTCCAGCTACCCTGTACAGAAGGAGCAACTGCTGCTCCAGTCCCACCAGAATTAGCTGCAACTTGACTCCTCTTACCCAACAAGTATTGTCCCTCCCTCAAGACAACAGCACCACTGCAGCAGTGAAGAGGTCTACATCACAGAATTCTGTAGCATGATACTTTACGTGCATCTCAGAGATAGCAGTCAGAGCTACTGTGTGTGACACCCACATGTTAGACATGGTGCCAAATGGTGCCCTCAGCCATGACTCTGCTTCATGGGGGAAAATGTGAACAGGAGGATCCAAGTAGCCTTCACGACTGAGGACTCCAATACCCCTTTTTACCAATATGGACACCTTCCTACTTAGACATTGAAGAGCACTGCAGTATTCACTGACACCGGCCTCAGCAGATGGAGCTGCGTAGAGACTATACCACTGCACTCCCCAGAGCCAGAACCAGTCCTAAACACCCACAAAGGCAAATCTGCTGTAATGCCACTGACCTGGCACCCTTGCACTCAATCATAGGTGAAGTAAAGGTGACTGATTCCTCAAATGTGGAGCTATCCATGCAAGGCTACAAGAAACATGAATAATTAAGGAAATAAGCTATCACCAATGGAACATAGTAATTTTTCAGTACCAACTCCAAAGCCACAGAAATCTACAAACTGCCTAACATAGAATTCAAAATAGTTCTTTTAAAGGAATTCATTGAGCTATATGAGAAAACAGATAACTCAATAAAAAATAGCCCTAACTGGATGGCTCAGTGAATAGAGTGTCAGCCTGTGGACTGAAGGGTCCCAGGTTCAATTCCAGTCAAGGGCACATGCCCAGGTTGTGGGCTCGATCCCCAGTGGGGGGCATGCAGGAGGCAGCCAATCAATAATTCTCTCATCATTGATGTTTCTATCTCTCTCTCCCTCTCCCATCCTCTCTGAAAATAAAAAAATATATTAAAAAATAAAAAATACACAATCAAAATGAAAGTTTAACAAAAAGATAAAAGTAAGCAAAAGAGAACCAATAAAAAATCTGGAGCTAAAAATATGTAATGAATGAGGAGATCCAAGATGCCAGTGGAGTAGGTAGAAGTTACACTCACCTCCTCCCAGGACCAAACTGGAATCAAAACTAAATTATACAACAATCATACTGAATAACTAACTAAAGACTAGCTGAAGAGAAGTCTTATAACCAAGGATTTATAGAAGAGGCCACATTGAGACTGGTAGAAATGGCAGAGACATGAAAAAGGCTAGCCCTTTACCCACATGTGCCAGTTGAGAATCAGGAGGGATATCTTAGCTGCAGAAGTTCCCCTGAGGAGTGAGGAGTCTCAACCCCACCATAGGTTCTCCAGCCCAGAGCACCAGAGACAGGAAGAAGAGCCCACATTACATTTGCCTGTGGAAATCAGAGGAGATTTCATCTGCCAGGGGAGACAGGAGTCTGCTAAGAACCCAGGTAAACTCATAAAGGGTCAGCACACAATATTGCATTTGCAAGTATGCACCCTGGATACCAGTGAAGGGGTGGTAGCTCAGAGAGGACTGGAGTCATACAGGGAAGATTAGATTGTGTGTCTTCAAGAAGAGGACTATAGGGACAGCCACCATTGTCTTTGTGCTGACCTCTCCCACACCTCACACAGATGCTATCTGGGTTGAGCACTCCCATCCATGCCATGCCAGCCTAGGGTAATGCACTAGCCCCATCCTCCCAACTGCCTATGGCCCCACCTTGCCAAGCTCATGCCATGAGGAGTCTGCTGTCTATCACCAGCACGGGCCCATGGTGCAAACTTTCTTGGAAGTCTTTTCAAAAGGTCTATTTTTCTCCCACATGCCCTGACCAGTGCCACTGATCCTATGCAGATTCATCCATCCACAGGGCCAAATCTTAATCTGTTTTAGCCCAATGAAACTACTGACTTCACCCTGATGACTCCCTGAGATCCTGCCATAAAATAAAGTTCCACAGACTACAAATGAGTGATGACTGACCTTGGTATACCCTGGGACATTTTCTGGGTAGCCTCAAACCCAGCATTGGTGCCCAGTTTGAATCTGTATTAATCTAGTAAATACCAGAGGATCTTTCAGTGAGTGAGCCTAACAGACAGCCAGCTAACAGAGATAAATCTCAATGTGCCTTGGGCCTTTTGCTGACCTTCCCCCAAGCTTGGGGCTGGTGGAAGCTGGTTTTGGTACACAACACAGCCTTTTCCATATGTACTCAGGCCCAGAAGAAAAAAAAAACACACACACTGTGGATCACTTTGTAGCTCTTAACAAGGCCTGTCACAGGAGCAGTCTAATATTGAACTATGCCAGAGTCCCTCCCAAAAGGCCCCAGAACCAACAGACCACATCAGAGAATGACTCAATTAGCTACACGAGTGGAACATTTAAAGGAAGATCTCAACAGGGAACAGAAACTGCTAGGGTGAATTCACTTCATGGGACCAGCCCCTGCAGAGTAGCTTTTATGCTATGGTTTGGGTCAATCCTTATAGTCAACTAGTCTGAGGTTCAACCTGACACATGGATGGGTCAAGAGCAATCAAGACTCAACTACAATAAGAGGTTTCATATGAATAACACAAGGGACCTTCCTGGAGCACCTAACTCAGATAATCAGGGAGACTTGTGCCATTGAGCCAGCAGGACATCTACTACATTGGGCCACCCTACCAAGACCAGGAGATAGCAGATATATCCATTATACAGAAACAAATAGAGACATCAAACATTGGGAGACAAAGAAACATGACCAAAATGAAATAATAGGAGAAATCCCCAGAAAAATAAGTAAATAAAATAAAATGGGGGCAAGCAATCTACCAAATACAGAGTTAAAAACAATGGTTATATGAATGCTCCAAAAACTTAGGGAAAGAATGAACATAGTGATAAATAAGGTGATAGTAAGAATGAAAATGGGACAAGAAGACAAAAATGAACCATTCAGGCCCAGCTGGTATAGCTCAGTAGTTGAGCATCGACACATGAACCAGGAGGTCATGGTCTGATTTCCTATCAAGGCACATGCCCGAGTTGCAGACTTGATCCACAGTGGGGGTCATGGAGAAGTCAGTTGATCAATGATTCTCTCTCACCACGATGTTTCTATCTCTCTTTCCCTTCCTCTCTCTGAAATTATATATTATATATATATAATATATAAAGAACCAGTCAGAAATGAAAAATACAGGGAGAGAATCCAAGATGGTAGTGGATTAGGTGGATGTTACACTCCCCTTTTTCCAGGACCAAACTTAAATTACAAGAAAAATATAGAACAATCAACCTGAATAACCAACTGAAGACTAACTGAACAGAGTCTTATAAGCAAGGATTTATAGAATAAGCCTCATAGAGACTGGTAAGAAGGATAGAGAAGTAAAAATGACTGGTGCACTGGCAAAGGTGGCAGCTTGGATTCCAGAGAGATATCTCAGCTGTAAAGGTTATCCCTAAGGAAAGTGAGGTCTCAGCCCCATGCCAGAATTTTCAGCCCAGAACAGCAGAGCTGGGAAGGGGCATCTCCATAACATCTGGCTGTAAAAATCAGCAGGGAATCTTTCCACCAAGGAGAGATGGGAGTCTGCTAGAGACCCAGGAGCCCTCTTACAGGGAAGATTCAAGGAACGACACAAAATATCGTTCACAGACACTCACCTTGGGCTCCGGAGGAGGGAGTGTGGAGTAGAATAGAGTTTTCTGAGGAGATACTGTGATTTGCAGTTCCAGGAAGAGAGCTGAAGAGACAGCCATCAGGATCCTTGTGCTGAGTCCCTCTCCCACACCTCAGATGCCACATTTCCTGGGTGGGGCACTCTTTCCTTACTGTATCAGCCTGGGGGAATGCAATAGCCCCACACTCCAGAATCCTCATCACACCACCCTATAGAGCTCATGCCCTGTGGAGGATTCAGCCACCTGGACCTGGAGTATAGAGGTCCATGTAGACTCAGGAGTTCCCATGACTGAGTTGTGTGGCTCTGGAGTGGGAGTCATTCCCCCCACCTTCCCATGAGCCTGCCTCTCAGGGGAGATCCACTAACCCCACCATCCTGATTCCTGCCAACACTGAACCGATGAGCTAGAGCTTTCTGGGAGGTACAGGGAGAATCAGGGACAGACTAAGTTGTATGACTCAGGATGGGGGCCATATTTCCCTCACACACTGACGGTGCAGTGCCCTCCCTTCACACAGCCAAATCTTGACTGGTTTGGGCTAAAACAACAACAACAAAAAACTCTGCTGGACTCACCCTGATGACTCCCTGAAACCTAGCCCTACCACAAAGATCTTCAGGCACCAAGAGGGTGGCAGATAACCTTGCTTTATCCTAGGACTTTTGCTGAGTGGCCTCAGACCCAGAAATGGCACTGAATTTAAATCTGTATTAATCTGGTGAATACCACTCATCCCTACTGGTGAATAATTGAGAAACTACCTCAGGTAACTCAAATACTGACAGCAGCACTTTCAGTGACTGAGTATAACAGGCAGCCAACAGGCAGAGGCAGGCAAAAGCAGATCTTAGGGTGCTTTGGGCTTTTTGCTAACCTGCCCCCTGGGCTTGGTACTGGTGTTTGCCAGTCTTGGTGCACAGCTTGATCCTCCCCATGCACACACAGGTCCAGCAGAGGAACTCACAAACTGTGGGTCATTTTGTAGCTCCAAACAAGTTGCTCAGGGTCAATCACACACAGCTTCTGACATTGACCTGCACCAGAGTTCCTCCCAAGAAGCCCCAGAAACAGCATATCCAGTGGTGAGCATCAGACATCAAACCAGGACCAAATTAGCCTCACAAGTAGAATACACAAAAGGGGATGTCAGCTGGCATCAGACACTACTGAGGCAAACTCCGCTTTTTTTGGTCAGTACCTGCACAGCAGCATGTACTCTGTGGTTGGAGTCTATCCTCACAGTCAGACAACCTGAGGATTGATCCCACACTGAAACAAGCCAAATAACAATCAAGACAATTACAAAAGAAGGGCTCACATAATCTGCATAAGGGACATTCCTGGAGGACTAACCTGAGGTGATCAAGTAGAGTACACCACTGGGTCCCACAAGACACCTACTATATAGGGCCACCCTACTAATGCTGGGAAACATAGCAGATATACCTAATACAAACATGTCAAACTCATGGCCGGCCATGAGTTTGACATGCTTGGCCTTTACTTAGAAACAAACACAAAAAGAGAGCCAAATGGGGAGAAAAATAACATGCCCCAAATGAAAGAACATAAAAAAATCCAGTAAAAGAGCTAAATAAAATGAAGGTAGGCAATTTACCAGATATAGAATTTAAAAAAATGGTTATAAGGATGCTCAAGGAACTTAGGGAGGACTTCAAGAAATTAAGTGAGAACTTCAACAGTATAAAAAAGGACCAAAACCATAAAAAAGAACCAGTTAGAAATGAAGACTACAATATCTGAAATGAAGAATACAATAGAATGAATAAACAGTTAAGTTAGATGGAACAGAGGACTGAACCAATGATTTGGAAGACAAGATAGCAGAAAACATCCAATTAGAGCATAAAAAAAGAATTAAAAAATATAAAGATAGTTTAAGAGAATTTGAGGACATGAAGCATAACAATGTCCACATCATAAAGGTACCAGAATGAGAATAGAGAAAGCAAGGAATCAAGAAGCTATTTGAAGAAATGACTGAAAACTTCTGTAACATGGTGAAAGAAAAAGACACATAAGTCCAGGAATGCAGAGTCCTAAACATGATGAACCTAAAGGAGCCCACAACAAAGCACATCATAATTACAATGTTAAAAATTAAAGACAAAGAGAGAATCTTAAAAGCAGTAAGAGAAACACAATTAGTTACCTACAAAGGAGTCCCCGTAAGTCTGTCAGCTGACTTCTCAACAGAAACATTTTAGGGATCCCATGCCAGAAGGGATTGGCATAAAATATTTGAAGTGATGTAAAGGAAGTACCTACAATGCAGACTATTCTAAACAACAAGGCTATCATTTATCCTTGGAGGAAAAATAAAGAGCTTCCATTCAACAAAAAGCTAAAGGAGTTCTTACCACCAAACCAGTATGTTAACAGGGTTTCTTTAGGAAGAAGACAGAAAAAGAAAAGTAACATAATTATATAAAGAATAAAATGGCAAGAGCTATGTACCTATCAATAATCACTTTAAATATAAATAGATTAAATGCTCCAATCAAAAGACAGAGAGTAGTTAAATAGATAAAAAATACAGGACCTATGTATGTATGATCTATAGCAGTGATGGCGAACCTATGACACACGTGTCAGAGGTGACACGTGAACTCATTTTTTTGGTTGATTTTTCTTTGTTAAATGGCATTTAAATATATAAAATAAATATCAAAAATATAAGTCTTTGTTTTACTATGGTTGTAAATATCAAAAAATTTCTATATGTGACACGGCATCAGAGTTAAGTTAGTGTTTTTCAAAATGCTGACACACCGAGCTCAAAAGGTTCGCCATCACTGATCTATAAAATGCCCACACCAGTTTGAAAGACATACACAAACTAAAATTATTTCATTTAAATGAAAAATAACACCCTGGGATAGAAATACTTAGATCACACAAAATATATTTTTAACAAAGGCTATAATAAGAAACAAAGAAGAATATTACATAATGATAAGGAGATCAAGTTAAAAACAGGATATAACTCTTGTAAACATTTATGCTCACAACATGGGAGCAAGTAAATATATGAAGCAAATATTGATGGACAAAAGGAAGAGATCCAAAGTAGTACACTGTTGGTTGGGTACTTTAACACCCCATTGACATAAATGGATAAATCTTTCAGTCAGAAAATCAACAGGAACTAGCAGTCTTAAAATACACACTAGACCAGATGTATTTAATTTATGGTTTCAGAGCAATTCACCCGAAAGCAGTAGAAATACATTCTTTTCAAATGCACATGGGGAACATTCTCTAGGACAGACCACATGTTAGAACACAAACAAGTCTCAATAAATTTAAGAAGACTGAAATTATACCAAGCATCTTCTCTAACCACAATGGTATGAAATTAGACATAAAAGAAAAAAACTGAAAACCACACAAACACATGGAGGCTAAATAACATGTTACATAACAATGAATTTAACAATTAGATCAAGGAGGAAATCAACACACCTTGACACAAATTAAAACACAATAACCCCAAATCTATGGGACACAGAAAGTAGTTCTAAAAGGAAAATTCACAGCAATACCTCAAGAAACAAGAAAAATCTCAAAAACAATCTAACCTAACATCCAAAGGAACTAGAAAAAGAACAACAAACAAAGACCAGGTGACTAGAAAGAAGGGAGTAATAAATATTAGAGAAATAATAAGTGAAATAGAGTATAAAAAAGATAAAAGATCAGAACCAAGTGGCGGGAGACAGCTATCAGCCCGTGGATGCCAGGTGTGGTCTCTGGTGTGGTGGGCATGTGCCAGCTGCGGGCCTGGCCATGGTGTGGCAGTTGTGCAGGGAGCAGGGCATCACCCTGCATAGGAACACAGACATCAAGGCCAAATTCTTCTCATTTGGCATCAATAGCATATTGTATCAGCATGGCATTTATCTGTCTGAAACCTTTACTTGAGTGCAAAAATATGGACTTACCTTGCTGGTAACCACTGATCCCAAGATCATGAAATACCTAAAGAATATGGTGGAACAACTGAAAGATTGGTTGTACAAGTGCTGAGTGCAGAAGCTGGGGGTGGTCATCTTGAATATTGAAAATGGGGAGGTGGAAATTTGACAGGTGGAAATTTGACACTGAGTGTGACAAGATGGCCAGAGATGACAGTGCACCCAGAGAAAAGTCTCAGAAAGCCATCCAAGACAAGATCCGCTCATCAGTGGTCGGCAAGCTCATTAGTCAACAGAGCCAAATATCAACAGTACAACGATTGAAATTTCATTTGAGAGCCAAATTTTTTAAACTTAAACTATATAGGTAGGTACATTGTTATTAACTTAATTAGGGTACTCCTAAGGCTTAGGAAGATCCACACTCAAGGGGCCAAAGAGCCGCATGTGGCTCGTGAGCCGCAGTTTGCCTGCCACGGCCTCGGTGATTAGACATCACAGCTATGGTGACATTCCTGGCCCTGCTGGAAGTTTTCTCTTCATTGATCTGCTGATTTATACAAAAATTTGGTTGTAGCTGTAAACTGGGAAGAGTCCAGACCACAGTTCATTGCCAATTTTGAGCATGTCTGCCTGCATTCCTTCATGACTACAACCCACGAAGTAAACAGCATGATGGCCTACAAAATCCCTGTGAGTGACTAAAGGTGCTTCACAAATAATAATGGAATCCCATATGTGTGATTCCTGAGACCAAGTCAACTGGATATGTTTTGTTTCATTGATTATTTTTTTTGTGGGGAAAACGAAACATTGTACTTTACTGAATTGTGCATATTGTTCCATTTATTGGTGCCTCTTTGACTTTCCATAGGGTTGCCATAATTTTTTGCACGCTATTCAAAGGAAACCAGCAGATTATATCAGCACTGTAATATGAACTCCTTTGAAGGTGGTAACTGGAGATGGAAACTTTTACTATAAAACTAAATGCTTTCCTAAATCAGAATTTTCGGTCAAGTACCTTGATTCAGAGTATAGGTAAATATGAAACAGCAAAAGGAGTCTGAATACACAGAATCGTTGTTTAGTCCTAAAGTAACTGATAGCCCACAGTAACAGTATTCCTGGAATGTCCTTTTGCCATTTATTTCATTGTATAGTTTCCATATTGAAAAAACACACAATTATTTGACTTTGATGTATATAATTTATACTTACAAAGCTGTCACTATTTCTATTTAAATTCTGCTGGTACAGAACTCTTTTTAAAAAAATATATTTTATTGATTTTTTACAGAGAGGAAGGGAGAGAGATAGAGAGTTAGAAACATTGATGAGAGAAAAACATCGATCAGCTGCCTCCTGCACATCCCGTACTGGGGATGTGCCCATAACCAAGGTACATGCCCTTGACCGGAATCAAACTTGGGACCCTTCAGTCCACAGGCAAACACCCTATCCACTGAGTCAAACCGGTTAGGGCAATAAAATATATTTTTAAAAAAGAAATTATAAGATACTGAAGAAAGAAGTTCAGAAAGATTCAATAAATGTAAGCTTTTACTGTACTTGTGTAAAGAAGAATTAACCATAATTAAAATGGTCATTGTATCCAAAGTAATCTATTGATTCAATATAATATCTATAAAAATACCAATGACATTTTTTCACAAAACCAGAACAAATGATCCAAAAATTTATATAGATCCACAAAAGACCCTGAAGAGGTACAACTATATTAAGAAAGAAAATAAAGTTGGAGGTATCACACTGCCTCATATCAAACTATACTACCAGGCAATGGTAACCAGAATATCATAGTACTGGCATAAAATAGATACATAGATCAAGGGAGGAAAATAAAGACCCCAGAAAAAACCCACACCTATATAGTTACTTAATATATGACAAAGAAAGGAAGAACATATAATGGGGTAAAACAGTTTATAGTAGGTCCTCAGGTTACATCGGAGATCCGTTTCTATGGCACGACATAACGGAATTTTTGGAACCCACCTACATAAGCACCTACGTCAATCACATGGAGCACATACACAGCAGTAATGTAGTGAAACAGTAAAAAAAAATTAAAGGAAAGATAACAATTCCTGACCTTCACTTGTGGTAAACAAATAATAAAAAACATAAAGCACATATGTACATACATTGAAATGATGGAACTTTTTTTTAAATAAATAAATGGGAAATGGCAATGTAACCACGAAATGATGTACGTTGAGTCCAATGTAACCTGAGGACCACCTGTATTCAAAAAACTGGTGTTGGCAAAATTGGACAGATACATGCAAAAATAAAACTAGATCGCCTTCTTACATATACCATATACAAGAATAAAATTAAAAGAGATGCAAAACTTAAATGTAAGTCTTGAAACAATAAAACTCCTAGAAGAAAACATAAGAAGTAAAATCTGACATTTTTCTTAACAATATTTTTTCTGGCATGTCTCCTAAGGCAAGAGAAACAAACAAAGAAAATAAATGTATGGGAAGGAATACATAAAACTGAAAAAGAAATCATTAAATAACAAAGGAAGATAGCATGATTTCATTGATCTTTTGTATTTTTTTTTGGTCTCTATGTCATTTATTTCAGCTCTGATCTTTATTATTTCCATCCTTCTACTAACTCTGGGCTTTTCTTGTTGCTCTCTTTGTAATTCTTCAAATTGCAGAGTTAGATGGTTTATTACCAGTTTTTCTTGTTTTTTGAAGTAAGCCCATAATGCTATGAACTTCCATCCCAGGACAGCTTTCACTGTGTCCCATAGATTTTGGATTGTTATGTTTCATTGTCATTTGTTTCCAGGATTTTTAAAATTTCTTCTTTGATCTCCTTAGTAACCCAATCATCTATACTAATAAAAGCTTATGTGGTCATCACGCCCTCATGCCATGACACCCTCATGCCACCACAACCCATCACCAGGAGGCTACATGTGCAGCGTGCGCACGCAGGTGGGCGGGGAATTGATACTGCATCCCCAGTGGGGACTTGACCAGGAGGTGCATCAGGGGAGAGGATGGTGGCTGCCACTGCCCAGGGCCGGCCTGAGGCTCAGGAAAGCCCATGGCCAGACTGAGGCTCTGGCAAGCTGCAGTGGCTGTGAGGGCTGAGGCTCAGGGAGCCCTGCAGCTGGCAGCAGAGGCATGATGGGAGCGTCACCTTCCCCGATCGCTTTTTGCCTCCCGCAGAGGAAGACGAGAGACAGAAGCAGGGAGGGGGTGATGGGGGAGCTGCCTTCCCCTGGATTGGCCGGTGGCTTCTTGCAGAGAGAGGCCAGACTGCGGCTTAGGCCCACTCCCCACTCTCCTTGGGGAGCAGGCCTAAGCCATCAGTAGGACATCCCCTGAGGGCTCTTGGACTGTGAGAAGGGGCAGAACAGGCTGAGGGACCCCCCTGGCAGTGCACGAATTTTTGTGCACTGGCCTCTAGTTGTTTAATAGTATGCTATTCAGTCTCCAAGTGTTTGAATTTTAGTGATTGTTTTCATTGTAGTTGATTTCTAATTTTATGCAACTGTGATCTGAGAAGATGCCTGATATTATTTCAATCTTCTTCAATTTGAAGAGACTTTGCCTGTGTCCCAATATATGGTCTATCTTTGAAAATGTCCCATGTGTGCTTGAGAAGAATGCATATTCTGTAGCTTTTGGGTGGAATATTCTGAAGATGTCAATTAAGTCCATCTGATGTAGTGAATAATTTAAGATTGCTGTTTCTTTACTGATTTTTTGTCTAGAGGATTTACCCAGTGATCTTAATGAGGGTTTTAACCTCCTACTATGATTGTATTTCTGTCAACCTCTCCCCTGATACGTTCCAGAAGATTTTTTATGTATTTGGGTGCTCCTGCATTGGGTGCATATATGTTTACCAGAGTTATATCCTCTTGTTGCATTGATCCCTTTAAAATTATGAAGTGGCCTTCCTTAACTCTTGTTATGGCCTTCACTTTGAGGTCTATTTTGTCAGATATAAGTATTGCTACCCCAGCGTTTTTTTCATTTCCATTTGCCTGAATGATGTTTTTCCATCCTTTCCAGTCTGTGTGAGTCCTTTGTTCTGAGGTGGGTCTCTTGTAGACAGCATATATATGGGTCATGTTTTCTTATCCATTCAGCCACTCGATGTCTTTTGATTGGAGCGTTTAATCCACTTACATTTAAGTTATTATTGATAGGTACTTGTTTGTAGCCATTTCTATTCTTTATGCCTGTGTTCCTTCTTCCCTTCTTATTTATTCTTTTTTACAGATTTCTTTTAGCATTTCTTGCATTGCTGGCTTGGTAGTGATAAACTCCTTTAGTTGTTGTTGTTGTTTTTCTTTGTTTGTTTGTTTGTTTGTTTTTGTCTGCGAAGTTCCTGATTTCCCCTTCAATTTTGATTGATAGCCTTGCTGAATACAGTATTTTTGGATTCAGTCCTTTGCTTTGCATCACTTTGTATACTTCACTCCATTCCTTTCTGGCCTGATGTGTTTCTGTTTAGAAATCATTTGATAATCTGATGGGGGATCCTTTGTAGGTAACTCTCTGTGTCTCTCTTGGAGCCTTTAGAATTCTTTGTTGCTAACTTTTGCCATTGTAATTATGATGTGTCTTGGTGTGGGGTTTTTTGGGGATTCATCTTGCTTGGGACTCTCTATACTTGTGTGACTTTTTTCTTCCCCATATCAGGGAAGTTTTCTGTCATTATTTCTTCAAATAGATTCTCTAATTCTTGCTGCTCTTCTTATTCTTCTGGCACCCCTATTATATGTATTTTACTTTGTTTCATGTTGTCCCAACGCTCCCTTAGGCTCTCCTCCTGCTTTTTAATTTTTTTTTCTCCAGTTGCTGTTCAAATTGGGCTTGTTTCTCTACCTTATCTTCTAACTCACAAATTCGGTGCTCTGCTTCTTCTAGTCTACTATTGAAACTTTCCACGGTGTTTTTGATTGTAGCTATATCACTTTTGATTTCTTTCTGATTTTTGCATAGGTTGTTGATTTCCTCATCCATCCTGTTTATGAACTGTATGACCATTACTCTGAATTATTTTCCTGACATATTTCATGCCTCCATTTTACTTATTTCCTTTCTTGGTGATTGCTCTTTTTCTTTCCTTTGAGGATTGTTTCACTGTCTCCCCATTCTAGCTATCACCAGAATGTCCAAGCGCTGAGTTGTGGGGGTCTGAGCTGTGTGAGGCAGGAGTGCCGTGCCATCTGAGTGTCACTGAAGAGCTCAGACACCAAGACAACCACCCCAAATCTCCAGGACATAAAAAGCAGTCCTGAGAGGGAAGTTCATAGCACTACAGGCCTACCTCATAAAACAAGAAAAATTAACAATAAACTATTTAACCCTACAGTGTTAAGAATTAGAAAAAGAAGAAAAGCCCAGAGTAAGAAAGAATGAAATAACAAAGGTTAGAGCAGAAATAAATGACATAGAGACTTAAAAAAAAACAATAAAAAATCAATGAAACCAAGAGCTAGTTTATTGAAAAGATAAAAAAGATTGATGAACCTTTAGTGAAATTCATCAAGAAACAATGAGAGAATACAAATAAATAAAACCAGAAAGAAAACTGGTGAAGTAGCAACTGACACCACAGTAGTACAAAGAATTGTAAGAAAATACTATGAATAACTATATGCCAACAAGCTCAACAATGTGGATGAAATGGAAAAAATCCTAGAAGAATACAATATCCCAAAACTGAATCAGGAAGAATCAGACAACATGAATAGATAGGCTCAGAATGGCAGTGGTATAGACCGATGTGTCCCATGCCTTGTCCCGGAGCACATAGGGTGAGCAGCTGAAACCAGTACCATCCAGCCCAAATTGGCAGAGGAGATTCAGTTGGGAGACAGTTTGCAGCCGGGAAAGACAGAGGACTCCAGAAGAAAGGGAACTGTTGGAGACTGCTGGATCGGGCTCCCCTAACCGTGCAGCCTCCACTGCTGCTAAAATCTCTCCCGGAGTGGCCGGCTCGGCCGCGGAGACCATGCCATCTTGAGTGGCTGATATCGGAAGTGTATACATCCAGGGACCCTGCAACCACAGACTCCAGGGATCATCTCAAGCAGCGCGACTACATGGACTCAGACAAGCTCTGCTCTTCCTCACAGAAAGGTCATATTTCACCTAAAGGTGCAGTTTGCAATCCAGGTTGGAGAAAGGAACACGCACGGGGGAACTCTGCGCCCCACAAAGTCCACGGCTGTTGGGGCCACCGTGATCCGTGAATGTGGAAGGGGTCCCACAGGGCTGTTGGCAGAAGGGAACTCTAAAAATAAGCCCATAGCTGGACTGGGTGCTAAAAGGCAGCCTCGGATTTTGCCAGTGTGCTGGCTGCTTAGTGCCAGGGGAGAGAGGACGTGTGGAAGAGACTGTGCACAGAGCTGGATGGTGGAGGGTTGCCAGTTCATGCACCTTCTCAGGCTCTCTCTCTCTCTCTCTCTCTCTCTCTCTCTCTCTCTCTCTTAAATCTTTGTGTTTGATTATTAAACCCAATACATAGGATCACCCAATTGGGGTCACTCATAGAGACTGCAGGGGAAAGTTGTTTTTGTGGAACCTGGGAATCAGAGCGGGGAGTAACGATCAAAGAACCAGTTCTGGGGTAGTCAACTCTCCCAAACCAGTATTAAGTGCATAGAGAAAACAGAACCTAACTACTGGCTAGAGAGGACATATAGCCTTGGAGGTCAATCCAGAAACACCGCAACCCAGGGACTGAACCACAAACTGACTCTTCTGTAAACACACATAAAGGCAGTCTGGGAAACAAATACTGCCTGCTTTAAAATCAGGACTGTGGTTTACAACACGGAGGAACTGTGTATCGCAGGGAACTTCAACACTCTCCCTAATACTTGACAGGACTAAGGCGTCCCAAACAGAAGAGTAGAGGAACTGAAGGACCTTCATTACTGCACATTTTTATTTATTTTTTTATTCTTTTTTCATCTTTTAACTAAGAAAGTAATTTTTTTCTTTTTTAATCACCTGATTTTACCTTTTTAATTACTACATTTTTATTTTTAACCAGTATTATTACTACTACCATTTTACCATTTTTTAAAAGTGTCATTTTATTTTCTCTTTATTTTATTTTGAGATTAGTGTTCTACATTCTATTTTCATTGTTCCTTTAGCATCATTTTTCTCTACCTCAACTTTACCTTTATGCCAAAACTCTGTTCCTCACTTTTCCCCTTTTGCTGTCCTGTTTCTCTTACCCTATTCCTGCTTTAGATTTTCCCTATTCCTTCGTTTTACCCCCTGTCAAAATTTCACCCTACTTATATATCTAATTTCCAATCCCCTGCTCTAAACCCATATACACCATTCTCTTATCTTTCTTCACTATCCAATTTCTTTTCTCTCTGTCTTTTGTTGTTGTTTGCTTGATTGTTGAGTATATTGAGTTTTTTATGCTTGTTTGTGAGATTGTTTTTCTTTTTCTTTTTCTTTTCTGTTTTTTTTTCTTTCCAGTTATTTTTGTCTTTCTGTTTTCCCTCACCTTGCTTGATATTAGTGGTTATTTGTAGTCTGCATTCATCTCCATGGATCTGTTGCTGGAATTTGTTGGCATTAGTGGCGGATCTATTGGAGTTTTCTCCCCATACATATAGTCTCTTCCCCTCTTCTATTTCATTCTCTCTCTTTTCTCTCTTACTTTTTTCCCCCTTTCCCAATTTCATTTTTACACTCCTTTTTTTTTCTTTTTCTCTTTTCTCTTCTTTCTTCCTTATCCCCTAAATCTCTTTGCTAGGCTGGTCACCTTTATTTGGGGTTATTAGTATCGTGAATACATTTGTGTTCAGTGCCTTGTACGTTGTGCCTTGTTGTGTTGTATTTTGTGCCTTTAAATCAACACAGCAGAGAGAGAACTACATAACCAAACACCTGGAAAAGAGAGATCATGGGGAGACAAAGAACCAGCCCACATATGAAAGAAAAACAGGCATCACCAGAAAAGGAAGTAAATGAACTGGAGGCAATGGAGGCAAGCAGCCTGTCAGAGAAAGAATTCAGAGAAATGGTCATAAGGTGGATGAAAAGAATGGAAGACAAATTCCACAATATGTGTAAGAACCAAGAGGAAATGAAGAAGAACCAAGAAGAAATAAAAAATGACATCACTGCTATAAAGAACTCAATAGAAAGCATCAACAGTAAACTAGAAGAAGCAGAGGACCGCATCAGTGAGCTAGAAGACAAGGTAGGAAAAAATACCCAAGCAGAACAGCTTCAACAATAAAAAAAAAAAAAAAAAAAAAAAAAAAAAAAACCACGAGGAGAGCCTAAGAGAACTCTGGGACAACACGAAATGAAACAACATCCGCATAATAGGGGTGCCAGAAGGAGAGGAAACTGAGCAAGGAATAGAAAACCTATTTGAAAAAATAATGACAGAAAGTTTCCTTGATATAAGGAAGAAAAAACTCACACAAATCCAAGAAGCTCACAGAGTCCCAAATAAAATGAACCCCAGTAGACCGATGCCAAGGCACATTATCATTAAATTGGCAAACACCAACGACAAAGCAAGAATCTTAAAAGCGGCCAGAGAGAGACAGAAAGTTACCTAAAAGGAGACTCCCTCAGACTAGCAACTGATTTCTCAACAGAAACACATCAGGCAAGAAGGGAATGGAATGAAATATACAAAATCATGCAAAGGAAGGGTCTGAACCCAAGAATACTGTACCCAGCAAGGCTATCAATCAAAATTGAGGGTGAAATCAGGCGCTTCACAGACAAAACAGGACTACGGGAGTTTATTTCCACCAAACCAGCAATGCAAGAAATGCTAAAGGGTCTGCGGTAAAAAGAAAAAAATAGGAAACGAAGAAGGAATACAGGGGTAAAGAATAAAAATGGCAACAAACAAGTATCTATCAATCATAACTTTAAATGTAAATGGATTAAATGCCCCAATCAAAAGACATAGGGTAACTGAGTGGATAAGAAAACATGACCCATATATCTGCTGCCTACAGGAAACCAACCTCAGAAAAAAAGACACACACAGACTGATGGTGAAGGGATAGAAAAAGGTTTTTCAGGCGAATGGAAATGAAAAAAAAAGCTGGGGTAGCAATACTTATATCTGGCAAATTAGATCTCAAAGTGAAGGACATAAAAAGAGACAAGGAAGGCCACTTCATAATACTAAAGGGAGAAATCCAACAAGAAGAAATAACTCTGTTAAACATATACACACCCAATATAGGAGCACCCAAATACATAAGAAAACTTCTGAAGGAGATCAAGGGAGAGATTAACAGCAATAAAATCATAGTAAGGTACTTTAATAACCCACTATCACCATTGGACAAATCCTCTAAACAAAAAATCAGCAAAGAAACATCAATCCTAAATGACTCACTAGATCAGATGGAATTAATTGACATCTTCAGAACATTTCACCACAAAGCCACAGAATATACATTCTTTTCAAGTGCTCATGGGATATTTTCAAAGATAGACCATATATTGGGTCACAGGCAAAGTCTCTTCAAATTCAAGAAGATAGAAATCATATAGAGAATCTTCTCAAATCACACTGGCATAAAACTGGAAATGAACTACAATAAAAACAATCCAAAAAAATCAAACACATGGAGACTAAATAGCATGCTATTAAACAATGACTGGGTTACCAGAGAGATCAAAGAAGAAATAAAAAACATCATGGCAACAAATGACAATGAAAACACAACAATTCAAAACCTATGGGACACAGCGAAAGCAGTCTTGAGAGGGAAGTTCATAGCTCTACAAGTCTACTGCAAAAAAACAGGAAACGATGATAATAAATTACGTAACCCTACAACTCAAAGAGTTAGAGAGAGAGCAACAAGAAAAGCCCAGTGTAAGCAGAAGGAAGGAAATAATAAAGATCAGAGCAGAGATAAATGACATTGAGAGAAAAAAAAAAAAACAATACAAAAGATCAACAAAACCAAGAGCTGGTTCTTTGAAAGAATAAACAAGATCGATGAACCTCTAGCCAGGCTCACCAAGAAACAAAAAGAGAGGACCTAAAAAAACAAAATCAAAAATGAAAGAGGAGAAGTGACAACAGACCCCACAGAAATACAAATGATTGCTAAAAAATACTATGAACAACTCTACTCCAACAAACTAGACAATCTGGAGGAAATGGACATATTCTTAGAAAAATACAACATTCCAAAACTTAATCAGGAAGAATCTGATAGGCAAATAACGATGGAAGAAATTGAAACAGTCATCAAAAAGCTTCTAGTAAACAAAAACCCAGGGCCAGATGGCTTCACAGGGGAGTTTTACCAAACCTTCAAGGAAGAACTAAAACCTATCCTCCTCAGACTATTCCAAAAAATTCAGGAGGAAGGAACACTTTCAAGCTCGTTCTATGAAGCCGGCATTACCCTAATACCAAAACCAGATAAAGACAACACAATGAAAGAGAATTACAGGCCAATATCCCTCATGAACATAGATGCCTAAATCCTCAACAAAATCCTAGCAAATAGGATCCAGCAGTACATCAGAAAGATCATACACCATGACCAAGGAGGATTTATTCCAGGGATGCAAGGATAGTACAATATCCGCAAATCAATAAACGTAACACATCACATAAACAAATTGAGAGATAAAAACCACATAGTCATATCAATTGATGCAGAAAAAGCATTTGACAAAATCCAACACCCATTTTTGATAAAAACTCTCAGCAAAGTGGGAATAGAAGGATCATACCTCAACATAATAAAAGCCACAACCAACATCATACTCAATGGGCAAAACCTAAAACCATTTCCCCTAAGAATGGGAACAAGACAGGGATGCCCACTCTCACCACTCCTGTTCAACATAGTACTGGAAGTATTAGCCATTGCGATTAGACAAGAAGAAGAAATAAAAGGCATCCAAATTGGAAAAGAAGAAGTAAAACTGTCCTTATTCGCAGATGACATGATATTGTACATAAAAAGCCCTAAAGACTCCATCAAAGAACTATTAGATTTAATAAATCAATTCGGCAATGTAGAGGGATACAAAATCAATGCCAAGAAATCTATGGCATTTCTATACACCAATAGTGAATTTACAGAAAGAGAGACTAAGAAAGCAACCCTATTTACCATCACACCAAAAAAAATTAAGATACCTAGGAATAAACTTAACTAAGAAGGTAAAACACCTCTACTCAGAAAACTACAGGACGTTGAAAAAAGAGATAGAAGAAAACATAAACAGATGGAAGAACATACCATGTTCATGGATTGGTAGAAGCAACATCATTAAAATGTCCATACTACCAAAAGCAATCTATAAATTCAACACACTTCCCATTAAAATACCAGCAGCATATTTCACAGACCTAGAATGAACTCTCCAAAAATTGATCCGGAATAATAAAAGATCCAGAATACCTGCAGCAATCCTGAGAAAGAAGAACAAAGTAGGTGGGATCTCAATACCTGATATCAAGCTGTATTACAAAGCCACTGTTCTTAAAACTGCCTGATACTGGCACAAGAACAGACATATAGATCAATGGAATAGAATTGAGAGCCCAGAAATCGACCCGAACCAATATGCTCAATTAATACTTGCCAAAGAAGGCAAGAACATACAATGGAGTCAAGACAGTCTCTTCAATAAATAGTGTTGGGAAAATTGGACAGATACATGCAAAAAAATAAAACTAGACCACCAACTTAAAACATACACAAAAATGAACTCAAAATGGATAGAGGACTTAAATGTAAGATAGGAAACCATAAAAATACTAGAAGAATCCAAAGGCAACAAAATCTTAGACATATGCTGAAACAACTTCTTCACTGATACAGCTCCTAGGGTATTGGAAACTAAAGAGAAAATAAACAAATGGGACTACATCAAAACAAAAAGCTTCTGCACAGCAAAAGAAACCATCAACAAAACAACAAGAAAGCCCACTGCATGGGAGAACATATTCACCAATGTTATCACCTATAAGGGTTTAATTTCCAACATTTATATGGAACTCATACAACTTAATAAAAGGAAGATAAACAATCCAATCAAAAAATGGGCAAAGGACCTAAATAAACACTTTTCAAAAGAGGACATTCAGAAAGCCAAATGACATATAAAAAAATGCCTAAAGTCACTAATCATCTGAGAGATGCAAATTAAAACAACAATGAGGTATCATCTCACACCTGTCAGAATGGCTATCATCAACAAATCAACAAACGACAAGTGCTGGGGTGGATGTGGAGAAAAGGGAACACTCGTGCACTGCTGGTGGGAATGCAGACTGGTGCAGCCACTATGGAAGACAGTATGGAGTTTCCTCAAAAAGTTAAAAATGGAACTCCCATTTGACCCAGTGATCCCACTTCTAGGAATATATCCCAAGAAAACAGAAACACCAATCAGAAAGGATATATGCACCCCTATGTTCATAGCAGCACAATTTACCATAGAGAAGATCTGGAAACAGCCTAAGTGCCTATCAGCAGATGAATGGATTAGAAAACCGTGGTAACATCTACACAATGGAATACTATTCTGCTATAAAAAGGAAGGAATTCTTACCATTTGCAACAGCATGGATGGAACTGGAGAGCATTATGCTAAGTGAAATAATCCAGTCAATGAAAGAAAAATACCACATGATCTCACTTATTTATGGATAAGGACCATTATAAACTGATGAACAAAAACAGATACAGAGGCAGAGCAGCCTTGAACAGACTGTCAAACTACAGCCAGAAGGCTGAGGAGGGTTGGGGGGCGGGAGGGGGGGTAAGAGATCAACCGAAGGACTTTTATGCATGTATATAAGCATAACCAATGGACATAAGACACTGGGGGGTAGGGGAGGCTGGGGGATTGTCAAGGGGTGGGGGAAAAAGGAGACATATATAATACTCTTTATAATACTTTAAGCAATAAAAAAAACATGAATAGGCCAATAACAACTGATGAAATAGAAGCATTAATAAAAAAAACTCCCAACAAAAAAAAGCCTGGATGCAGATGGCTTCACAGGGTAGTTTTACCAAACATTCAAAGAAGAACTAATGCCTGTACTTTTCAAACTATTCCCCCAAAAACAAGAGAATGGTAGACTTTAAAGCTCTTTGTATGTTGCCAGAATAATCCTAAATCCAAAATCAAATAAAGAAACTACAGAGAAAGAGAATTATAGGCCAACATCCCTGATGAAGACCCATGCTCAAATCCTCAACAAAATGTCAGCAAATGAAATGCAGCCATATATTTAAAAAATCATACACCATTACCAAGTGGGATTTATTTCAGGGATGCAAGGCTGCTACAATATTTTCAAATCAATAGACCACATAAACAAATGAAAAGATAAAAATCACAGGGTCATATGACTAGATGCAGAAAAAGAATTCAATAAAATTCAACACCCATTTTGATAAAAACTGTCAGCAAAGTGGGAATTGAGGGAGCATATCTCAACATATTAAAGGCCATGTATGACAAACCTACAGCAAATATAGTACTCAATGGGCAAAAACTAAACCATTTCCCCTAAGAACAAGAATAAGACAGGGATGTTTGCTTTCACCACTCTTACTCAACACTAGTGGCCTGGTGCAAGAATTCGTGCACATTGAAAGGAAATTAATTAGAAGAAATATTTTAATATCGCTATTTGCCCTTTATCTATAATAGAAGTGTCAACCAAATTTATGATCAACAATGACAGATCGCAATACACATGTGCGATTGGCACCAGCGAGAGCTTTATATGTATTGTGCATGCGTGAGTCAACTTAGCCTTTTATAAATATAGAATAAACTTGATTAATTAGATTTGCTTTCTGATTTAGCTAAACTTTTTCCAGCCCAGTGAAGCAGCCCAAATTCTCTTTCAGGTAATTGTAAGCAACATAGCAGTTAATATCAACATGAAGCAAATTATTATTGTAGATCACACAGGGAGAACAATGGGTAAAATATTTAACAGTAGCAGTGTTTAAGTATATTCTGTGCAGTGAGAAAACCTGAAGTCAGTTTCAAGGTCCACCATTTCTTACTTCTTTTCAGTTGGGTCAAGTTTCTAAGCTTTCTAAATCTCCATTTTCCAACTAATGAAAATAGGATCCCACTGAGTCTCCTATCTACCTATTTGAGGACTTCTGTGAGGATCAAATGAGATGAGGCACAGGAAAACAATTCACAAACATTTGGTTAAAGTGTAAAATGTTTGCACCTGGCTTACAGCTAGTCATGTTCCTGGGCTGAAGAAACTCTGAGAAGGCTAGTTTCTAGGGAGCAGAAGCTGGGTGTTGCTATGTGACACCATTACCCAGCACCCACAGACACTGTTTCTGGGCTTGGCTGGGCTGTGGGCCACATTTTGTGCCATCGGGTCTCAGCAGCATCAGCTGTGATTTGGTGGGCTGTTGCTCTGGGGAGGGGGGTGGCCTGTGACCCACTTGGGGGAAACCAAGTGTTGCTTTGTGGGCACCAGATCTGTGGTGCCGTTTCTCTGTAAATTGCCAGTGCGCATCACAGCAGCTCCTATGTTGAGTGTCCGCCCCCCGGTGGTCAGTGCATGTCATAGCTACTGGTCAGATGGACACTTAGCATAATAGCCTTTTATATATATAGACTAGAGGCCCGGTGCATGAAATTTGTGCGGGGGGGGGGGGAGTTGTCCCTCAGCCTGGCCTGCACCCTCTCCAATCCGGGACCCCTCGGGGGATGTCCAACTGCCCTCTCACAATCCAGGACCACTGGCTTCTAATCACTCACCTGCCAGCTTGGTTGCCCCCAACTGACCTCTCCTGCCAGCCTGGTCACCCCTAACCCCCTGCCAGCCTGATCTCACCCCTAACTGCTCTCCCCTGCTGGCCTGATGGCCCCTAACTGCCTCTGCCTCGGCCCCCACCACCATTGCTTTGTACAGAAGGAGGACAGACATCTGGAAGATGGCCAGTTGACCCGGTCTAATAAGCATATTACCCTTTTATTGGTATAGATAGATTATAAAGGATAGAATTGCTTAAATGGGGAAGGGAGCCTTTTTCAGCAGGAGGAGATGATCTTGGCAGACAAAAATACATAATCTCTATATCTGGACTCATACCCAGCCATATGCACTATACTGCCAAACTAGTTATTAAAAAAGTGAACCACTTTCTTATACCTTACACCAAACAGCTGTTGCCCTTAAAACCCCTCCTCAGCCCCCACCTTAGGTTCTGTTTCACAGTTCACCCAGATTAGGTTCTGATTGGTTGGTTTCTATGCCAGTCAGTGTCAAAAGCTCCACATCCTAGGCAGCCATTGTAGCCTCGCAGTTCACCCAGATTTGGTTCTGATTGGATGGTTTCATGCCAGTCTGCGTCAAAAGCTCTGTCTCCTAGGAAGCCATTGGCTCCTCTGGGAAATCCAGAGTGGCCCGGCCTTCATGTCAGCACCAGCCCTTCAGTCATGCCCCCAGTCCACTATCAAGTGTATCTCTGTCTGCTCTGAGAAGCGGCACCTCAGGTCTGTGCTGGTAGCAATTTTGAATTCTCATCCCTGACCTAACCTTCTTACAGTGCGAGCTCTGTGAAGGAAGCATTTGTCTTGTTCATTCTTAGTTCTCTCATAGACTTTACCTGTGTCTATGCATCTATGCTAGCATTGCATGGTGACCGATCGAATGATCATTTTGATCCTCACATCACTGCTTTTATATATATATATATATATATATATATATATATATATAGAGAGAGAGAGAGAGAGAGAGAGAGAGAGAGAGAGAGAGTACTGGAAGTCCTGTCCACAGTGATCAGACAAAAAGAAAAAGTAAATGGCATCTAAATTGGAAAGGAGGAAATAAAACTCTCATTATTCACAGATGACATTATAGTGCACATAGAAAACCCTAAAGACTCCACCAAAAAACTACTAGATTTAATAAATGAATTCGGCAATGTAGCAGAATCCAAAATCAACACTGGAAAAATCAATGGCTTTTTTTATACATCAACTAGAGTCCTGGTGCATGAAATTCATGGACAAACAAGAAAAAAAAGAAACTCGTACAGGTTTTTTACCTCCTTAGTTAAGTTTGTTCCTAAGAATCTTAATTTTTTTGTTGCAATGATAAGTGGGATTTTTTTTTTTTTTTTTTTTTTTTTTTTTTTTTTTTTTTTTTTTTTTAGTTTCTCTTTCTGAAAGTTCATTATTGGTGTGTAAAAATGCCATCAATTTCTGAGTGTTAATTTTGTATCCTGCTATGTTGCCGATTTCATTTATTAAATCTAGTAGCATTTTTTTGGTGAAGTCTTTAGGGTTTTCTATGTACAATATCATGTTATGATGCTTTTTATGTTTTCTTTTTGTCTGATTGCTATGGCTAGGACTTCTAGTACTATGTTGAATAAGAGTGGTGAAAGAAGACATTCTTATCTTCTTCCTGTTCTTAGGGGAAATGGTTTTACTTTTTGCCCATTGAGTGTGATGTTGGCTGTGGGTTTGTCATATTTGGCCTTTATTATTTTGATGTATGATCCTTCTATTCCCACTTTGCTGAGAGTTTTTACCTAAAAGAGTGTTGGATTTTGTTGAATGCTTTTTTCTGTGTCAATTGATACGATCATGTGATTTTGCCTTCCAATTTGTTTACATTATGTATCACATTTATTGATTTGTGAATATTATACCAGCCTTGCATCCTTGGAATGAATCCCACTTGGTCATGGTATATGATCTTTTTAATATATTATTGGATTCAACTTGCTAATATTTTGTTGAGGATTTTAGCATCTATGTTAATCAAGGATGTTGGCTTGTAATTCTCTTTCTTTTCAGTGTCTTTATCCGGTTTTGGAATACCCATTTGACCCAGTGATCACACTTCTAGGAATAAATCTTAAAAAAACCCAAAACACCAATCAGAAAGAATATATGCACCCCTATGTTCATAGAGTGCAGTTTACAATAGCTAAGATTTGTAACCAGCCCAAGTACCCATCAACAGATGAGTGGATAAAAAAGCTGTGATATATTTACACAATGAAATACTACATGGCTATAAAAAGAGGGAACTCTTACCATTTGCAATAGCATGGATGGACCTGGAGAGCATTATGCCAGCGAAATAAATCAGTCAGAGAAAGATAAGTATCACATGATCTCACTCATATGTGGAATCTAATGTACCAAAAAACCTGGTGCACGAAATAGATCCAGAGACATGGAAACATGGAACAGACTGACAAATTTCAGAGGGAAGGCAGGGTTTAAGTGGGTGGGAAGAGATTAACCAGGGAACTTATATTCATGTATGCATAGCCCATGGCCACAGACAATAATAGTGTGGGAGGGGGCAAAAGGGGGCCAATGCAAGGTGGAGGGGGTAATTGGGGGTGGGACAAAGGGGACATCTGTAATAATTTCAACAATAAATATAATTTAAAAAGAACTCATAGACACAGATAACAGCATGGTGGTTACCCAGGGTTAAGGGGGGTAAGAAAGTAGTAAAGAATATCAAATATATGGTGATGGAAAAAGACTTGGCATTGGGTGGTGGGTACACAATGCAATATATAGATGATGTATCATTGAATTGTACACTTGAAACCTATATAATTTATTAAACAATGTCAGTCCAATAAATTTAATTCCTAAGTAAATAAATAAATAAATGCATAAATCATGATTTTCATACTGAACTGAAATTTTCCTCTTTTATTTAACAAGCAAACATTTACTTAAAAAATAAAACATTTTGATACCAAATTCTCCTGGTTTTATTTTTACCATCTTGCTTACTTTCTCTCAGGCTTACTTTTTTGTTGTTGCTTTTAATCCTCACCTAAGGATATTTTTTCCGTTTAATTTTAGAGAGAGTGGAAGGGTGGGAGGGGCAGAGAGAGAAACATTGATTGGTTGCCTCCCAGCAGGATTTAACCTACAACCTAGGTATGGGCCCTTGACCAAGAATTAAACTGAGACCCTTTTATATGTGGGCCAATGCTCTAACCACTGAGCACTGTTCAGGGTTCAGGCTTACCTATTTATTTGTTTGTTTTAAATCTTTATTGTTGAAAGTATTGCATATGTTTCCCTCCTCCCCCTCAGCCCTCATTAACCTCTTCTAGTTCACCCCCTCACTCCCAGCCCCAGGCCTTCACCACCCTATTGTTTGTGCCCATGGATTATGCATATATATGCATGTAAGTTCTTTGATTGATCTCTTTCCAACCCCTACCCCACCCCCGGCCTTCCCTCTGAGATTCTGTTTCATGCATCTATGTCTCTGGATCTATTTTCTTCATCAGTTTATTTTGTTCATTAGATTCCACATATGAGTGAGATCATGTGATACTTTTTAAAAAATGAGTACATTCCTTTAAATATTAGTCTTCCTTAGGGTGTTACTCTAGGATTCTTAATATACTCTTCCAGGGTGACTGTGTTCATTTCCTTGCCTTCAGTTACTACTTAAATATTGATGCATGTCACATTATTACTTCAGATCATAGCTTTTTCTTGAGCTCCAAAGCTCTATGTCTTTTAGATAACTATATCTGGTTGCCTTGCAGATATCTCAAATTCAACAAATGCCAAAGTAAACTCATGATCATCCAATCTCCTCCATCTTCACTCCTGTTCCCTATCTACCCCCATGTACTCTATCTTGATGAATGGTATCAATATTTACCTGGTTGCCAAGCCAAAAACCTGGGTACCACTTCAGAATTTTCCTCCAAAACCATGGATTTTATTTAAGAATCCTCTTTCTCACCTTCAATATCCAACTAATCACCAAATCATGCTTATTTTACCTCATTGATCTTCTTAGAATCTAGCCCTTTCCTCAACTCAAACTTTCATCTTTCTTACTACTGGCTATTCTCTACGTCTGCAACTTATTACAATTTTCCCTGCTTTTCTTCCACACTATTCCTTGAATTGTATGCTTCTTCCTCAACCTTTCAATCAGTTGTTCTCAAAGTGTAAGTTCCTAATTCAGATACATCAAAATCACTTGGAAATTTGAAATAACAAATTCTTGAACCCCATCCCACACCTGCTGAATAAGAGCCTTTGGGGGTTGATCCCAGAAATCTATTGTTTAACAAGCCTTCCAGGTGATTCTGGTACATGGTAAAATTTGAGAACTAATAATTTAGAACTCAGCTGAGCTATCACCTATTTGGGAAGCCATCTTTGACCATCCTAGTATTATATCAGGTAACCTCTTTTACACCTTCCTACCACACTTTAAAAATCCCTACTTAACACACTTAAAACACTGAATTATAATTACCAGTTTACTTACCTCTCTGTGATAATTGCCCAAGTTTTTTAAGAATAAGAACAAGTACTATTTCCCACTGCAGTCGCACCTTCTAGAATTCTTCCTGCACCCAGTAGGCTTCCAATAAGTATTTATTCAATGAATGAATGAAAGGAAGAAAATGTGGTCAAGATTATGGTTACCCTACATTTAGTATCAGGAGCTTAGTATGTGACTGGGGTTAAGATTCAGTCTTTATTAAGGGGACAAGACCTTTATCTATGGCTTGGGTTAAGGATCAATTTGAGGTCTGAGGCAGGCAACTCTACCCATGATTAGAAGCTCTTACTATATCCAAGGTTAAGTTCAGATTTAGAGAGGATTAGAAGCTCCATCTGCATTCATAGTTAAGGGTAGTATAAGGCTCCATGTGTAACCAGTGTTGAGGGTAAGTTTGATGTAACAAAAAACCCAAGGTAGCCTGTTCTAAGACGGAAAGAATGAGTATTTTAAGGAGACAACCTCAGGCTATGGTTTAGTCTGGGCTAATATTTCTATTTCAGTTCTCTAGGAGCATAATTTTAAAGGAGCAAGACAGAGGGCTGAAGGAGTGCTGCTCATTCTTTTGTCCTTCACTAAATGTTCCCACTCACCAGGCTCAGCAGCCAGGGGCCAGCCAGTACTAGATTCTAGCACTCCATGGGCGTGTACAGAGTAGGGGCGGCTGGCATTATTCTTGAACACCACAGTTAGGATATCACCAATCTCTCCTTTGAGAAGTGGACCTAATGTATGTAGAAGAAGGAAGTCTCATTAGTGGAGTAGTAGAACAGGGACATTAAAGGCATTTAAAGAAAGGGACATATAGTAAATAGGAGCTCCCCAGAATGAGGGGTTTGCCCTAAAAAAGGATCTTTCTGAGATTGAAAGTAATGAATAGTTTCATTTTTTAATTCAAAAGCCCTTAAACTGATACTGCTACCCACAGGATGAGAATACTTCATCAACAGGGCTGTGCCTCCAATTACCCTCACTTTTCCCTTCCCAACTCTCTCTAAATAATACTCCAAGTTTCTAGAGAATCATGACTCTGTATAATTGTTAATTAGGAGTGAGAGTTTGACATAGAGTACAAAATTGCTGGGCTCTCTTAAAGAGCCAGTGGGTCCCTTCTGTGCAAGGACAAGAATGAGAAAACTCATTGGCCCCCACAAAAGTGAAGAAACTGTGTCAATAATTAAACTGGGGAACAAGGCTAATACTGGTTTCCTACACCATTGTTTTCTACTCTGTGATGTCCTACATTCCTCCTCCTTTAACATGGAAAAAATCTATCACCTTCAAAGACCTCTAGATTAGAGACCTGAGATAAACCTGGTTCAGGTTGCAGCAGGAATTCATGAATTCCCCCCTTTGATTGCCTATTTTCATGGTTGATTTATAAAATATGACTATAGTTCTAGAACATCATAAAGAAAAGCTGATAATGGGGAGTGGGAGGCCTTCCCATTGTGACTTAGCCCCTCTAGGAACAACACCGTATTGTAGACACTAGGAGGAAAGTGAAATTCCCTTACCTAAGATTCCCAAGTGCTCCTCTGGTCCAGTCCTTGGCCGAGGGATCCTGAATGTACCATCAGTATATTCCCTGAATACAGCTTTCTTGTATCTGGAACCCAGTAGCCCATCTTTATTGCTCAGAAAGATGTGACCATAACTAGAAGATTCCAAAGAATAGTATCAGCACCTGGTTCTCAGTCCCTCAAGACCATAGGCAAGTGAGGTCAGATCTAAGTTCATGTCACAGATAGTAGGAGGGGGCCTATTTCTTCTAATATCAGATTCTCACCACAATGGCTGCATACATGCAATTATAGATGGTAGATTTTAATATCTATTTATGTTCTTTTGTTTGCCATCATCCAGATATGAATATGTATTAAAATGTATATGACAAGAACAGTGGGGTAACAATCAGAAGCCCTGGTCTCCAGCTCTAGCCTTGATGATGTCTTAGGTAAAATTAATTTAACAAAAGGACAAGGTACATGTAGCAGGAAAGTACTAAGTGCTTCTGCTGCTAGAGGGATAGGAAGAAGTAGGAATCCAACAGATTTCTCCTTATAGAATGCTTTCCTATTTACAAAGATATTTATTATTTATTTTATCATTTGACATTACCAATAGGCTGGTGAGGTAGGTATGTTACAGAGGTGGATTCCATGATCCAGAGGTGACAGAACATATCTTAATTAATAATGTCAGCCAGAAAGGGAGCCAGAACTTGGATTCAAGTCTGCTGCTCCTTCCTTACCTCCTTCCAATCAAGTAATTTCAAGTATACCACATCACTTTAAAGATAAGTAAACCAAGGCTAAAAAAAGGAAGTCACTTTTCTAGGTTGCAGAACAACGTGGCAAATAGACTTCAACCTTTAATGACCAATATACAGAGCAAGAATTGGCAAAGGGTAGTGAGAGTACCAAAAATAAACTGTATTGGAAATTATTAAACTGTACCTCAGTTTCTATTCTCCTTTCCTTCCTTTGTAGTAATAGAAACACCTAGGTTTTTGCTGAGCACATGGCTGTCAAACCAGAGATCAAATTTCCCAAACTTTCTTGCATCTGGGTATGGCCATATAAATAAGTTTAGGATTTCCCTAACTGGTTTGTCTCAGTGGATACAGCGTCGGCCTATGGACTGAAGGGTCCCAGGTTCGATTCCGGTCAAGGGCATGTACCTTGGTTGCAGGCACATACCCAGTAGGGAGTGTGCAGGAGGCAGCTGATCGATGTTTCTCTCTCATCGATGTTTCTAACTCTCTATCCCTTCCTCTCTGTGAAAAATCAATAAAATATATTTAAAAAAATAAGTTTAGGATAATGGGGTATGAGAGAAAGTGATGTACACAACTTCTAGGTCATCGCCTTACAGACAATACTGCTTTCCTTGGACTTCTTTCCCCTTACTTGATATATGGGAATTACTATATCAGGAACATGCATCTTAATTCCAGAGATGAAAGCAAGTTTTATATGTGACTAGTTCATCTACTGGCCCTGAACTGCTCATGATTATACTATTATGCGAACAAAAAATAAAATTCTAACTTATTTAAGCCACTCTATTTTTTCCTGCTATACAGCTAAGCCTGTACCATAATGACATTTGTCAAGGAACAGCTGACCTTGAGGTATTCGGTTCCTTGAGTAAATTTTCTATAAAATTTAAGTCCCAGTAGGGGTGCTTCTGGCTAACAAGAGGAAAGGAGGTGAAGATTAAGAACATGAGGCTGTGTAAGATCTTTTGCTTTAGCCCTGCAGTATAGAGATATAAGAAAAGCAATGAATTCTACTTTACCTGCATTTTAGTCCCTGCACCGGATTTGCTGCTATCTTATTAGGTGGCTTTAGGTAAGTGTTTCTTTTTTTCAGAATTACAGTATCCTTCTTATCTCTAAAATTGTCTAGAGTCTCTAAAGTGTGACTTCTTTTCTGCAGACTTACCTGTCCTTCTCAGTCTGGTTGTGCCATTCCAGTTCCCAGCTCCTGTCAGGGCAATAGTCCCACTCCACCTCTTCTGCCATGATGTAGTAGGTTCTTGCAGCTTGGTAGTGTTGGCGAGAGGTGGCTCGGTCGGGACACTGGGAGACATTATAGATTGCCCTCATTCCTGCTTCTCTATGGCTGCCTGCCTGGCAGTAAATCTCAAATATCCCTGAGAAAGAAAGAAAGAGAAAATCCTGAATCAGAATACCTCTGTGAAGTTCCGAGGATTCCCTGCCTCTCTCTAGGCATACTGCAGAGAATGGGTAGATTCAGATAAGATTAATCTATGCATTACATAAAAAAATTATTATAAGTGTATTGAGAGCAACGAGCACAGAGATTAAGAGTTCTAGGTCCAAATCTACACTGTCTGGATTTAAAGCCCTGGTTGGTGTTACTAAGTGGTTAGAGCGATGGCCTACACACTGGAGGGTTGTGGGTTTGATTCAGGTCAAGGGCACATACCTAGGTTGCAGGTTTTATTCCTGTCCCCAGTCTGGGTGCATGTGGGAGGCAACCAATTGATGTATCCCTTTCTGCCCTTTTTCTCTTCCCTTCCCCCTCTCTCCCATTCTCTAAAAATCAGTGGAAAAATATCCTCACTCCTCCACTGAGGAAAAAAAACTAAACTAAACTCTGCCACTAGGATGACCAGTTTCTCCCTGTTTACCCAGGGCTTTCTGAGTTTTAGCTCTAAAAGTCTCATATCCCTGGAAACTCCTCAGTTCTTAGCAAACTAGGATGTTTGGCCACTTTATCTGACACATTAGCTATATAAGCTTGAGGCAATTTTTAAGCTTCTGTATGTTTCAGTTCTCTTGTGGTAAAATGGGTATAATTTTAGTGACTTCATTGGGTTGTTATAGAATTAAACAAAATAGTATGTACACATTGTTCAGCACAGTATATAGTGAACATTCAATAAGTGAAGCTATAAATAAGTAAATAAAGCTGTAATAATTATTATTCCAAGGAAGGCATTGACCAACTACTTGTCTACCTTTTCTACCAAGTAGCAAAGAAATAAAGATGGGCTTAAATAGATATATAAAAAATGAACTTCTTGCTTAGTGAAATAAATCAGATGGAAAGGACAAGAACCATACAATTTCATTCTTATCTAATATATAAAAAGCCAGGGGCCGTCACAACCAAAACAACCGGACAGATGACCAAACAGTAGGCTGCGTGGGGCGACAAGGCCAGCAGGGAGGTTAGTGAGGGATGACCAAACAACTGAACAGCAGGCTGTGTGGGGCGACCAGGCTGGCAGGGGTGGCAGTTGAGGGTGACCAGGCCAGCAGGAGGGGCAGTTAGGGGCGACCAGGCAAGCAGAGGAGTTAGTGTGGGATGACCAAATGACTGAACAGCAGTCTGTGTGGGGCAACCAGGCCGGCGGGGGGGGGGGGCATTTGGGGGAAACCAGGCTGGCAGGGGGGGCAGTGAGGGGCAACCAGGCCTGTAGGGGGGGCAGTTAGGGACAATCAGGCCTGCAGGCAGAGGCAAGTTAGGGGCGATAAGGCAGGCAGGCAGGTGAGCAGTTAGGAGTCAGCGGTCCCCAATTGTGAGAGAGATGTCCAACTGCCTGTTTAGGGATCGGGCCTAAACTGGCAGTTGGACATCCCCCGAGGAGTCCCTGATTGGAGAGGATGCAGGCTGGGCTGAGGGGGACCCCCACTCCCATGCATAAATTTTGTGCACTGGGCCTCTAGTGTTATATATAAAACAAAAAGCAACAAACAAACTCATAGACACAGACAACATTATGGTGGTTATCAGAGGGGAAGGGAGATAGACAGAAGATGAAGAGGATACAGGGGGGTTAAATATATGGCGACAGAGGGAGACTAGACTATGGGTGGTGAGCACACAATGTATGAAGATGTATTATAAGGTATTACATCTGAAACTTATGTAATGTAATTAACCATGTTACTTACACCCATAAATATAATTAAAATAAAAGGAACTTCTTGATCACAAGGATACATACACCAGAGATTTGAAATGGCCTTTCCTAGGTATTTACAATGAAATATTTGATATAAATCTTATGTGTCTAAGTTGTGGAAATGCCTGAACCTGATTTCAAGTTCCAGGTTTCTATGTCACGGACACTAAGGCTCACAGAGTGTTAAACAGAAGAAGCTAACTTTCTTAGAATGATTTTTAATCATTTCCTTGTTGCCCATTGCCTATCTTATCACTACAAACTCTTTTTCCTGATTTGTAAGGGCCTCTGTGAGCTGGCTTCAAACTATAAACCCATCCCACTTCCCATTCTGTTCCAAATTCAACCAGGACTCCAACTAAGTCAGTCCCTGACTTCCCCTCTCACATATCTTGTTCCTTTGTTGAAATTTTCACTTATGTTGTTACTCCCTTTCTAGAATGCATCTACCTAAACCACTAATAAATATCTCTGAGAGCTCACTTATTCCCTAAGACTAAATTCATCATTCATGTCTTCCAGGAAGCCCTTCATGGCTATTCTGGCCCACACTGACCTCTATATCATTGGCCTTTCTACTCTTGACATTTTTTCCATCTAAACTACATGATTGAGCACTAAGTGTTCCTCTGCTTTTTCTTTAAGTGTATTGATATATAATATTATATTAATTATATTAGTTTCAGGTGTACAACAGAGTGATTTGCCATTTTTACTTACAATTCTATTATACTATTACTTCTATTAATCTGTCACCATACAGACTTATAATATTATTGAGTATATTTCCTTTCACGTTTTTCACCCATCCTCTGCCATCAGGCATCCATACCTTTGGTTTCTGTTTCTGCAAGTCTATTTTGTTGTTGTTGTTTTAGATTCCACATAAACACTCATTTCCACTAGTTTATAGATTCTTCAAAGAAACAATATACTCTTTTTCTTTCCATATATACTCCCAGCTCTTATACTTCCCTTACTTCCACATCAACACAGCTATTCAATCAGTAAATCCTATCAATTCTTCACCAATATCTTTTCATTTTCACTCTCACTCTCATTTTATATAAAAAATGAACTTCTTGCTTAGTGAAATAAATCAGATGGAAAGGACAAGATCCATACAATTTCATTCTTATGTTAGATATAAAACAAAAAGCAACAAACAAACTCATAGACACAGACAGCATTATGGTGGTTATTAGAGGGGAAGGGAGATAGACAGAAGATGAAGAGGATAAAGTGGGTCAAAGATATGGTGACAGAGGGAGACTAGACTATGGGTGATGAGCACACAATGGAGTATGCAGAGGTATTATCAAAGTCAAAGGGGCACCATCACCTCTCACCTGGACACGGATAGTCTCCCAATTGTCTGCTCTGCTTCTTTTCCTTCCCTCTTCAACAATTCTCCACATAGGATCCAGTATCATCTTTTAACAAATATAATCTAGGGCACATAGCTCCCTTGCTTTAAATGTTCCATTCATACTCAGAATATAATCCAAACTCCTTAAAATGGTCTGTAAGGCCCTACAACCATTTTTAAAGCTCTTGCCAACCTCTATGACCTCATGTCATAGCAGTCTTCTCCTAGCTCACTACATTCCAAACATACTGGCCTTCTTTCTGACCCTTAAACAAGCCATGCTTTTTCCCACCTTTGAACATTTGTACTTGCTGGTCTCTCTGGAATGCTCTGCTCAGATATCTTCATATAGCTCTATTCTGCTCATAATTTAGGTCTCAGGGTAAGTATTACATTCTCAAAGAGGCCTTCCCTGAACATACCCTCTAAGGTAATCATTTTATCATATTATTGTATTTTATTTCCTTCATGACATAGGTCATGATCTGAAATTATCTTATTATTTTATGCATGCATTTTATGTGTTTATTTCAGATATCCTCTCATAGTAAAGATTATGTCTATCTTTTCACCCCTCTTCCCTAGACTTAGCACATGAATGGTGTGCAATAAATGTGTTGAGTGAATAAATGTTTCTTTGCAAAAAAAATGTCTGTATACACTGTCCAAAAGTCATACCTCAAGGTTTGGTGTGGAGAAGAAAGTCTGATTATCACTAGAGGGGATGGGAGCAAATAGAAGACATTTTGGGAAAGACACATGTGACCTTGGACTAGCACATCATCTGAGTTTTTTTCATATGGACATTGTTGTATAAGCCACTTCTTTTTTTAATACTCTTCTGCTTTGATGTCTGAGTCTCCTACCTCTTCGACCTATTATTTTATGTCTCCTTACTCTGGCTTCTCTTTTCCCTCCTACCTCTTTTTTAAAAAAATACATTTTATTGATTTTTTACAGAGAGGAAGGGAGAGGAATAGAGTCAGAAATATCGATCAGCTGCCTCCTGCACACTCCCCACTGGGGACGTGCCTGCAACCAAGGTACATGCCCTTGACCGGAATCAAACCCGGGACCCTTCAGTCCGCAGGCCGACGCTCCATCCACTGAGCCAAATAGGTTAGGCTCCCTCCTACCTCTTAAATGTGTATTTTTCTCTTAAGTTTTTTTTCCCCCCTATAACTTTAAATGTGTGTGTACTTGAACTGTGAGAATACCTACATTGCTCTTTGTAGCCTGGACTTGTCCTCCAAGCTTTACATTTCTATTCACAAACTACCTACTGTGAAACCTACACCACCTGAATTTCACCAGAAACTTAAAACTCAGCATACCTCAAATGAGTATTTTCCACCAAAATCTTACTACCCTGCTCACGCTTTTCTGTATTTATTCACTTGGTTAATGACATTACATCTAGTGCACAAGCTAGAAACCTCAGACATCCTTTCTTGTTCAGTGCCTCAGTAAATCCTGTCATCTCTCTCAAACCTCCCTTAACTCTGACTCTGCTTACCATCCCTATTGCTTCCACCCATCAGCGGGGTTCTCATCTCTTCTTGCAAGAACTTCCTGTTCTGCCTCCCTTTAAACCTTACTTCTTGGTATTCCTCAGAAGAGCAGCTGTTACAATTTTGCATGAGATTATTCCTCATTGCTTAAAACTATCTTATCTCTGACTCCCGTCCTCTAAATGACAATATAACCATCTCCATATTCCTAGTTATGTAACAATGAAAAGTACCTCCACACATCTCCAAACAACTTTTAGCATACTGACTTGAGTTGAGAGAAATTGAATCAAATCAGTCTATTCAATATTCTCTCCAGGTAGATGCTGTTTCCAAGCCACTGCCTATATGGTTCATACTGCCTATAATGCCCATCCCCTTTATTTTCCTGGTGATAGTTTATTCATCTTAAAAGGTCAGTTTGAATGCCTGCTCTACCAGAAAAGCATCATTTCAAAAGTCATGCAGAATTTGTTATAGCTTCCTGTGTGTTACCATAGCTCTTGACAGATACCATCATCATAGCCTTATGAATATTGCTTACACTAGAGGCCCAGTGCACAAAAATTTGTGCACTCGGGGGTGGGGTCCCTCAGCCCAGCCTGTGCCCTCTTGCAGTCTGGGACCCCTCGGGGGATGACCACCTGCTGGCTTAGGCCTGCCCCCAGGGGATTGGGCCTAAGCTAGCAGTCAAACATCCCTCTTGTAGCCCAGGAGTCCTCGGGGGATGTCCACTTGCCAGTGGGGAGCAGGCCTAAGCTGCAGTCAGACATCATTAGTGCTGTTGAGGAGGCAGGAGAGGTTCCCACCACCACCGCTGTATTGGCAGCCATCAGCCTGGCTTGTGGCTGAGCAGAACTCCCCCTGTGTGAGTGCACTGACCACCAGGGGGCAGCTCCTGCATTGAGCATCTGCCCCCTGGTGGTCAGTGTGTGTCATAGTGACCAGTCATTCCCAGTCATTCTGCTGTGAGGGTCAATTTGCATATTACCCTTTCATTATATAGGAGTGCTTGCTCAGCCTGGGTGAGGGGCTGATGGCTGTTTGCAGGCTGGCCACAGAACCTTCAGGGTGGGGGGTCCTGCTTGGGTTCCTGGCCAGTCTGGGTGAGGGGCTGAGGGCCGTTTTCAGGCTGGCTAAGCCCCCCAGTGGGGACCCTCACCCCATGAGGGTGTGACCAGCCTGGGTGAGGGGCTGATGACTGTTTACAGGCTGGCCAAGGAGAAAGGGAAAGAGAAAAGAAAAAAGAGAAAGAAAGATAAAAAATAAATCTTGGCAAGTGTTGCTCAGTGATTGAGTATCAACCCATGCATGGAGAGGTCACATGCCTGGTCAGGGCACATGCCCAGGTTGTGGTTTCAATCCCTTGTAGGGGGTGTGCAGGAGGCAGCTGATCAATGATTCTCTCTCATCATTGATGTTTCTGTCCCTCTGACCCTCTCCCTTCCTCTCTCTGAAATAAATAAAAATATATTTTTAAAATTTTTAAAAATAAAGGAGGGGAATGAAAAAGAAGAAAAGAGAAAGGTCGAGATGAGATCAAATAGATAAAAGAAAAAGAAGGGGAAAAAGCATAGATGAGTAAAAAGAACAAAGGCATAAAAAAGGAAAGGATAAAAGAGGAAAAAGAAAAATGAGAGACAAGAGGAAAAAATAGAAAACACATTACTCTACCTTTTTTTAAAAAATATATTTTATTGGTTTTTTACAGAGAGGAAGGGAGAGGGATAGAGAGTTAGAAACATCGATGAGAGAGAAACATCAATCAGCTGCCTCCTGCACACGCCCTACTGGGGATGTGTCCGCAACCAAGGTACATGCCCTTGACCAGAATCGAACCTGGGACCTTTCAGTCCTCAGGCTGACATTCTATCCACTGAGCCAAACCTGCCAGGGCTACTCTACCCTTTTTATCTGCCGCATTTCCTGGATATTAAAGCTCTAGTATCAGTAGTCTGTTGGAAGAGTTGCTGAATATTATGTAGTATGATATTTTTAAATACAACATGTCATTTCTATTAATATGGGCTTGTTAAAATTTAAAGCACAGCCAGATGAGTATACAAAACTACCAACAGACCCACACAACTGAAACACTTTTTTTAGAACATTATGCTAAGCTAAATAAGCCAGTCAGAGAAAGACAAGTACCGTATGATTTCACTCATATTTGGAAATTAATGAAACACTTTTTAACATTTTGCTGATTTTTTCTGGATATTTGTTTCTCTATTTTGTTAAACCTATTTGTGAACCTACCGCATACAGTATTCTGAACCTCCCTTGTGATGTTTTTAGACTTAAAACATCTGCAAAACTGCTCAATTACATATGTATATTTACCAATCTCCATCACTAATCCTTTCTCTAGAATCCCCAAGCCAGATTCTGGTCCTGGCTTTTCCATTAACTTGGTACTTTTGCCCTGTCTGTGGAGAGCAACTGACGATGGTCTCTCTCAGTCTCAATCAGAGAGCAAGCCCCTAGGGGGCAGAATAAAGGAGACTTCAGATTCAATATGTCATCTAGGAGGAAGAATTAATAAGAGTTGATAGAAAATAGGCAAGAGGAAAAAGAAAAATAGAACCAACATGTCTCACCTAAACAAAGCATTTTTCTGTTTCAGGTGTCTGTCTCTTCCTCCTATCTACACTAATAAAAGACAAAGATGCTAATTTACTGTACCATTGCTAAGCCCCAGGCCACACCCACCAGCCAATCAGAGTGACTATATGCAAATTAACCTAACCAAGATGGCCGCTGGCAGGAGGCTTGGTTACCCAGGCGATGGAGGAAACCAAGCTTCCCGCCTGCGCTGGGCTAGCTGTGGCCTCTGCCCATGGCAACAAAGTTTCAATTATAGAAGATAAATAAATCCCAGATACCTGCTTCCAGTCAGCCTCCACTGGGAATTTGGGTGGCTGGGGGCCATGGCCAGCCTGCAAACAGCCATCAGCCCCTCACCCAGGATGGCCACATACTCACTAGGTGAGGGTCCTCGCTGGGGGGCTTAGCAAGCCTGAAAACGGCCCTCAGCCACTCACCCAGGCTGGCCAGGCACCCCAGCAGGACCCCCCACCCTGAAGGTTCTGTGGCCAGCCTGCAAACAGCCATCAGTCCCTCACCCAGGTTGGCCAGGCACCCCAATGGGGATCCCCCCCTGAAGGGGCTGTGGCCAGCCTGCAAACAGTCATCAGCCCCTCACCCAGACTGGCCAGGCACCCTAGCAGGACCCTCCCCCCACCCTTAAGGGGGTTTGGCCAGCCTGAAAATGGCCCTCATCCCCTCACCCAGGATGGCCAGGCATGCCAGGGGGAACCCCCACACTGAAGGGGCTGTGGCCAGCCTGCAAACAGCCATCAGCCCCTCACCCAGGCTGAGCAAGCACTCCTATATAATAAAAGGGTAATATGCAAATTGACCCTAACTGCAGAAAGATGGGAATGGCTGGTCACTATGACACACACTGACCACCAGGGGGCAGATGCTCAATGCAGGAGCTGCCCCCTGGTGGTCAGTGCACTCACACAGGGGGAGCTCTGCTCAGCCACAAGCCAGGCTGATGGCTGCCAGTACAGTGGTGGTGGTGGGAGCCTCTCCTGCCTCCTCAGCAGCACTAAGGATGTCCGACTGCAGCTTAGGCCTGCTCCTCGCTGGCAAGTGGACATCCCCCTAGGGCTCCTGGGCTGCCAGAGGGAGGTCTGACTGTCAGCTTAGGCCCAATCCCCTGGGGAGCGGGCCTAAGCCAGCAGGTGGTCATCCCCCGAGGGGTCCCAGACTGCGAGAGGGCACAGGCCGGGCCGCGGGATCCCCCAAGTGCACAAATTTTTGTGCACCGGGCCTCTAGTTCATAAGATAAGTGAATTGAGATTACTTCAAAGAAGCTCTAGAATTTCCAGCATTCTATGACTCAAGAACTCTTCAGAAAGAATAAAAAGTTTAGCCCTAACTGGTTTGGCTCAGTGGATATAGCATCGGCCTGCGGACTTAAAGATCACAGGTTTGATTCTGGTCAAGGGCATGTACCTTGGTTGCAGGCACATCCCCAGTAGGAGGTTTGCAGGAGGCAGTTGATCGATATTTCTCTCTCATAAATATTTCTAACTCTCTATCCCTCTCCCTTCCTCTCTGTAAAAAAATCAATAAAAATATATATTTAAAATAGAATAAAAAGTTTGAAAGGTCTGGGAAATGCAAAGATAAGATGAATTTTGGCTTTTGCTGGTAAGAAAACTCAGGAATCTTGAAAAAGAGTAACCTTTAAAAGCCTTTACTCTTATAAATCCATTCACATCTTCTCCACCCCATAATAGATCAGAATATTTTTGGCCATCTAATGCCATCCTCCTTGGGCCTCAGTTTGGCACAAAAATATTTTAATTCATCCAAAGTAAGCATGAGCTCTGGTGTGGCACATAGACATGACTGGAGAGCCTGATTAGTTTTGCAGGAAAGAGATTAAGCCTAGGATTTGGCTTTGGAACCAAGGATAGAGAGAAAGGTGTTCCTTATTCAGAAGTTCCCCACTTCAGTCCCCACTAAAAGCACTTGTTTCTGTTGTTCCTATCAATTCTACTAGCTATTGTTTCTAATTTGCTAACAAGTCTCCCGGACCAAGAAAGTATCTCAGGTAGATGGAGAAAAATGAAGATCCAGACTTCTGTGGAGGCCAGCTTTATGTCAAATGCTTTTTAAACCCAGTGCCAGGATGAAATTACTAAATTGTCAAGGAGACTTGTTTTGCTTACAGATTTATTTTCCAAATATGAATGGAATGCACAGAACTAAATTAAAGTTTAATGGGAAATTCATGGAATTGACAGATTTTTCTTACAAAAACTATTATCATCTACTGCCTAGAAAAGGTAAGCACTCTAGGAACTGCAAAGAGAAATTGCTGCTATATATGAACTATTAGACATAGATGGAACCTGAAGAAACATTCTAGTCAAATTTCTTAATGAAAGAAAGACAGAGAGAAGGAGAGGAGGAGGCAGAGGGTGATGAAGAAAAAGAAGGCAGAAAGGGAGGAAAGGGAGAAAGAAAAGGGAAGGAGGGAGGGAGAGGGGCAGATAGAGAATGAAAATAGGGAATCCAATTTCAGAGAGAAGGAGTGATTAGACCAAATTTAAACAACAAGTTTCTAAAAGAACCTGGACTAGAAGTACCTGTGTTCCAATTCTTGGGCTAAAACTGTTACACCACCTCTCCCCCATGCCCCCCCACATATACCTCACTACCACTGGAGTTTGCAGGAATCCTCACAGAATATCAGAGTTGGAAGTGCATACATCTCATGGACCTCTCGCCCTCCCTGCCCCCAAAGCAAGGACCATATCTATGGAATCTCTATGTGTCCAAGGGGCTACATGGCCAAATCCACCCTCTGCTGATTTAAAAATTGCCCTGAACCCGGGAAGCATCCTTACTTCTCTCCTGTTGTTCCAGAAAGAACTTCCCCAGCTTTTCATTCTAATTTGCCTATAGCTGAGACAAAAATCCAAATAACCACAACATGGAATGCACATTGAGGAAGGAGAAGACAAATGTGTTTTGAAAATTTCCCAAATACACTCCACATGACTCTTCTTTTCTCTTCACCAGGCCCCCTGTCCCGCCGCCCCACCCCCAGCCTCTTGCCCAACAAAGTCTCTCAACCTAGGGCTAGCTCTTAAGGCACTTACCAGGGTTGTCAGGCTGCATGATGGCCATGGCAAAGGTGTGAGGAAAGAGCATGGCTGCACTCTTTCTCATGCCCTGAAGCTCCACAGTGTTGCCCTGGAACATGACCCCGTGCACATCAGTCTCTGTGCCCAGGCCAAGCAGGTGCCAGGCCACTGTGTCACCCTTGCACATGTCCAGTCTGGGCAGGTTAGAGAATAGAAACCCATTAATGGCTGGAAAACAAAAACACAAGACAGGATGGGGAGATGAAACCAGACTGCTCAGACACTGGCCAGCAGCATGGCATCAGCTCTGTACTATGGTCTTCCATAACTTGAAATTTCTGAGTCATCCTCAACTCCTCTGCCTTCTTCCCTAAGCCACTTTAATTCTACTTATGAAGATCTGCCCCTTTAAGATGATGACCCAACCAGCCTTTCTAGCCTCACCTACTGCTCTCCCTCCACCGTACTTCACATCCTTGCAAAACACCTTTTCACATATACATAAAAGTACCAACCTCTCCTACTCTCACATTCCTGAAACTCTTCTCCCTTGCATTCAGTAGCACCACATTCTCTTACAACCTTTTTGATTGTTCCTCCTCCATCTTTTCCTCATTCTCCATCCCTCTGTAAAGTTGTGCAGTTCCATACTCAGTTTTCAAACTGTCTCCTCCTCTTCATCTTTACTGCCACCTCTGGCCTGAACTCTTGCAAAAGCCTCCTTCCTGGTATCCCTACCTGCCGTCTATCCCCCCATTATTCTGTGAGTTCCATTTGCCTCTTAATGCCCAAAGCATTAAACATGGTAGGTGCTTATAATACACTTGCTGACTTTACATGCTGTTACCTCTCCCTGTAATATACTTTCCCTCTGGTCTCTCTCTACAGCAAACTGCTACTCATCCATTCATCATGCTCCATCTCAAATGTCACCTTCTCAGTGAAGCAGAATTATTACTCTATCTCTGGTTTCCATGAAAGTTTATCCCCACAAAATTCTGCCATATGACTTAACCACAGTATCCAGTTATTTACTTATAGATCTATTTCCCACACTAGAGTGAGCTAAGAGGAAACACATTATTTTTTCTGCATCTGTGTGACTGCCTAAGCACCTGACATGTCACCCAATACTAATAAGGTGCTCTGTAAGTTCAAACTAAAATGAACTTAGTTTTCAGGACTGTCTTACTTTTTTCAGCTGATATAACTGACCAGTAATGAGAAACAAGAGATGGAGCCAAAAGACAATACACTTGTTCTTAACTCCCTTGCACCCTCTACACTCTCCTGAAAAATACAAGGAGGCCTACTTGAAGCCGACCCCTTTTCAATGTCCCTACATCCACTGGAACTAGCTCAAGCACTCCCTTCTTCCAGAAATATTTTAATTGGATTGTTCCTCACTAATATTCTCCTTTGAATTCTATGTCATTTAAAATCTGTTCCACACAATTTAGCATTTGATTATAATATGTCTTGGATTGTTCTATAATTGTTTAATGAGTGTTATTAGTCTCATCTCATTGCAAAATGCTGGGAGCTCCTTACAAACTGGGACCATGTCTTCCAATTCATTCACTTACCTTCCCACCTACTCATTAATTGATAATTCACTGGTTCATAAACATTTACTGTGTATTAGTGTAGAGGATACAGAGATAAGCAACAAATAAATACTCACCATTTTGAGACAGCATGGATTGACCTGGAGATTATTATGCTAAGTGAAATAAGCCAGGTAAAGAAATACAAATACCATATGATCTCACTAATATGTTAAATATAATGAAGAAAATAAACTGACAAAGAAAATAGAAACAGAGGCATGGATACATGGAACAGACTGACAAGTGTCAGTGGGAAAGGGTGTGGGGAGACTGATAAAGAATGGTGATGGGATTCATTAAAGACAAAGACAATGTGGTGAGGGCTAAGGGAGTGGGGATGGGAGCTGGGTGGAGGTGGGCAAAGTGGGGGAATGGGGGACATCTACAATAGTGTCAACAATAAAAAATTAAATAAAGAAATCAATTGCACAAGCATATGTAGCCATCATATAATAAATACTTAATAAAATATATTTAATGACAAAAATACTCACAGTTAAGGAGATTACACTTTAGCAGAAGTCAAAAGCAATGTAACAATTAAAATATTGGAGAGTGTATGAAACTTCCTATTAAAATAGTCTAATAAAAATGCAATAGTAGTTCAAAAGACAGTGTTATCATCTTGGGCTTGGGTGATCAAATAATGTTATATGGAGGCGGTAACTTTTGAGTAGGGCCTTAGAGAATGGGGGAAAAAATTCTCCAGGAGAAGGATAAAGATGTAAGGAGGGGGATTTCAAGTGGAGGGCAAAGCATTGCAAAAATATGAAGTTAGAAAATTACAGGGTTATATCCATATAGAGAAAAATTGCCTTGTTGGGCTGAAGTATGGATTTGTGGAACAAGGGCAGTGGGTGATAACCAAGAGGAAATAAGCCTAGAAAGGTGTCATCCCAGCTTACTCTTCTCAGCCTATACTGGATTCCTTGTGTGCAATCCTAATTTCACAGTATCTTTATCCAGTGCCCCTGATACTGTTTAACATAGGATACAGCACAAGAAGGTGTTCAATAGAAGATCTGTTGTCAAGTTTAGTCCCTCAATCTGGCTCATCTCTTGTGCATAGCTGACCAGTGGAATCAGTGTTTTCAGGGAGGTGTCATAATTAAGTTAAGGATAGATTTTACTTATAACCTCTCAGTTGTAGCTCAGGACAAAAGCACTAACTACCCATACCATGCATCCGATTGGAGTCTTGGAAACCCATGACATCCTGTGAGAGAAGTCGGGAATCCAACATAGCAGCTGCTTGATTGACATTGCTGTACCAGCTCTTGTTCTCATCCAAAACAGTAAAAAGGAGGAAGAATTCTTTATCCACTCCTTTCTGGAGGCCCAGTGGGAAAGAAGAGAAGGAGAAATGACAACAGTTTCAGCAGCTATAGACTGATGCTCCAGACCCAATGATCCTTGATTCTTTCCCATTTCCTTTTCCAGACACACAGCCAAGATCATATCTTCTGCCTAGAATTACAGTTGTTGTTAGCCAGTTTTTCTCAGGTAACTTCAAATCATAGGTGGGTGAAGGAGGTCAGAATAAAGTGACAAAACTGAAGGAAAGGATTGTAGGAAAGGGATCAGGAAAGAGCACAAGATATAGATTATGGATAATAAAAGATACAAAGTGATAGAAGAGAGTCTACAGCAGCGGTTCTCAACCTGCGAACCCTTTGGGGGTCGAACAATCCTTTTACAGGGGTCGCCTAAGACCATCGGAAAACACATATATAATTACATATTGTTTTTGTGATTAGTCACTATGCTTTAATTATGTTCAATTTGTAACAATGAAATTGGAGGTCACCACAACATGAGGAACTGTATTAAAGGGTCGGGGCATTAGGAAGGTTGAGAACCACTGGTCTAGAGTCACCTGGGAGGAATGGGAAAAGGTGGCTAGGAGATCAGGGGAGGAATCTGGGAGGGGGGTGTTATAAAATAATAAAAATAATTGTAATAATAATTAATATACCATAAAATATTGTTATTACTGCTAACATTTAGTAAGGGTTTATTTTGCACCAGACACTGTGTTAAGTACTTTATATGGGTTATTTTAATTAATTCTTACAGAAATCCAAGTTACCTCCTTTCATTGCTAACCCTTTACTGTAGATGAGGAAACTGAAGCAAAGAAAGGTTAAGTAACTTGTCCAAGGTTACGTAGCTAGAAATGGTGAGCTGAACATGAAAGAAGACAAGTAAGGGTTAGGAGCTACTGAAGCTAAAAAATAAATTAAGGTAAAAGACTAAGGATGATGTGTGTTTGTGAGTGAAAAAGTAATATGAAAGAGAGCATGAAGTCATCAAATATTAATGTCTGATTCAATAACTTGGTTATTTTTTTTTTCTATTTTCTCACTTCTAGAACCCAGTTCCATGTTTAACTCCTATTCAGCCACCCAGCCTCATCCTCCTGCCAGCAGATTTTCAGGTCAGAAACACTGGCAATACCTGTTTGCTATCTGCATCCAAGGCACCAGCCTTGCATACCAGCAGGGGGCCCACCAGACCAGAATTTGTATCTCTTATGGGATCCACAGCAGAAAAGTACATCCAAGTGAGACAGGCAGGATCCTGAGCAGTGGGGCCTGCATGGGGGGGTACTGTCCAGCGATATGTTACTTTCTCAAAGGGATTGGCCACCAAGCCAGGGTGGGATGAGCCTGCAGGGAAAACATGGGACTCATTAATCACATTGGGTAGAGTAAAGTTGATCAGCTCCAAACAGTGGGGTAAAGATCATGAACTACAAAAGCATTTTGGAACAGCAGCAGGAACAGCAGTAACATGGAATTTTGAATATTAAAAAGAATCCTGGGTAGGAGTCAAGACACTAGAGTTTGGTTCCAAGTTCTGCCACATCTTGTTATATGAACAGGAGGAATTTAAACTTCTCTAAACTTTCCCAAACTCATATGACCTAAGGGATAAAAGAGCATTTAAAACTTATTTGGAATACCCCTCACTTAAAAACATATATTTATTTGCTCTTATATTCTTATCTCTGCTTAAAAATATCCAGAGTTAGGAGACTCACTACCTGCCATCATAGCCTGTTTCATCTTTGAACGGTTCTGATTGTTTAACACTTTTTCCTTTCTTTATGTATGTATCAACATGTGGGTGTATATATGTTATGTATGTATACACACACACACACACACACACACACACACACAGTATGGAAATTCCTCATGAAATCAAAAAATAGAACTATCTTATGACCCAGCATTTCCACTTTTAGGCATTTATAACAAGAAATCTTAAATGCTAATTTGAAAAGATATATGAACCACTATGTTCATTGCAGCATTACTTATAATAAGCAAGATATGGAAGTAACGTAGGTGCCCATCAATAGACAATGGAATAAAGAAGATGTGGTACATATATACAAGGGAATATTACTTAGCCATAAAAATGAAATCTTACCATTTGTGACAACATGGATGGACCTATGCTAAGTAAAATAAGTCAAACAGAGAAAGACAAATACCATATGATTTCACTTATATGAAGAATCTGAAGAAAAAATAAACAAAACTGAAACAGACTCATAGATACAGAGAACAGACTATTGGTTACAAGATGGGAAGGGGTTGGGGGACTGGGTGAAAAAAGTGAAGGGATTAAGAAGTACAAATTGGTAGTTACAAAATAGTCATGGGGATGTGAAGTACAGCATAGGGTATATAGCCAATAATATTTAATAACTATCTATGGTGCCAGGCGGGTACTTGATTTATTGGGGGATTACATCAAAAATTTATCAAAATGTCTAATCATTATGCTGTACACCTGAAACTAATCTTAAATAATACTGAAGGTCAACTGTAATTGAAAAGATACACTAAGACTGTAATTTCTTAAGTGGACATATGTCATGATCAAGCAATGTGCAGAAATGTTATTTTTAAAAAAAGGAAATTATTAGTAATCAAAGAAGTACAAAATATAGCTAAATAAATTTTTGCCTGTCACATTAGCAAGGTTTTTACAAATTAAAATAATCAGTTCAGCCCTGGCCATAAGGCTTTGGTGGTTGGCATGTCATCCCATGCACCAAAAGGTTTCTGGTTCGATTCCCTTTCAGGGCACATACCTAGGTTGTGGGTTCGATCCCTTTTTGGGGTGTGTAGGAAGGCAACTGAACAATGTTTCTCTCTCACACTGATGCTTCTCTCTCTCTTCCTCTCTCTTTCTGTCTCGGTCTCTCCCTTCCTCTCTCTGAAATCAATAAAAACATATCCTTGGGTGAGGATTAATAATAATAAGTTCAGATAGCTCTTACTCCTCTCTCTCACCTATAAAAAGGGTAAATGAGAGTTGCTCTTTTGAGGATAAAAGTTAGTAAAATTTATCAAAAGCCTTAAAAAAAGATTCATGGCCACAAAAACAGTAAGATATACAATAAATACTAAAAAGAATGTTCAACTTAATGCAAATCGTAACAACCATGAATTTTGTTGTTTGCCTACAAGACTGACATTTTGACAAAAGTTAAAATGGCTCCTCTGTGCTGGTAAGGATGTAACAATGGGTTCTCTCTGTCAGTTACTGTTATGGGATTCAAAATTGAATGAAAAATTTTTCAGAAAACAATTTGGATATAGTTACCAAATTTTTTTTTTTTTAGTTACCAAAAATTTTAATGTGTGCATCATCAGACACAGCAATACCACATCATATAAATATATCTTGAAAAAAATAACAATATGAGTGTATGAGTGTGCAAAGAAACATACACAAGGATATCTGTAGTATAACCCATAACAGGGTGGTATAATTTAGGATGATATTAACTTATTTCTTCTTATTCAGTCATTGTCCCCAACACTTTAAATTTTCAAATGTATAGAAAAATGTAAAGGTTAGTATAATAATCACTCTACCACCTGGAGTTGATTGTTTTTAACATTTTACATTCTTTAATTCATCTACATTTATGTGTATATATATCTGCACAGAGAGACATATACACACACAATTTTAGTTTGCTTTTGTTAAATTATTTGAAAGTAAAATGCAAACAACACAATATTTTATTTCTAAATAATCAATAAACATATCCTGTATTACCACAATAACATTACCACATCTAAAAAATACCATAATATCACTAATATCATCCAATATCCAATCTACAACAAAAATTTTATAATTGTCTCCAAAATGTCCCTTAAGATACTTTTTTATAAATAGGATCAGACAAGTTGCATGTTGCCCTTGGTGTTGTCTCTAATTTTTTCCCCTATGGAATTGACTTCCTAAAGGGACTAAACCAGTTGCCCTGTAAGATGTTCTTTTAGTCTAGATTTGTGTGCAACTTTGCCCTTTATGATTTATTAGTTTTGGCCTGGAATTAGCATGTGTTAATATTATTTTCAGAGAAAAAAAGAAATTAATTACCACATAATCTCACTTGGATTCCCTCCTGAAATAGTAATCCAAACCATATGTATGTACTCATTTAATGCATTAAATGATTTACAATATTCTAAAATAATTAAAAAATACATTCACAAACAATAGAGGATAACGTAATAGAGGCAAATCCATGTGATAATTATTTAGCTAACAAAATATAACATTATTATGGAATGAGAAGATGAACAAGATATAATGGGCAGTGAAAATAATATGATACAAAACTGTTCAAATCATATGGTCACAAATAAATAAATATATATGTATTTTATAAGCACAAAAGTATATTTAAAGGTATATAAGATGTAATGGCAATTTATCTATGAATGATTTATTTTATAATTTTTTACATTTTTCAAAATTCTGTAATACATATGCTATTTTTATAATCAGAAAAAATTGAAAACATGTCCTTTATTGATTCCAGCTCTGCCTTGCTTAATATCATACATTCATTCAACAACATCCACACATGGCCATTAATTTTGCCTAGTTCTTCCTCCTTCAATCCCTATTTATTTTCCTTACAGAGCTACCTGCTATTACCTGAAGCCCACATTAGTTGGAGAACCTGTCAGCTCACCATCATTGTACACAGTTCCCTCGTAGTCTTTCTCATAAAAGACCCCATGAGGCTGTATACTGAATGGATGGGAGGCACGGTTGTAGAAGATCACCTGGATGGTGTCACCCACCTCAGCCCGGATCACTGGTCCTGTTAAATGGGAAGGAGAGACAATGGAAATGAAAACAGGCATGACAAGGGAGGATGGAAACAAACAAAAAAAAAATGGGAGGGAAAGAAAAAGAATATGAAAAACACGGAGAGCCCTTCTCTGCAATAATAATAAAACCTTCTTAGTATATTGAAATTTATACTTATAAAAAGCACATTAATTTTGACTTTTTGAATTTCTCAATGTCAGTTATATTGGGTTTATCAACATGGTTGCAGAGGAAGCTGAGCAAGGTATGCAAATGAGAGGAGTCCGATCTGGTCAGTAACAACTGTCAAATCGAAGAAGACAGAAACACAAGAGAAAAATCCACTACCCTCAAAAGAAATGATTGAACTGGAGAAGCAAGCAGGCAAATCATAATGAGACATGCACCACCAATATGCACTGTAAATTCCACAAGCGTTGCCTTCTTATTTTACTTCTTTTAGCTGTTTAACTTTATAAGATACAAAGAGCTTAGATCAGTTTAATTGACTGTGCTGCCGTTTCTCACATCAGAGAACTACTGGCAAGGAAGGCCACACCTGCCTCTCCCATCTACCTGCCTGGCTGGTAGGGAAAGGAATGAACTTGCATGTCAGTGAAGAAAAGTAACAATATTTGAATAGCAGGTGTGCCAGAAGAGGCAGAAAGGGAGAATGGGATAGAGAATGTGTTTGAAGAAATAATGGCAGAAAACTTCCCTAACCTGGTAAAGGAAAAGGTCACACAATTCAGGAGGCACAGAGAACCCCAAGCAATATGAAACCAAACAGCTCTACTCCCAGACACATCATAATTAAAAGGCCAAAAATTAAAGACAAAGAGAGAATCTTAAAGGCAAGGAGAGAAAAGCATGCTGTTACTGCAAAGGAGCTCGCATAAGGCTGACACCTGATTTCTCATCAGAATCTCTACAGGCCAGAGATAATGGGATAAGATAATGAGAAGCAAAGGATCTGAAACCAAGATTACTATATCCAGCAAGGCTATCATTCAAAATACACAGTGAAATAAAGAGCTTCATGGACAACACACACACACACATACACACACACACACACACACCCCAAATAAACAAAAAAATAACAACAGAGAGCTGCTTGAGACTAGGATCCTGGCCTCAGCACCACCCAGTCTGATCTCAGACGTATACCAGGACCCTGCAGCCACTGGAGACAGAGACCTGTGACCACAGCTACAGACCTGCGGACACCAAAAGTTCAGAAATCCCAGCGGCAGATCAGTGAGTAACAGAGCCCATCCCCTCTTCCCGCAGGCTCGTAGGCAGCGCCAGAGTAACTAACTGATAGACCCACCCCTTGCCAGGGCCTCAGTGCTACAGGAACTTTAGCCAGGAAGTGCGCGAGCACCTTGGAACTGATCCCGCATAGGGCCGGGTTCAGGAGTCCTGGGCTGGGAGCAATCGCATGAACACCGGGAACTGGTCCTACGTGCACTGCCAGCTTTGGAGCCCTGGGCTAGGAGCAATCATGCGAACACCGGGATATGGTCCTACTCCCACTGCCTGCTCCAGGAGCCCTGGGCTGGGAGCAAATGCGTGAACCCCAGGAACTGATCCTACGCACACTGCCGGCTTTGGAGCCCTGGGCTGGGAGCAATCACACGAACACCGGGAATTTGTCCCACGTAGCACAGGCCCAGGGACCCCAATTCTCTGGGCAGGAGGCAGCACCAAGCACCAGTGACTTGACTGTGTTTCTTATCACCTGTGCCTGAGATCTTGATTTGCTGTGCATTCATACTAAGAGCCAGTGACTCCAATTCCTGGTGCAAGGGCACACAGGGACCCTGATTCTCAAGGAAAGGTCACGCGAAGCAACAGAGACTCTGATACTGGATTCTTGGGGAACTCTGAACCTGGTGCACGCTAGGGGGCTCTGGTTTTCAACACGCTTCAGGGGGATCTCTGTTTCAGCACGGTGCAGGCAGGGTCCCTGATTCTAAGAGTGTGCACAAGGCCACATTGAGCGCTGGCAACACTGACTCTGAGTGAGCCTGGTTCCCACCAACCCACCACAACCACACGTCCTAGTGTCAGAGCCTTTCAGTGACACTAAGGTGGTGGGAGGCTCCCACTGCACACGGCCCAGGCCCACACAACTCGACGTTTGAACCATCGGGAGATAATCAGAATGAAGAGACGACACAACACCCAGAGGAAAGACAATGAGGAGTCGCCAAGAAAGGAAATTAATGAAGTTGAAGCATGCAACATGACAGAAAAAGAATTCAGAATAATGATTGTACAATTCATTCACCAGATGGATGAGAAAATCAACAACCTATGCAAGAATCAGGAAGAAATTAAAAGTGATATAGCTACATTCAAAAACACCATGGAAAGTTTCAACAGCAGACTAGAAGAAGCAGAGGACCGAATTAGTGAGTTAGAAGATAAGGCAGAGAAACAAGCTCAATCTGAACAGCAACTGGAGAAAAAAATTAAAAAGCAGGAGGAGAGCCTAAGGGAGCTTCGGGACACCATGAAACAAAGTAACATACACATAATAGGGCTGCAAGAAGGACAAGAAGAGCAGCAAGGATTAGAAAATCTATTTGAAGAAATAATGTCAGAAAACTTCCCAGATATGGGGAAGAAAAAAGTTACACAAGTACAGAGAGACCCAGGCAAGATGAACCCCAAAGACCCACACCAAGACACGTCATAATAACGATGGCAAATGTACAAGACAAAGAGAGAATCTTAAAGGCTGCAAGAGAGAAACAGAGAGTTACCTACAAAGGATCCCCCATCAGATTATCAATTGATTTCTCAACATAAACACATCAGGCCAGAAAAGAATGGACAGAAATTTACAAAGTGATGCAAAGCAAAGGACTGAATCCAAGAATACTCTATCCAGCAAGGCTATCATTCAAACTTGAAGGGGAAATAAGAAGCTTCACAGACAAAAAAAGGCTAAGGGAGTTTATCACCACCGAGCCAGCAATGCAAGAAATGCTAAAGGGACTGGTGTAAAAAGAAGAACTAAAAAGCCCAGAAAGAAAACAGCCACAAAAAAATAGAAATGGCTAGAAATAACTACCTTTCAATAATAACTTTAAACGTAAATGGACTAAATGGTCCAATCAAAAGGTTCGAGTGGCTGAATGGATAAAAAAACATGACCCATATATATGCTGTCTACAAGAGACCCACCTCATTAGAAGGGACTCACACAGACTGAAAGTGAAGGGATCGAAAAATATCTTTCAGGCAAATGGAAAGGAAAAGAAAGCTGGGGTAGCAATACTTACATCGGACAAAATGGACCTCAAAGTGAAGGCCATAACAAGAGATAAGGGAGGCCACTTCATAATACTAAAGGGATCAATACAACAAGAGGATATAACCCTGATGAACATATATGCACCCAATGCAGGAGCACCCACAAACATAAGAAAACTCCTGGAAGATACCAGGGGGGAGATCGACAACAATACAATCATAGTAGGGGACTTTAATACACCACTGACATCACTGGATAAATCCGCTAGACAAAAACTCAGCAAAGAAACAACAATCCTAAGTGACTCACTAGATCAGATGGACTTAATAGACATCTTAAGAACACTTCACCCCAAAGCCACAAAATATACGTTCCTCTCAAGTGCTCATGGGACAGATTCAAAAATAGACCACATATTGGGTCACAAAGAAAGTCTCCCCAAATTCAAGAGGATTGAAATCATATCAAGCATCTTCTCAGACCACGATGGCATAATATTAGAAATAAGCTACAATAAAAACAACTCAAATACTCAAACACTTGGAAGCTGAATAGCATGTTATTAAATATTGATTGGGTTACCAATGAGATCAAAGAAGAAATTAAAAACATCCTGGAAACTAATGACAATGAAAACACAACAATCCAAAACCTTTGGGACACAATGAAAGCAGTCCTGAGAGGGAAGTTTATAGCTCTACAGGCTTATCTCAACAAACAAGAAAAAATGGTAGTAAATCATCTAAATCTACAGCTCAAAGAATTAGAAAGAGAGCAACAAGAAAATCCCAGAGTGAGCAGAAGGAAGGAGATAATAAAGATTAGAGCAGAAATAAATGACATAGAGACCAAAAAAACAATACAGAAAATCAATGAAACCAAGAGCTGGTTCTTTGAAAGGATAAACAAGATTGACAAACCTATAGCCAGGCTCACCAAGAAGCAAAGAGAAAGGACCCAAATAAACAAAATCATAAATGATAGAGGCGAAATAACAACAGATCCCACAGAAATACAAATGATTGTTAAAAAATACCATGCGCCAAAACCGGTTTGGCTAAGTGGATAGAGCGTCAGCCAGCGGACTGAAGGGTCCCAGGTTCGATTCCAGTCAAGGGCATGTACCTGGGCTGTGGGCACATCCCCAGTAGGAGATGTGCAGGAGGCAGCTGATCGATGTTTCTTTCTCATCGATGTTTCTAACTCTCTCTCTCCCTTCCTCTCTGTAAAAAAATCAATAAAATATATATTTAAAAAAATACTATGGACATCTCTACTCCAACAAACTAGACAACCTGGAAGAAATGGACATATTCCTAGAAAAATACAACATTCCAAAACTTAATCAGGAAGAATCTAAAAATCTCAATAGGCCAATAACTATGGAAGACATTGAAGCAGTCATCAAAAAGCTTCCAGCAAACAAATGCCCAGGGCCAGACGGCTTCACAGGGGAGTTTTACCAAACCTTCAAGGAAGAACTAAAACCTATCCTCCTCAGACTACTACAAAAAATCCAAGAGGAAGGAACACTTCCAACCTCATTCTATGAAGCCAGCATCACCCTAATACCAAAACCAGATAAAGACAACACAATGAAAGAGAAGTGCAGGCCAATATCCCTCATGAACAGAGATGCCAAAAGCCTCAACAAAATCTTAGCAAATCGGATCCAGCAGTACATCAGAAAGATCATTCACCACGACCAAATAGGATTTATCCCAGGGATGCAAGGATGGTACAATATCCGCAAATCAATAAACGTGATACATCACATAAAAAAATTTGAGAGGAAAAAAAACCACATAGTCATATCAATTGATGCAGAAAAAGCATTTGACAAAATTCAACACCCATTTTTGATAAAAACTCTCAGCAAGGTGGGAATTGAAGGATCATACCTCAACATAATAAAAGCCATATATGACAAACCCACAGCCAACATCATCCTCAATGGACAAAAACTAACACCATTTCCCCTAAGAACAGGAACAAGACAGGGATGCCCACTCTCACCACTCCTGTTCTACATAGTACTGGAAGTATTAGCCATTGCAATTACACAAGAAGAAGAAATAAAAGGCATCCAAATTGGAAAAGAAAAAGTAAAACTGTCCTTATTTGCAGATGACATGATATTATACTTAAAAAACCCTAAAGACTCCATCAAAAAACTATTAGACTTAATAAAAGAATTCGGCAATGTAGCAGGATACAAAATTAACGCCAAGAAATCTATGGCATTTCTATACACCAATAGTGAATTTGCAGAAAGAGAGACTAAAAAAGCAATCCCATTTACCATCGCACCAAAAAAATTAAGCTACCTAGGAATAAACTTAACTAAAGAGGTAAAAGACCTCTATTGAGAAAACTACAGGACGTTGAAAAAAGAGATAGAGGAAGACATAAAGAGATGGAAGAATATACCATGTTCTTGGATTGGTAGAATCAACATCATTAAAATGTCCATACTGCCCAAAGCAATCTATAAATTCAACGCACTTCCCATTAAAATACCAATGGCATATTTCACAGACCTAGAACGAACTCTCCAAAAATTCATCTGGAATAAAAAACGACCCCGAATAGCTGCAGCGATCCTGAGAAAGAACAAAGTAGGTGGGATCTCTATACCAGATATCAAGCTGTATTACAAAGCCACCATTCTTAAAACTGCCTGGTACTGGCACAATAACAGACATATAGATCAATGGAATAGAATAGAGAGCCCAGAAATCGACCCAAACCAATATGCTCAATTAATATTTGACAAAGGTGACAAGAACATACAATGGAGTCAAGACAGTCTCTTCAATAAATGCTCTTGGGAAAAATGGATAGATCCATGCAAAAAAATGAAACTAGACCACCAACTTACACCATACACAAAAATAAACTCAAAATGGATAAAGGACTTAAATGTAAGACAGGAAACCATAAAAATACTAGAGGAATCCAAAGGCAACAAAATCTCAGATGTATGCCGAAGCAATTTCTTCAACGATACATCTCCTAGGGCATTGGAAACTATAGAGAAAATAAACAAATGGGACTATATCAAAATAAAGAGTTTCTGCACAGCAAAAGAAACCATCAACAAAACAACAAGAAAGCCCACTACATGGGAGAACATATTTGCCAATGCAATCACTGATAAGGGTTTAACCTCCAACATTCATAGGGAACTCATACAACTCACCAAAAGGAAGATAAACAATCCAATCAAAAAATGGGCGAAGGACCTAAATAGACACCTTTTAAAAGAGGACATTCAGAAAGCCAAGAGACATATGAAAACGTGCTCAAATTCGCTAATCATCCGAGAGATGCAAATCAAAACAACAATGAGGTACCATCTCACACCTGTCAGAATGGCTATCATCAACAATTCAACAAACGACAAGTGCTGGAGAGGATGTGGAGAAAAAGGAACACTTGTGCACTACTGGTGGGAATGCAGACTGGTGCAGCCACTATGGAAGATAGTATGGAGTTTCCTCAAAAAACTACAAATGGAACTCCCATTTGACCCTGTGATCCCACTTCTAGGAATATATCCCAAGAAACCAGAAACACCAATCAGAAAGGATATATGCACCCCTATGTCCATAGCAACACAATTCACCATAGCTGAGATCTGGAAACAGCCTAAGTGCCCATCTGTAGATGAATGGATTAGAAAACTGTGGTACATCTACACGATGGAATACTATGCTTCTGTAAAAAAGAAGGAACTCTTACCATTTGCAACGGCATGGATGGAAGGGGAGAGCATTATGCTAAGTGAAATAAGCCATTCAATGAAGGAGAAATATCACATGGTCTCACTCATTTCTGGATAATAAAGACCATTATAAACTTATGAACAAAAATAGATACAGAGGCAGAGCTGCCTCGAACAGACTGTCAAACTATAGCATTAAGGCCGGGGAGGGTAGGAGGGCAGGAGGGGGGTGGTTAAGAGATTAACCGAAGGACTTGGGAGAGACGGAAGATGGCGGCGGTATAGGCAGACGCATCCCAGGTCCTGTCCCGGAGCAAATGGAGTGAGCAGCTGAAACTAGTAACATCCACCCCGAATTGGCGAAACTGCTCAGCTGGTGAGACGGGTTGCAGCTGGGAAGGGCAGAACTCCCCTGGAAAGGTAAAAAAAACAGGGATTTGGGCAGGAAAGTTTGCCAGACCTCTGAGCCCAGAGATTCGGAGGGAGACTGCGTGGCAGACAGCCACGTCCCTTGGGACAGGCACAGCCCCTGACAGGGGAAAGGAGAACCGCGGGATTCCTGGCGCTGCTGGGGGAATTGAGAGCTGGGTTCTGTGATCACGGAGGACTGAGCCTAAAGGGGGCAGCCGGAAGAGCTGACCAGACCATGCAGTCCCGGTAAGAGAAGAAGCTTACAGAAACCAAGCCTTTCCCGTTTCCGCGGCCGGCGTTTGTTTGTTTGTTTTCACTGAATCCTGTTCATGGGACATTTCGGATACAGACACTCACCTGTGGTGAAGAGAGGGAGAGGGTGCGGAGGAGTGGAATCTGGGGAGAGACTGAGGAGAGAAGGGGGGCCGGGAGAGGTGGCAGCGAATTGAGTGCTGAGACACCCCTGAGCCCAGGACTGGGGCAGCCATTTTCTCAGGAGAGTGAGACTCCTCCCCCCAGCCCCCAGGCAAGGAGCACAGCCACACCCAGATTCCACCCTGTAGGAGATCAAGGATTAAAATAACCTGATCAGTCCCTGGGAGTTAACAGGGTCTGGCCTATAGAGTTAACAGGGTCTGGCCTATAGAGGGATTTTCAATCCCAGCAACAACACAGCGCCAGTAACTATTACGCAGCCAGCTCTGGGCAGTGAACTTCAACTGGACAGAGAGGCCCTATAGCCACAGAGGCCAACCCCAGAACACTGCCACCCAGAGGCTGACCCACAAACTGACTCTTTGCTAAACACAAAATAAGACAGTCTGGGAAACAAATGCGGCTTGCTTGAAAATAAGGACTGTGGTTTACACACAGAGGAACAGTGTATCGCAGGGAAACTCAGCACTCTCCTGAATACCTGGCAGGTCTAAGGCGAGCCACACTGAAGAATAGAAGAACCGAAGCACCTTCACTACTGCAATTTTTTTTTTCTTTTTTCACCTTTTAACTAAGAAACCAATTTTTTTTTCTTTTTTTTCTTTTTTTTTCTTCTTTTTCATTCACCTGATTTTACCCTTTTAATTACTACCTTCTTATTTTTAACCAGTATTATTACTGCTACCATTTTACCATTTTTTTTAAAGTGCCATTTTATTTTCTCTTTATTTTATTTTGGGATTAGTGTTCTCCATTCTATTTTCATCGTTATATTATTGGTTGTTTCTAGTTTGCATTCATCTCCAGGGAGCTGTTGCTGGAATTTGTTGGGATTAATGGCTGTTCTATAGGAGTATTCTCCTCATATAAAAAAGTCTCTTCCCCTCTTCCACTTCAATCTCTCTTTTCGCTCTTTTTTTTTTCTTTTCTTTTCTCGCTTTTATTTTCCCCCCTCCTTTTTCCCAATTTCATTTTTGCACTCCTTTTTTTGGTCCCTACTTTTCTTTTTTCTCTTTTATCTTTTTCCCTTCCGTCCTCCTTATCCCCTAATTCTCTTAATTCGGGTGGTCACCTTTATTTGGGGTTATTAATATCGTGAATATATTTGTGTATAGTGCCTGGTACGTGGTGCCTTGTTGTGTTGTATTTTGTGCCTTTAAATCAACGCAGCAGATCCAAGCAACAGCAACCTCCTGAGCACCACACCCTCTGCTGAGGAACAGCAGCTGTACGTGAAACCTCGCCCCACCAGCCAGAAGAGCCACCACAGCTGTGAACAGCACCCACCAGAGGAGCTGCTGCCAACTGAAGAGCAGCTGCTACCGCAACCGCCCGAAGAGCAACCACAGACCAAGGAGTCACTGCCACCAAGGGAGCAACCACTGAATGACTCAACGTCTAGATATGTCAGTGAGATCAAACATGGGTAGACAAAGAAACCCCCAAAGGAAAGAGAAGGAGGACTCTCTGGAAAAGGAGCTAAGTAATAAAGAGGCATGCAACACGACAGAAAAAGAATTCAGAATAAGGGTCCTAGAGTGCATAAACCGGATGGAGGAAAAAATCGACAACCTCTGCAAGAAGCAAGAAGAAACAGATGAAAAAATCGATAACATATGGAAGAAACTAGAAGAAACAGATGAAAAAATCAACAACTTAAGTAAGACCCAAGAAGAAATGAAGAGTGAGGACCGAATTAGTGAATTAGAAGACAAGGAAGCAAAACACACCCAAAATGTACTGCAATTGGAGAAAAAAATGAAAAGACAGGAGGAGAGCCTAAGGGAGCTTTGGGACAACATGAAACGAAACAACTTACGAATAATAGGGGTACCCGAACAACAGAAGGATGAACAAGGATTAGAAAACCTATTAGAGGAAATAATATCAGAAAACTTCCCTGAGGTGGGGAAGAAAAAAGCCACGCAAGCTCAGAGAGTCCCAAACAAGGTGAACCTGAAAAGACCCACACCAAGACACATCATAATTACCATGGCAAATGTTCAGGACAAAGAGAGAATCTTACAGGCTGCAAGAGAGAGACGGAAAGTTACATACAAGGGATCTCCCATTAGATTGTCAAATGATTTCTCAACAGAAACACATCAGGCCAGAAAAGAATGGACGGAAATTTACAAAGTGATGCAAAGCAAAGGACTGAATCCAAGAATACTCTATCCAGCAAGGCTATCATTCAAACTTGAAGGGGAAATAAGAAGCTCCACAGACAAAAAAAGGCTAAGGAAGTTTATCACCACCAAGCCAGCATTGCAAGGAATGCTAAAGGGACTGGTGTAAAAAGAAGAAATAAAAAGCTCAGAAAGAAAACAGCCACACAAAAAAAGAAATGGCTACAAACAAGTACCTTTCAATAATAACTTTAAACGTAAATGGACTAAATGCTCCAAAAAAAGACATCGAGTGGCTGAATGGATAAAAAAACATGACCCATACATCTGCTGTCTACAAGAAACCCAACTCATTAGAAGGGGCTCACACAGACTGAAAGTGAAAGGATGGAAAATATCTTTCAGGCAAATGGAAAGGAAAAGAAAGCTGGGGTAGCAATACTTATATTGGACAAAATAGACCTCAAAGTGAAGGCCATAACAAGAGATAAGGAAGGCCACTTCATAATACTAAAGGGATCAATACAACAAGAGGATATAACCCTGGTAAACATATATGCACCCAATGCAGGAGCACCCAAATTCATAAAAAAAACTCCTGGAAGATATCAAAGGAGAGATCGACAACAATACAATCATAGTAGGACACATTAATACACCACTGACAACACTGGATAAATCCTCTAGACAAACAATCAGCAAAGATACAGCAATCCTAAAAGACTCACTAGATCAGATGGACTTAATAGACATCTTCAGAACACTTCACCCCAAAGCCAGGGAATATATATTCTACTCAAATGCTCATAAGACATATTCAAAAATAGACCATATATTGGGTCACAAGCAAAGTATCCCCAAATTCAAGAAGATTGAAATCATAAAAAGCGTCTTCGCAGACCACGATGGCATAATATTAGAAATAAACTACAATAAAAACAACCCAAAATACTCAAACACCTGGAAGCTGAATAGCATGCTATTAAATATTGATTGGGTTACCAATGAGATCAAAGAAGAAATTAAAAACATCCTGGAAACTAATGACAATGAAAACACAACAATCCAAAACCTATGGGACACAATGAAAGCAGTCCTGAGAGGGAAGTTTATAGCTCTACAGGCCTATCTCAAAAAACAAGAAAAAATGGTAGTAAATCATCTAACTCTACAACTCAAAGAATTAGAAAGAGAGCAACAAGAAAACCCCAGAGTGAGCAGAAGGAAGGAGATAATAAAGATTAGAGCAGAAATAAATGACATAGAGACCAAAAAAACAATACAGAAAATCAATGAAACCAAGAGCTGGTTCTTTGAAAGGATAAACAAGATTGACAAGCTTCTAGCCAGACTCACCAAGAAGCAAAGAGAGAGGACCCAAATAAACAAAATCAGAAACTATAGAGGCAAAATAACAACAGACCCCACAGAAATAGAAATGAATGTTAAAAAATACTATGGACAGCTCTACTCCAACAAACTAGACAACCTGGAGGAAATGGACAAATTCCTAGAAAAATACAACATTCCAAAACTCAATCAGGAAGAATCTAGTAATCACAACAGGCCAGTAACTATGGAAGAAAATTGAAGCAGTCATCAAAAGCTTCCAACAAACAAAAAGCCCAGGACCAGATGGCTTCACAGGGGAGTTTTACTAAACATTCAAGGAAGAACTAAAACCTATCCTCCTCAGACAACTACCAAAAATTCAAGAGGAAGGAACACTTCCAAGCTCATTCTATGAAGCCAGCATCACCCTAATACCAAAACCAGGTAAAGACAACACAATGAAAGAGAATTACAGGCCAATATCCTCATGAACATAGATGCCAAAATCCTCAACAAAATCTTAGCAAATCGATCCAGCAGTACATCAGAAAGATCATACACCATGACCACGTAGGATTTATCCAGGGATGCAAGGATGGTACAATATCCGCAAAATCAATAAACGTGATACATCACATAAACAAATTGAAAGAAAAAAACCACATGGTCATATCAATTGATGCAGAAAAAAGCATTTGACAAAATTCAACACCCATTTTTGATAAAGCTCTCAGCAGGGGGGAGTCGAAGGATCATACTCACATAATAAAAGACCATATATGACAGGCCCACCAGCCAACATCATAGTCAATGGACAAAAACTAACACCATTCTTCCCGAAGAGCAGGAAGAAGACAGGGGATGCCCCCTCTCACCACTCCTGTTCAACATAGTACTGGAAGTGTTAGCCATCACAATTCGGCAAGAAGAAGAAATAAAAGGCATCCAAATTGGAAAGAGGAAGTAAAACTGTCCTTATTTGCAGATGACATGGTATTATACATACAAAACCCTAGAGACTCCATCAAAAGCTACTAGAGTTAATACATGAATTTGGCAATGTAGCAGGATACAAAATTAACCCCAAGAAATCCGAGGCATTTCTATACACCAATAGTGAACTTTCAGAAAGAGAGATTATAAAACAATCCCGTTTAAAACATCCACCAAAAAAAATTAGCTACCCTGAATACACTAACTAGAAGAGGTAAAAGCCTCGACTCAGAAAACGACAGGACGTTGAAAAGAGATAGAGGGAAGACATAAACAGATGGGAATAACGTACCGTGTTCATAGGATTGTAGAAATCACATCCTTAAAATGTCCATACTACCCAAAGCAATCTATAAATTCAACGCACTTCCCATTAAAATAACCAACGGATACTTCAGAGATCTAAGAAGAAATCTCAAAAATTCATCGGAAGAAGGAAAAAGACACCGATAGCTGCAGCAATCCTGAAAAAGAACAAAGTAGGTGGGATCTCAATACCAATATCAAGTTTGTAATTACAAAGGCCCTGTCTCAAACTGCCTGGTACTGGCACAAGAATAGGCATATAATCATAGGAATAGTAATAGATAGAGCCCAGAAATCGGCCCGAACCAATATGCTTCAATTAATATTTGACAAGGAGGCAAGAACATACAAGCAGCCAAGATAGTGCGCCTCAATAAATGGTGTGGAAATTCGCAGAGATATCAGAGGAATGAAACGAGACAACCAGCTTCACCATACACAAAAATAAACTCAAAATGGATAAAGGACTTAAATGTACACAGGAAACCATAAAAATTCTAGAAGAATCCAAAGGCAACAAATCTCAGACATATGCTGAAGCAATTTCTTCACTGATACAGCTCCTAGGGCACTTGAAACTAAAGAGAAATAAACAAATGGGACTACATCAAATAAAAAGCTTCTCTGCACAGCAAAAGAAACCCTCATCAAAACAACGAGAAAACCCACTGTGTGGGAAACCATATTTGCCAATTGTCATATCTGATAAGGGCCTAATCTCCAAAATTTATAGGGAACTCATACAACTTAACAAAAGGAAGATAAACAATCCAATCAAAAAATGGCGCAAAGGACCCTA